>NC_028644.1:6415377-6487789 GCF_001406875.1 Solanum pennellii | reverse complement strand
TATATATATATATACATAATTATAAAACATAATCATTTAAGTATAACAGCAGACTTAACTATATCAAAACAAACTTAATACAAACAACGTAATCAAAATATAAAAGAACATTAAACATTAATTTAAGATCACATTGTGAAATGTAAAATGAAATACCTAAAGTTGATGACAAGTAAATAATGGGAGCAAGTTTAATTGAACTACAAAGACCACCAAAGATGAACTATATTTTTTCTTTAGAAGAGGACTATTTTTTCCTATTCTGATGACTTTCCCTCTTCCAATTTTTTTTAAGTTTTTTTTTTGGATTTGTATCCTATTTGAAATGAAAGAAGAATGAGTTAAATGTGTGGGGAATATTAAACTCACTCTTCTTGAAAACTTAAGAGTGAATGTATGCATTAAACGATGTGTCTTCCCGATGTGCCACCCAAGATGGCCAATAGAATTTCTTCTTCATTTTTTTCCAAGATAAAATTAATCAAAAACCTTTTAGGTGACTCATTTTATTTTATTAATTCATTGAATAATAGTTAAATGGGTCATCTAAAATATTAAAATAGGCCCAAATTGTCATTTTAGATGACCCATTTCATTTAGTTTATTCATTTATTGAATAATAGCTTAATGGTTCGTCTGAAAATTTAAAACGGGTCCAAAATGCTGACCCATTTGATCAAGACCCCAAAACCAAAAGAAAATCAACCCACTAACACAAAACTCAAACATCTATACTAAAAAATAAATTTAAAAAAAACATAGTTCAAGCAACAATTTCAGCATGATAAACTTGAAGAACACTACAAAACAATACAAAATCCGGCGCCAAAACGACTTATATGGTTAAAAGAAAATAATAATGATGGATTTGGATAGAGGTTGAGAGGGGAAAAAGATTGACATAAATGTTCAGATGAATGGGCATCGTCGAAAACTTTATCAGAAATTATTTTGTTAGATTTTGGATAAAAAATTTATATCAATGGATATCACTTGAAGAGCTCTACACATATATGTAAAGGGTATGGGATGGGGCTGACTGGGACTTCATAAATCTAAGGAAAAAAGTGCAGATTTATATTTAATTTTTCTTTGATATATGGAGTTTGGCAATGTATAAGGATGGATAGTTTGAATATTTGTGTAGAAGAGGGTAAAAGGAAGATATAGTAAAATTTTGGAGATTTTTTTCGGTGAAACAGCGGCGATCGCCGGCGGCAGTGGCGTCAGCCGGCCGGCGGCTGGTGGAAGTAAAGAGGAGAAGAAATTAAAAATGCAAATAAAAATTTTGAATTTTGGAGTTTTATATATTTTTAGAGTCTCATAAGAGCCCTTGAATCAAAATATCATGAATGGTTGAGATTCAATCTTAACCATTTCAATTGGACTGTGTAAAAATTGATTGGGCTATTAGAAATTGGTCCAAATCAGCCCAATACAAAATAAATTGGGTCATTTGGGTCAATTTAAAAAAATAATACAAACAAAGACAAACAAACCAAAAAATATAAACAAAACATTAGAAAATACATTACTATATATTATAGGAGTCAAATAAACACTTCAAAAATTAGGTGTTAACAGCATACCCCTCTTTGCTTGGAAACATGAAGTGTTTTCAACCAAAGAATGTCAACGGAGTGACTTATTTTTTATTGTTTCAAACTCCGACGAAGACATTTTTGAAAAAGATGAACCTTGTTTCAGAGGTTGCCTACATATCCTTGATTAAAAGGAAATGAGGTCAGTGTAGTTTGAGAAACTTTGATAACCGAAACTATAAGAGACGGTGTTCAAAAGATTTCTTCATATTGTTTTTCATCATCTATTGTCTATAGTTACAAAGAAAAGAGTTAGGGAACTATTCTTCTCGACATTATAAGATTTACAAGATTCCTACTTGATGTTTTCTCTTAGGGTCTCGTTTTATCTTCGACTTGCTCTATGCATTACCTCCTAGATTGATCTTCACGCTCTCTTGGCGGCTTGTGGATCATTCTCAGGTGAATGTTTTAACTTGAGTTGGCGATTGAAACTCAAAACTTACTATTATAAAATGAAGAGCCCAAAAAGGATGTGTTTCTTTTAGGGAGGAAAAAAATGAGAATCTTGAACTAGGACATATAACCCTAGAAAGAAAAAGACAATTGAGGCTTATTCCCCTGAGGGTTTCAAATTAGACGTATTTTCTTTCTGGATTGACTTGATTGGGTATATCACCCCCAAAGTGTGAATACGGTACGTATAGCCCACGAATTTCGGTGAATATTGACCAGATTATGCATTTGGTGTATTGCCCATGAATATAGAATTGATGCACATTGCATGTGGATTGTGCATTGTACATGAAAAGATACTAGTGTGCGCATGAATGCAATATCAATGTGTATTGCATGGGATTTGGATTGATACGTCTTGATCATGAAGAAAGGTGGGTACATTTTGCATGTGAATAAAGGATGAGTGCGTATTTGTACGGAATTCAGATTGGTACGTCTTGCACGAAATTCACACTGGTGCATATTGCACATGAATAAAGGCTGGTGCATATAGCACAAAAGTAAAGGGCATGTGTGTAGTGCACGAAATTCAGACTGGTGCGTATTGCATGAAATTCAGGCTGGCGTGTATTGCACACGAATACAGGATGATGCGAAATAAACATGAATAACGGATGTGTGCACATTGCACGGAATTTAGATTGGTATGTATAGCCCAAAGCTTTCAAATTGAGAGGCAAGAATGTGAATAACATGAGATGAAACAACAAACATCTGAAGACTTTGGAGAACTTTCTTTTTGCGATGTTTAATTTTTACTTGGAATCCCTTATTTTCTTTTGTTCCGTGTTGAGAAAAATAAAAACAAAATTGTTAGTTTAAATTTTTAGTCATCTTTGATGATTCGTCCATTAGTCATTTTCGTGATGTTCTCTCATTTTTTGTTAAGGTTCCCACAAGGGTTTTCAACGATGAGTTCTTCTCTTTTATCGTCTTATGATGCCTATGAAGGATTTCACCAATTAGACTCTCTGATTTATTTCTAATTTTTTTCCTAACTCAACAATGTTGTCTTTGATAATCAATTATTCGTGAAAGACACATTAAATCTATCATTTTTAGAGTTGATCAAATTGTTGGTTGCTAGGACAAAATCATAAACAGAATTACAATTTTATACTATTTTATCAAACATTTAAAAAATGCCCCAGTTTTCTACAGAAAATGGAATATTGATTTTTTTTGTATGACTGAACCACAAAAAAATGCCTACTTATCCTTTTGGAATCAGGTCAAACGTAGTTTAAATTTTCAAACAGAGGATTTCTTTTTCTTTGAAAAGGTGTCTTTGTTGTCCCTACCAGAAACTTATCATAGTATTTTAGAATGCGCTAGATGTAGTATCTTTGACTGCGTCCCCACTAACAATTGTGTTTTTCATAGTTCCCTCCACATTAGTAATGTGCAAAGCTCCGTTGGACAACACTTCCTTGATAAGATATGGACCTTGCCAATTTGGGTCAAACTTTCCTTTGGCTTCTTCTTGGTGCGGGAGAATGTGCTTTAAGACCAGTTGACCTACTTCAAAGTGTCTTCAGTTCACCTTTTTGTTGTATGCACGAGTTATTCTTTGCTAATAAAGCTGACCAAAAAAGATGGCCGTCAATCGTTTCTAATCTATTAATGCGGGCTTCTCTAGTCGGGTTTTGACCTATTCAATATCTTCAATCTTGGCCTTGACAATAATTCGAAGAGATAAAATTTTGACTTCCGCTGGAATCACAACCTTAGTCTCAGAAACTAGCAAATGAGGAGTTTCACCAAACGAGGTGTGCATTGTTGTGCGATATACTAAAAGTGCAAAAAGCAACTTCTCATGCCATTGTCTGGTGCCCTGAACCATCCTTCTTAGCATTTTTTTGATATTCTTGATGGTTGTCTCCTCAACTCCGTTGGATTTTGATCGGTATGGAGTAGAATTGTGATGCACAATTTTGAATTGCTCACATACCACCTTTACCAAATTGCTATTAATGTTTGCAAAATTGTTTGTGTTGATAGTTCTTGGGATACCAAATCGACAAATGATGATCGAATGGAAAAAATCCATGACCGCCTTCTTAGTGACTGCTTTGAAAGTGATCGTCTCCACCTATTTTGTAAAGTAATCAATTAAAACCAAAATGAATCGATGTCTATTAGAAGCTTTTGGCTTAATTGGTCCGATGACATCCATTTCTTATGCAACAAAGGTCTAAGGAGAGGTCATAGGGTGCAACTCTAAAGGAGGAGAATGAATAAAATCACCATGAATTTTGCACTGGTGACATTTTGTCACAAAGCGCAAGCAATCCCATTCCATGGTAAGCTAGTAATATCCTAATAGGAGTATCTTTTTTGCAAGGATATAAACATTCATGTGTGGTCCACATACCCAGCATGTACTTTACTCGTGATCTCTCGACTTCTTCAGCATCCACACATCTCAATAAGTTCAGATCCGGAAACTTCACTCCTAAAAAAAACCATTAGCCTGACATCTCATAGTTCTTTTTTGGCTTCCATTGGCATTTTCGAGGCATCTTCCTTTATTTAGAAATTTCTTGATGTCTAGGTACCACAGCTCACCATCTGGTTCTGCTTCCAATGTATTACAACAAATATGGTGGTCCCAAACTTGAATCTCCAAGGGACTGATGTAAGTGTTTCCAGGATAAGGAAGCATTGAAACCGAAGATGCAAGGGCATCTGCCAATTCATTATGAAACCTTCGGATGTATCTAAACTCGATGTACATATACCTTTTTCTAAGATATTCCACACATTTTTGGTAAGGAAGAAGTTTGAGGTCTATAGTTTTTCATTCGCCTTAAGCTTGCCGAATAAGCGAATCAGAATCTCTCAACACTGTCAATTCTTGCACACGTAAGTCTATTGCCATATTTAGTACCATGATGCAAGATTATACTCTGTTGCATTATATTCACATAAGAAACACAGTCAAGATGTTGACCTGGGCGATATGAGAATCAGCCCTATCCTTGTACTTTTTACGTTGATTGCTCCATCAAAGTACAATTCTCAGGCCTAAATAAATATTTCATCCTACTTCTCACTTGAGTTAATCTCTTCATCGGGAAAATATGTATCCAATGGTTCATAGTCACCAACGACTGGATTCTCTGCTAAGTGGTCTACCAAAGCTTGGGCTTTCATTACAATTTGAGTGACATGTATAATTTCAAATTTAGTTAGCAAGATTGGCCATTTCGCGAGTCTTCCAGATGACATTGTCTTCTGAAAGATGTACTTCTAAAGATCCTTTTTAGATATGGGGTAATTTGTGTAGGAAAAAAAGTAACGCCTGAAATTTTGAGCTACCCAAGTTAGGGCACAACATGTTCTTTCCAAAAGGGTGTACTTGACCTCATAACTAGTAAATCTCTTGCTCAAGTAGTAGATAGATTTCTCCTTCCTGCCTGTGAAATCGTGTTGACCGAGAATGCACCTAAAGGAATTAACTATCACTGAAATATATTGAAAAAGAGGCCTATAAGGTTCAGGTTGGACCAATACGGGAGGGTTGGATAAATACTTCTTGACTTTTCCAAAAGCTTGTTCACAATCCTCTGTCTATTTGACAACATCATCCTTTTTCAAAAGTCTAAAAATGGGCTCACAAGTGATTCTGAGCTAAGCAATAAACCTGCTGATGTATTTTAACCTCGCAAGTAGATTCATGAGTTCGATCTTATTTTTTGGGGGCGGCCAATATCGAATGACTTTTATTTTGGAAGGATCCAATTTGATCCCCTTCGACTGACAATAAAACCTAGAAGTTATCTAGATGAAACTCCAAATTCACATTTTGCTGGATTAATCTTGAAATCTTATCTTCACACTCAGATCTTGCACATGGTCAACTTGTGTATTATACTTGATGAGTATGTCATCGACGTATACTCCAGTTTCTTTATGCATTATATCATGAAATATGGTGGTCATAGCCCTAATGTATGTTTCCTCAGCCTTTTAAAGACCAAATGGAATGACCCTGTAGCAATAAATCCCCCATGAAGTGGTGAAAGCAGTTTTCTCAGCGTACTCTTTATCCATCAAGATTTGATGATACCCCGCATAACAGTTCACAAAAGATTGAATCTCGTGTTTGGAACAATTATCAACTAGAATGTGTATATTGGGAAAAGGAAAGTTGCCCTTTGGACGAACTTTGTTCAAATCCTGATAGTCAACACAAATTCTTGTCTTTCCATCCTTTTCCAGCATAGGAATGACATATTCCAACCAAGTAGTGTAACAAATGGCTTGGATCACATTTGCATTTAGTTTTTTCATGATTTCTTCCTTGATGTTTCCACTCACGCCGGTTTAAATTTCCTTCTTTACTGTTGGAAAGGTGGTAAATCAGGATAAGAGGGCAACTTATGAACCACTAAATCAAAACTCAAACCTGGTATATCATCATAAGACCAAGAAAAAACACATTTGCGTATTCAAACAAAAGTTGTACTATGGTATCTCTAATTTCCTAATTGATATGAATACTTATTTTTATTTCTTTAACTTCTTCAGTACTTCACAAATTGATTGTCTCGGTTTCACTAAGATTAAACTTAGGCTTGTGCTCAAACTATTTCAATTCCCTATTAATTTCCCTAAAAGTCTCTTCATTATCATAATCAATCTCTTGACTCGGTGATTCAAGAATAAACAACTATTTGAGATATGGGAGTGAATTCCGCATGCGTGTCATGTTATCAAAGTCATAAACTACAAAACTTAAAAAAAAATAGAAGATAAGAATTAGGGAAATGGGTAAATACAAAATTTACTATGAAACCTCTCCTCATTCGCACCCAAAACAATTAAAAAAACCCACAACAAACCACCACCTAAAACCCATTTCCAACCTACCAAAGAACTCCATTGAAACCCCCTTTACCTTTCTTCTCCACCAGACCACCCCCAAAATGACCTCCACACACAACAACTTATTACATTAAAAATGATCTTTAACCGCAATTAATTACATACTTTATAAATGTCTCTAAGGCCTATAACGATATAGAATCAAATGACAATCAACTAATTGTTAATGTCTATGTTTATTGCCTCTAAAAAATATATTTATTGTAGTGAGTCATCCAAAACCACAAATTGTCCCTTCCTCATTTCCAGCAACGAACGAGACCCTTCCCTTTCCGCCTTATTTCAATTTCCACACATTTTAATTGTCTTTTCTAATTGATAAACTTTGACCCTTATTGTTTAAACCAATTGCAACATATCAAACTAATTTTGTGAAGAAAGTTAAGTAGTGGAACGTTGGCACATTAGTCTCACCGGGAAATATTGAATAATGAGACCCTTTTTTTAAATTAAAACAAAATCTAAAAATTATTCAATCCTTATCTTAAAAAAATTATTTATCACCTATCTTTGTCAACAAGCAAATGACTTAAAAAGAAAATTTAATATTCACATTTTTATAATATCATGATCTTAAAATTGTGGGTCAAAATCAATGGTTAATAAAATATTTGTTTATGTAAATTTTATCCGTATTTGAATGTATCTATAGATTATGCTAAAAAAAAACAAAATGAATAATTATAAAAGTAACAAATAAAATGAATATTAAAAAATGTAACGAATAAAATGATGGCAAGTAAACATGCAATTTAACAAAAAATGATTATTTAAACAAACTGAACCAATATTCACAACATATTAAGGCTTGTTTGAAACTACACCCTGGTAATTTGATTGGTGTAATTGGGTGTAATTAGTTTGTTAGTTGGACAGGTGATTACTTGGTCAGCAGATAATTGGTGGGTAGCTACACTCTACAATTCACAAGCAGAGGGTATGAATTGATTACATGATAAAATTATCAACTGATTACTTTTTAATTTCTTTTTTTATTTCTATTTTTATTTTATTACTTCTATTATTTTATGTTTTTTTTTAATTATTATTCTAAAAGTTTATTTTTAATTTTATATTATATATTTCATTTTCTTCTTCTTCTCAACCTTACTTTACGTGATTTTATGTAATTTTTTCATATTATCTAATTTTTTATGCCATGCTTAGTTTCACATTAGCATTATTTTGAGAAAATTCATAAGTACCCCCTCATCCTATGCCCGAAATTCCAGAGACACACTTATACTATACTAAGATCCTATTACTCCACTGAACTTATTTTATAAATAATTTTCTACCCCTTATGGGTCTACATGGCACTAGCTTGAAAAAAATGTCAACACACGCTGAACCAACAAGATAGTGCCACGTAGGTCGAAAAGGGGTAGAAAATTACTTGTAAAATATGTAAAGGGGGGTAAGAGACCTTAGTATAGTATAAGTGTGTCTCTGAGTTTTTGGGCATAGGTTGAGGAAGTACTTGTGCATTTTTCCTAAAAACTAAAAGTATGAAGTTTTTATTAACAAGATGAAATGCATGTTTAGTAAAAAAATCATAAAAATTATTAAGTGTTTGACAAAAAGATAATATATCAAATCTAATTAAAAAATCACATGGAATGTGACTTAAATTTTACTAAATAAAATAAAACTTAAAATATAATATAAGTTATAAATTCAAAACAAAAAAATTAACATGATACTCTTATAGCAAATTTCAAGGGATAAGGCACTAGTACGCCCCCTAGACAATGACCAAAATATAAGACACACCTTAACTAAACTAAGGTCATTTACCCTTTGAACTTTTTTTTTGTAATTTTGTACACCTTTTTAGCCTACGTAGCCTCCGAACATCTCATATGCGCCTCACTTAAGTGGAGTCACAGAGTGTGTCACGTACTCCAAAAGGTGTAAAAAAATTACACAAAAAATGAGTTTAAGGGGGTTAATAGGACCTTATATTAGTTAAGTGTGTCTGAGATTTTGGTAATAGTTTAGGTATACTTGTGCCTTATCCCGAATTTCAACATAGCATACATAAAGATATTTTTAAATTTGTTTTTAAAAAAGAAAGAAAATGTAAATCTATAACCATACATAAAAAATAGAAGACTAATATAATTATGCAGGAAAATGCAAAAGTACTCCCCTAGACTATGAGCAAAATCTCAGACACACACCTTAACTAACTAAGGTCCTATTACCCCCTGAACTAATCTTTTTTGAAATTTTGTGCACCTTTTTGACTTACTTGTCATCCAAATATCTCCCACGCGCCTCAATTACGTGGAGTCACGAAGTGTATCACTGATATATCATGGTTTCACGGTATTTTTAATGCTTTTTCCTTAAGTTTAGTGTGTGTCCAAAAGCCTTTTTGTATTAATTTTTATGTAAGTTTCTCTTTATTTGCCGGAAATCTGTCTAAAGATGAACGCGGAAGTTTTTGAGACAGAAATGCATAAAAGTTATCACCTACGGAGCTTGTGACGATCTGTCGTGCCTGTGACGGTCCGTAGGTGGCATTGTAGTGCAGCTGCTGAAGGAAGATGGGGAAGTCTGACCAAGTGTGGGGTTACGAAGTGCATGACGGACCATCGTAGCCATGACGGTTCGTCCTGCAGGTTCGTTGTGATGATCAGAGAAGTATTCCCAGTACCCAAATTCCAAGAAGTTTAAGTGTTATGGAACGGATACCCTCGACAGACCGTCGTGCTTGGAACGGTCCGTCATACCTGCCGTCGAGGGTAATGAAGAGAACAGCAGAAGAATTTGCAAAGTATGGAATGACGGAGTCCATGATGGCCCGTCATAACTGCGATGGTCCATCACTAGGTTCGTCGACCCAGCTGCGTTTTGACAAATTTTCAACAATTAGAGTCCTTCTTTTATTAGGTTTTTGTTTTTTATAAATAGTTGTAAAAATCTCGTTTTTGGGGTTAGACTTTTGTGGGTAAAAACACTTTTATGTTAGATTCTTTGTTAGTAGATTTTTTTTGGATATTAGATTTTGGATTGTTACACTTTTCTCTGGAGTTGATTGTTGGTGATTTTGTCGATTAATCAAGTAAATTTCTGAATTTTACTCTTTCTCATTGAAGTAAGTGCATGAATTCTAATATTATATATATATGAATATTGTGATTATGACTATGGGTAACTCAACTCCATAACTAGGGTTGTGGGAACCATGGGTGAATATTGAGGTAAAATCTAACTAAAATAACAATTTTAAAATAGTGTCTTACATGTATTGATAATTCTTTCGCTTAGAAGTCTTTTTTACGGATGGCCAATGTTAGAACTAGCCTTAATGCTACTTGCCGGACCAAGGAGGTAGATAATAGGAAAAGAATTATCAACATAGATTTAGTGTATACTATCTAATAGGCTAGTATTGATTGGTACGAGGTAATAACTTAGTCAAATATCGAATACAATGCTTAATATGAGGTAAAGGTAAGGGTTAGTATAACAACACACGTAGCTGGACCAAGGTGCGGAGTGAAATTTTCTGGATACCGGACCAAGGAATTAGAAATACATAACTTATCACTTTGCATGCAAGATACTAGGAAAGAATTGTTATAGTTAGAATTATCAAATTAGGAACATGAAGGGAACAGTTAAACCGTAGTTACTTGTATTAATTGATTAAACTCCAACATTTGAATCTGTTAGTTGTCTACTTTAATTTAGCTAGTTTTTTTCATTCATTTAGAAATAAAACCCCCCTTTTATTGTCTTTGTTTTCTAAGGAAATAATTGACTAAATAATAGTAATAATAGATTGAAGTTAAGTCTGAACTATTTTCCTCGTGGGAACGATCCCAACCTCATTAGTAAATTTGAGCTCCAATCGATATCTGCTATATCCTACAAAGAAAAGATGAAGAAGCACCATGACCTAAAAAGTGAAAAACGAGAGTTTATTGTTGGGGATTTTGTGCTTTTATACAATTCTATGTTGCGTTGGTTTCCGGGCAAGCTCAAGTCCAAATGGACTGGCCCTTACTTGATTACCCAACTATTCTCTCATGGAGAAGTTGAGTTAGAAACCAAAGAGGGTGTGCGGTTTAAGGTAAATGGACAACGAATGAAACCCTATTTTGGGCATGCTGAATCGGCGAATGAAGGAATCGAGGCATACCAACTTGATGAAGTCTGAGTAATCAAGCGTCTTCAGTGGTGCCGCGATGTTAAATCAGGCGCTTGTTGGGAGGCAACGCAATACTTAAAGTTTTCTTTCTAGTAATGGTAGCATTTTCTACTAATGGATTTTAAATTTGCAGGCACATCACCAGGAAATTCTGTAACAGTCACTGACGGACACATCGACGGACCGTCACGCACGCGACGGACCGTCGCATAAATCCGTCGTGCCAGGTACGTCTTTCAACTATTTTTAAAACTAGGGCACATGTGACTGAACCAATGACGAACCATCACATCTGCGACGGACTGTCGTTGGGGTCTCGTTGCGTCATTAGTGAGCATACCCGACCCGACCCAGTTGGGGGTAATTTAAAAAAAGTGGCAACCTTTAAAACCCCCACCCCTTCATTTCACCCATTTCCTTCCCTCTTTCTCCCATTTCCCTCCCTTTTAAACTTCCTACTTCCTACCTTTCTTCTCTATCAACTAATCACTTCCCCAATTCCCCAAATTCCAAAAATCTACCATCTACTAGTCGGAGTATGCTGCTGTGGTTCTGTTCTTGCTAACCAAGTACCTTCCTTTCTTGTTTAACTCAAATTCTTAGGTGTGTGTCTCTGATCTCTACCTATTTACATTGCATTTTTGTTTTTTTAAATTCATATTAGCCTATTTCTTTTGGTGGGTCTTCATGCTTTGATCCAATTTTGTATGACCTAGGTTAAGAATCCTTAAATTGCATTGTTAAGATTCTAGAAATAGGTTCTTTAGCATTGCTAGTTTGCTAGGTATTTGGATTAGACACATGTAGGTTAAACACTAAAAATTCCGTTTGAGTCATAGCGGATGATTGTGGCATCCCCAGTTCTGTCACTGAATGACAGAACGAGACCCCGATGAAGGACCATCGTACACACGACGGACCCTCATAGGGTCTGTTCCAACATCCCACTGTACGTTTTCTCCAAGTGTCCACCAAGGGATACATGCGACGGACCGTCGTTCCCATGACGATTCGTTCTGCACAACCATTCTGGTTGTCAGATACCCTTTTTCTAAGGGTCTCCTACTTTTTCTAAGTGTCCTCTGACGGACATCTACGACGGACCGTCATACCCTCGACGGTCCGTCCTGCACAACCGTCGTGACGGTCAGATACCCTTTTCCTAAGGGTCTCCCACTTTTTCTGAGTGTCCTATGACGGACATCTAGGACGGACCATCACACCCTCGACGGTCCGTCCTGCACAACCATCGTGATGGTCAGAGACCCCTCTCCTAAGGGTCTCAACGACGGACCGTCATTGTCACGACGGTCCGTCCTGCTTATCCATCATACTTGTCATAGACTTTCCTTCAAGGGTCTCCACATAAACATAGTTGAAGTAAGACATGACGGACCCCATGAAGGTCCGTCGTACTCACGACGAGCCGTCACCTGGTCCGTCGTGTTTCACTATTACTGCAGAAAAGTCATTATAGCTTAGCTCTTATATTTATTTTGTTTTGTTTATGCTCGTCTTGTTTGCTCCTTCTCGTACTAATATTGATTCTTTACAGGTACTATCTCTTATGGCACCAAAACAAAATTGAGTTTACGCACGTGGGCGATCAAAGTCCGTCGCCCCGTCTGTCCACCTGGTCATTGGCTCTGATGATGAGCGTGACCCTGAGTACATACCCCCAGGCACTGCCACTCCATCACGAGCTGCACGTGCTACTAGAGCTATGCCCAAAAAGGTGGCGTCTAGCGTAGTCACTGCCTCCCAGTCTGATGAGGATCGCACACTGACCGGCACACCTTCTGGGTCAGCGACTCATGAAGAAGGAGCGTCTGGATCCTTAGGAGTTTCGTGGTCGGAGGAAGCCTTCGGGTCTGCTGAAGTCCCTGCACCCGCCATGGCTGCACAGTCTGCCTCTTCTGATGAGACTGATAGTTCTGATTCCACTCCCGGCTCACCGACTCGTGCTCTCACCCCAATTATCGACCAGCCCAAGTGATGGTGTGTCGACGGGCAATATCAAGTTTATTCAGACGCAAAGTGTCTGAATGATAAAGGAGTCATAACACGGGCCCTTACAGTGGAGAGGCGGGTCCTTATGGGAAGTCTCCCTACCATGCCATAGATCCACAATCTCTTTATCAAACACCGACTGGAGTGGACACCGCAATCTTTGGGCCGTTATAGTGAAGAGTTGGTCCAAGAGTTCTACGCCTCTTACGTGGCTACTCTCATATAACAGATTGATAGGCGGGCTGCCCTCGCCAAACAGGCCCCACTTGAGCATGTCCGAGTACGTGGCATTTAGGTCGATATCTCCCTGCCTGCCATCCGCCGGTGTCTATACGGCGAGGATGTTGATGCCAACTGGACCCCTCTCACCGCCGAGTTCGACTACAAGTGGCAAATTATCAAAGATGGCCAATTCTTGCGTGAGCCATTGCTGAGAGAGACCACCAAGAGGTGGATGGCCCTGCACTTGTCTGTTGATGGAGAGGGTGCCGACTGGGTAACAGATCCGAATGGAGACATCAAGAAGGCTAACTTGACCTTCACGGCTATGTTTTTATGGTTGATTGTCCGCTACTGTCTTTCCCCCACGGCCGTTGATTATATAGTCACATGGGATCGTGTAGTTTTGATGGCGGCGATGATAGCCGGGTTTGAGGTGAACTTCGCTTGGCTTCTACAGGCGGTCACGCACGAGAGGGATTTTAAAGTCACAACTACATACCCTTTTCCGTGCATGATATTTTCCTTATGTAGGTCCGCAGGTGTGACAATCTGGCACATTGATCAGCTCAAGACTCCGCTGGGCACTGTTGATATCGGCCTCATCAGGGATGAGGCAAATAAGTTGGCTCTACACAGAGGGCCCCGTCCAGAGTTGCCTCCACTAGGTGAAAATTTGGCTGATACGGTAGCACAGGCTCGCACGGCTACGCAGGTTGCTTCTGAAACCACTGACACTACCCTGGTCGAGTCTATCCCGGGTAGTAGCACTGCCCCAAGCTCCTCTTGCTCAGCCCCTTTCCCCGCTCTTGTCCCGCTTGCTAGGGTACAGAAACTAGAGGCACAGATGGCTACACTTCGGCATCACATCCAGCCTTGGATGCAGAGGTCTATTGCTGAGGCAGAAGAGCGCTTGGAGCGGAAAATGGTCCATCACATAGAGCAGAAGATCGCTGAGTTTCATCAGCGCTTGGACGCTTTTGAGTTGCGTGTGCTAGACCGGCCAGCCTCTCAGGTGGACGTGTCGACCCTTCAAGCTGCGGTCGAGAGTCTTCGAGCGGACATTGATATGATCCTAAATGCTAGTGTAGGGTGCCTGAGTCTGAGGCCCCTTCTCCAGAGCATGCTGAGGACACAGTGATGGCGGCCTTATTCGCTACTTCTGAGATTCCACCACCTCCCCCTCGAGAGCATGCCAAGAGGCATAACGGCCGAGAGGAGGATGAGGCTAGAGCACGGAAGAAGGAGCGACGTGAGATGGAGGCTACGAGGAGAGCCTCGCTTGCTGATGAGGAGGCGCGTCGGATTAGGGCTGTAGAGTCAGCTGCTGGGGCATCTAGCTCCAGAGATGTGGCGATAGCGGGAGGCACTGCTGATAGTGCTGATGCTGATGAGGACACTACTGAGGGTGTCCAGACTACAGAGGTAGTGAGTTCCGGGGAATCGGACCCACTAGCTTACTGATCATCGGCGCTTTGCGCCCCAGGTTTGCTTCACCTACCACTCTCGTATTTCAATTTTTTTATGCACTGGGGACAATTGCATGTCTTTTTGCTGGGGATGGGGTAAATGGAAAGTGAGTGCTAGGGTGAAGTCTGAGTAGCCCAATTAACTATCCTCTTTTGGGGTTTTCTTGCCTGTGTTCTTTTTCCCCAAGAGACTGATCATTTTTATTGTTGAACCGGCATGTCTATATCTTGTGTACATAGCTTAGCTCTGAAGCATGATGGCTAAAATGATATCCTGATGAAATGAAAATGATGCATGACTAGGCATACTAATTGATAAATGTGTGGCTCTAAGCATGACATAGAGATACACCACTGCAAGACCCTAAGTCTAAAATTTGAACTAGGTGTCTGATAATCTGGTAGAGTAATTAGATGTCAAGTTAGTGTGAGGAAGATTTGAATAGTCCACTATGTGTACTGAGCTAGAAATTGTCTGGTTAGTCCTGCTAAAAGTAAGTTGTAATAAACAATTAGGAAAAGATCATAGGCCTTTGTTCAATATAGCCCATTTTTAGCCTAAATAAAAAACCAAATGAAATTAATCCTTCTTAGATCCAAATGATTTGAGCTTAAACTAGACCTTTCTTTTTCACCCCAACTGATCTTTTCTTGGAATAATGTGTTGGCCCTGGTCTCTCCGTGGACATGTGCACCTCAGTTTATGCCAAAAGCATAAGTTGAGGGTGGCTAATGCAGTAAACAACCTTTTCATGACCCTGACCCAACTTTGGGTATTGTGTACTTTGACTCATGGCAAAGCCATGAGTTGAGGGTGGCTATTATGAGGAATGCTCTTGAAAGTGGGGTTGAAAGAACAAAAGTAAAGTGACTCAAGAACCAATTTAAAGAAAAGTGAAATAATATATATATATATATACATATATATATATATATATACATATATATATATATATATACATATATATATATATATATACATATATATATATATATATATATACACACACACACACAAAATAAATACAAGCAAGAAAAGAAGAAAGTCACTTACATAAATGAAGAAAGAAGAAAAAATAGCAAGGTGAAAGAATATGAGAAATTGAGCGAAATAAAATGATGAAAAGTAGTATGTTTAGCCGATATGTCAAGGAGGGCAAGAAGTCACTAAAATATACCTAAATATACCCTACCTAACCCTGAGCCTATGTTACAAGCTAAGAATGTCCTATCGTGATCCAAAAAGTTGTATAGCGAACTTAAAGCAGTGAAAATAAGGGCAAGCTTATGGCAATATGTATGAATGAGTTGTGAATTTGTTCTGAGAGTGAGTGTTGAAAAGTAATCCTTATACTCAAACTGAAATCATTGTGTGAAAAATGAGGATGTTGTTATGAAGTGAGGACACTAGTTGCAATACCGAAAATATTAGAACCTCGGTGAGAAATTGAAGAGGATAGGTATTAGTGCGTGGTGAGTCTGTTTCATGGTCTGATTCCACATAATTCAAGCCTAATAGTGATAACATGCATAAATATGATTAGACTGATCGGGATTGATAGCCAAATGATTGCGAAAGATAAAACATGGATACTATTGTACAAAGATTTTGTAGTGAGTCATAGTGCGTCGCTTGAAGACAAACAATGAATTTAAGTTGAGTGTGTTGATATACCGTGGTTTCACGGTATTTTTAATGCTCTTTCCTTAAGTTTAGTGTGTGTCCAAAAGACTTTATGTATTAATTTTTATGTAAGTTTCTCTTTATTTGCAGGTAATCTGTCTAAAGATTAACACGGAAGTTTTTGAGCAAGAAATGCAGAAAAGTTACCACCTACGGAGCTTGTGACGGTCCATAGGTGGCATCGTAGTGCAGCTGCTGAAGGAAGATGGGGAAGTCTGACCAAGTGTGGGTTTACGAAGTGCATGACGGACCATCGTAGCCACTACGGTTCGTCCTGCTGGTTCATTGTGATGATCAGAGAAGTAGTCCCAGTACCCAAATTCCAAGAAGTTTAAGTGTTATGGAACGGAGACCCTCCACGGACTGTCGTGCTTGGAACGGTCCGTCATACCTGCCGTCGAGGGTAATGAAGAGAACAGAAGAAGAATTTGCTAAGTATGGAATGACGGAGTCCATGACGGCCCGTCATAACTGCGATGGTCCATCACTAGGTTCGTCGACCCAGCCGCGTTTTGACAGATTTTAAGCAATTAGAGTCCTTCTTTTATTAGGTTTTTGTTTTTTATAAATAGTTGTAAAAATCTCATTTTTGGGGTTAGACTTTTGTGGGTAAAAACACTTTTATGTTAGATTCTTTGTTAGTAGATTTTTTTGGATATTAGATTTTGGATTGTTACACTTTTCTCTGGAGTTGATTGTTGGTGATTTTGTCGATTAATCAAGTAAATTTCTGAATTTTATTTTTTCTCATTGAAGTAAGTGCATGAATTCTTATATTATATATATGAATATTGTGATTATGACTATGGGTAACTAAACTCCATAATTAGGGTTGTGGGAACCATGGGTGAATAATGAGGTAAAATCAAACTAAAATAACAATTTTAGAATAGTGTCTTACATGTATTGATAATTCTTTCGCTTAGAAGTCTTTTTTACGGATGGCCAATGTTAGAATTCGCCTTAATGCTACTTGCCGGACCAAGGAGGTAGATAATAGGAAAAGAATTATCAACATAGATTTAGTGTATACTATCTAATAGGCTAGTATTGATTGGTACTAGCTAATAACTTAGTCAAATATCGAATACAATGCTTAATATGAGGTAAAGGTAAGGGTTATTATAGCAACACACGTAGCCGGACCAAGGTGCGGAATGAAATTTTCTAGATGCCGGACCAAGGATTTAGAAATAAATAACTTATCACTTTGCATGCAAGATACTAGGAAAGAATTGTTATAGTTAGAATTATCAAATTAGGAACATGTGGGGAACAGTTAAACCCTAGTTACTTTTATTAATTGATTAAACTCCAACATTTGAATCTGTTAGTTGTCTACTTTAATTTAGCTAGTTATTTTCATTCATTTAGAAATAAAAACCCTCATTTTATTGTCTTTGTTTTCTAAGAAAATAATTGACTAAATAATAGTAATAATAGATTGAAGTTAAGTCTGAACTATTTTTCTCGTGGGAACGATCCAAACCTCATTAGTTGGGTTCTTTACTTGATACGACCGCTTTACTTCTAATTTGAGAAGTAAATTTGAGCGTATCAGTCACGCAGCAAAAAGGTAAACAAAATTAAAAATAAGATAAGTTCATGGGGGGTAATAAGACCTTAATTTAGTTAAGTTGTTTCTGAAATTTCGGTCATACTCTAGGGGAATACTTGTGCATTTTTCCTATTTTCAAAAAAAAGAATATATATCTTAAATATTTAATTTTATGTCATTTTTAAAGTTTCTTATTTGTCTAGTATAAATTTTAAATAATCAATTTTATTTTTAAAATTTAATATAATTTTATTATTGTCATTGTGAATCCAAACAGAACATGTGTACTACAATGTGACATCCAAACAGGACATGGGTAATTACAGGCAAATAACTTACCCACACTGGGTGTAATTACACTATGGCAACCAACCAAGTCAATGTAATTACTAGACAATGTAATTACTGGGTTGGTAATTACTACCTTAATAATTACATCAATTCTAATTACCGTGTGACTTTTCAAACAGACTCTAAATTGAATGTGACAAAAATAATGTAATAAAAATTCATTGATAGAATCCTAACCTTTTC
Organism: Solanum pennellii; assembly: GCF_001406875.1. NCBI lineage: Eukaryota > Viridiplantae > Streptophyta > Magnoliopsida > Solanales > Solanaceae > Solanum > Solanum pennellii. Next base: position 6,469,203 of record NC_028644.1, on the reverse strand, counting down.
AGATAAAAAATTAGGATAATTATTGATAAACTACTTTAAAATTGCAAAACAAATATTTTGAACTATTTAATAAATATTAATTGATAAAATCCTAACATTTTCAGAAAAAACAATTAGGATAATTATTGATAAACTGCTTTAAAATTTCAAAACATATATTTTGAACTATTTAATAAATAAAATATTTAAAAGTATTAACTTTGAAACTATCAGACCAAAATTTGGTGTCAATATGGGCTAAAACATCCCATGTAATACAATCTCGTTAAGGTTCCAAAATCAAGCTTTGGCAGCCCTTTGTGCTGGAAATTACCTCAAGATGACAACATCCAAGGTTCCCCTATCACTCAGACATGTAGCTACGCAAAAACACGAAGCAATGCAACTAAAATCAGCTCAATCGAAGACGTATTCTTATATGCGAACTGAGGAGTTGTTATTGTTACTTATTTGTCTTATGGGAGATCGACTGGGGTAAAATGATCTGTTTGTTTAGCTTGATCGAGTGTCAAACATAGTAACAGTGGCAATTCAAAAGGTCGATTACATTTGTTGAGCATGAACATTTCCGTGAATATAGATATATTACAGTGGAGACTGGAGAAGACAAATAAACTAGAATAGTTTTCGAATACATTTGTTTATGAATACAACTGGTCAAGAACCAGGACCATGTTTGCAAGTAAAAACATTATATAGAACTCATGCAACTCCAGAGATTTAAGCATATCACCGTAATAGACTTCTCAGTGTACAAAAGGCACATTGGGCAAAGTTTCCACGGTTTAGCTTCCTTGACAAAATTAGTTTGATTGGTTGCAATTTGTTCAAAAAATAGGAGCCAAAGGTTATCAATAAGAAAAGATAACTGAAATGTGCAGGGATGATCTTGGAAAGCTTAGTTACTCCTGTGTCATTTCAGCATGATCCGGAAACGCATCACTCCCTAAGCATGATGCAGCAATGACAATTTTTTCTAGCACAATCGCATGCTTGAACAAATATTTTACCAATGCCAGCACAAAGTTATTTTCACTTAGTAGTCCCCAAAGGTTATCAATCTTGGCGGTCATCAGATACGGAAATGAGCCGTTAAAATTATATGTCTCGAACATCCTAGTTACGTACCAGTTCTCTTTAACTTCTCTCGGTAGTGAGTTAAAGTTTATCCTTATTTGTGTACCTCGACAACTGGCCCTCTAGGAAAGATTCTGCTATGTTACGTACCAGTTACTCTCCGTAGATGGAAACAAGAAGAGAAAGAGTTTACTGTGGATAAAATAAAATTCTAAGCATCTTTTTCCAACAGCTACAAACAGTTTATTTTAGAAATCATTTTGATATGAAGTTTCAGTCAATGCAACTGAGGCTGAAACATTTTCTTGACAAGGGAGTTCCTCTTAACATCTTACACAAAAACAGAATAATAAGCACATTGCTGCAACCAAAAAAAACGAACATTGAAAATGAACATTGTATTGGAAACATTTGGGTGGAAGACCGTCCTTAATTTATCATGAATGTTGTCAAGGGAGTTACAAGATCTTTTTGGAACTATTAACCTATTATAGAAGATATTAAAGAGTTGATTCAAAGTGATACAATTTAATAGATAAGTCTATGTGCGGCTGATTCTTTATCTGGGATGGGTACAATCACCAATGGGATGTAGAGAAGAAAATTTTAAACTTTAACTCACTACCGAGAGAAGTTAAAGAGAACTGAATAGTTGATAAGTGGAAAATTCAAAAGAAAGCCCAAAGCTTATCTCCAATAAAACAACAAGATGAACCTCCCAGTTTGATCCCTTAATCAGTTCACATGTTACTTGTCTCACTTTTTTCTCCTTTTAATTCTTGTGAAAACAGCATACACGGGAGCAATCTCTTTTTTTCTTTTTATGAAGCAATTAGTTTAATCATAGATGGCATAAAATAAAGGATACACTGTAGCCGCAAAAAGCAAAAATGCTGAAACCTTGTTAACTACATTAGTTGTGAAGCTCATTAAGTACTTAAACTAGTTATGTTTAATGGGAGTCCTGTCTTTTACTTACACATTATAGGCTTATCTTTTTTGAATAGGGAAGGAAGTCATGTCTAAAAGAAACTTACTATTGGTTAATCCTCACACCAGTCAATGACCAATGTCTCAAGATCCAATGAGCTCTATAGTAAGCTGCAAATTCCAGGGAAGTCCAATTGGTCATCAGCTACGTTAAGTTCTAACAATTTCCGTCTTGATGGTGGCGACCGGCAGCCTTTTAAGTAAAGAATGGACAGGCACTTATAATAATAAGATAAACTAGAATATGTCAAAACAAGGAAATATGTCATAAATGATAAATGAGATGCAAATTGTTGAATAGTTCATAAGAAAGTAGCTTGGACTATACACACATCAACATGTTCATAGTTGTTCTAAAAACCCCAATGATGGACCTTTAAACATGTAAACCCCATCAACACGACTTAAAAGTAAGATAAATGTAAATCAAACCAAATATTGTTCTATCAATCGCAAAGTCTTCATTCTTTAGTACTTAGCAACTTAGTTATCAAATTATCCCAAGTAGTGGCCCTTTTAATGTTACCAAGTGATGATTCAATAGCAAATAAAAGGAAAGATTCTGAATTTTGAATAAACCTCGATGCACCAGCTATTCAGTTTATGATTCTCGACATGGGAAACACAATGAAAAAGATTCTTCAAACAGCTAAACTCCGTCTCCAAGTTGTTTTCCTCATCCTCAAAATCAAAATTTAAAAGAAGGATTGCATAAACAAGTGAAGCGGCATTTCTCTGGTCGATGAGTATCTCACTGCACATTCCTATAATTTCCAAATACTTGATATGTGGGGCTATTATTTCAAGCCAAATATCATGATTCTTATCGTAGTACTCTTCTATTATCGATTCTCTCTACTTCACAGATCTAATTTACAGATGTTGTATGCCTTATACTTTTACTAGTTCCAAATAGTCCAAGTTGGGGCAACCAGATAATACCTTTTCCATGGCACCATCCGTCAGTTCAACATACCCGATTGAAAGAGAAACAACATTACTCCAATTAATACAACCACAAGGGTTCAATTGACATTTATACCCAAACAGAGGAAACTCATAATTATGTTGACTAATAGGTACAAAATTAAGTCTAAATGATTCAACAATAGTAGCAAAATGCACCCATAAATCAACATCTTTAGCATAAATGTCATTGTACCTAAGGTTGCTCACAAAGAATCTCTTGATTTTCTGGCAACATTACAAATAATAAAGTTGTCTGTTGATCAAAGCCGGGTAAGTGTTTTGATTTTGACTATTGGGGAAGTGAAAGAGAGTGATAGTGGAACGGAGATCCAAAGAAATGGCCATCGTGTAGAGATATGCTGGTTCGCACAACTTGTTTTGCATCCCACAACATAGAGAGGATTTGGCTCTGGCAGATCACTCAGGCGATCTCCTCCTCCACCCACCTTCTTCTGGGTTTTCATGCTTCAATTTTGCAGTTTTCATAAAGATGGCCGCTAAATATATATATACTAGATAGAAATAGCCCGTGCTCAACACATAAAATTACTCCCTCCATTTTGAAAAATAATGACTCTATTTCCTTTCATTGGTGGTAATTTTCCTTTCATAGTTTTGAATTAAATAGAAGTTATAAAAATATAATTATTCCACGTTCTCAACTTCAAAATAATTTTATCATTTATATTTATTGGAAATCGAGTATGTTGTTAATTATATAATGTAAAAGTTATCATATGGTATCATAAGATAATTTAAATGTCGATAAATGGTAAACTTATCAAAGCAATAGTCGATATTATAACTCTTGTATTTAAGAAAATGTTGTTTGCTCAGTATACTAAAATCATGCATGTTATTCCTCTGTTTAATGTTACATATGTTAATTTCACCTAAAGGTATAGATGTATAGGGGCGTTCACGGGTTGGTTTGGATCGATTATTGGTCAAAATCAAAACCAAATCAACTTAGTTGGTTTTAAAATTATCAAAACCAAATCAAACTAAATATAGTATGTATTTATCAATTTGGTTATTATCGATTTTGGTTCGATTTGGTTTGGTTATTCGGTTATTGACCATAGACAAAAATAAAAGAACCAACTCATTCAAAACATGAAAAAAGTGTCAACAATTCATTTTAAAACAAAAATAGTTAGAATGACTTTCATTATCAATCAATGAATTTACTCTTGTTAAAGCTTCAAAATTTATTATTTTGGCCTAGAAAAAAGAAAAATGATATTTTCAGTCTCATAAAGATTTATCACAGACACGCTCATATACATAAAACTAATAAGATAAATATTTTCACTTTGGAAAATATTTTTTTCAATAATTATAAATAAATTTTGTTAAAAACACATATAAGATAAAATTGTTTATTCAAATAATATATTATGTATGTATTTTAATAAAATATATGCATATAATTTATCGGTTCGATTTGGTTATTTATTCAATTTTTCTGAATAAAATCATAACCAAATAATGTACTATCAGTTCTTAAAAATCTAAAATCAAACCACACCTAACCGAAATAAAAATCGGTTTAATTAGTCAGTTTGGTTCAATTTTTCAATTTGGATCGATCTTTATCCAAATCATGGACATCCCTATAGGTGTAGATGAAAAATTATTTGATACACGGGTATAAATTTAACGGAAGAATTATAAACATGTATGATTTTTTATGAGATAATTACCCCAAACTCGGTATCGAAATAATGTTTGATGAAATCAATATATCTGATAAAAACAAGATTTCATTTCTTACACACTACCATGAAAGTGCATCAAATATAATTTTCAGGGGATAATTATTAGGTACTAATTTCATATCTGTCAGCTTTTATTGACAACTTCAAAATAATTTTGCCCATCAACATTAGGACAACTGAAAAGATAGACAATAAAATTGTGCTTGTTGGTGTAGGGAGTCTAGAAATATCAACATTGATTGATCTAATTATTTAAAGACTGATTATTACAAAGAAAATATAGACCATAAAGGCATATGAACTATACAAAGATAAGGATAGTTTTTCATACTTTAGAGAAATAGTTACTTCTCTAGATATTTTCCAAAACGTGCACATGGGAATTTTATGCTGCTCTTTCTAATTGCAACCAAATCATCATTTTGACTCAAGAGCCTCAAAGATTAAAATAGAATATATTTCTGCATAACTATTTGCATGAGCGTACATCTTGCGTTAGAATCTTCCTCCAATCCTCTACTCCTAGAAGTTTTGACCAAAATGAGCTATTTTTAAAACCAATTCACCAAAATAATATGTTTTTAACTTTTTTCACAAAACTAGTATAAACGTACTTTATGGTAACGTTTTAGGATATTTTCATTATAAAAATTCAACGGACAAAAAGTTAACGAGTTGGCGACGTTAAACGCATAAACGTAACTGTGAGTAACGTTTTAGGTATAAAACGTTACTCAAGAGTACGTTTTTGGAGAATCCAATCACGGGCCACTGACTCCAATCCTGCAAAGGCGGAGTCAAATCATTCAACTGTAAAACGTTACTATGAGTAACGTTTTACACTTAAAATGTTACTTTGAGTCCCGTTTCTTAAGAATCCAATCACGGGCCTTCGACTTCTGCAAATTTAAAATATATTTAGCTATAAAACGTTACTCACAGTAACGTTTTACCTTAAAAACGTTGCTATCAATTACAACACTCTGTTAAAGTCATATTCCTCCATTTTTCAAACTGACCAAAGTGACTATAAATTAATGTTGTTGTAATTTTTTTTCATGTTCAAATATAATTCAGCAAAAATTTTCCTTGTATGGTCCATTTTAAAAATAATATTCAGAAAATTTCATCAGGTATGAATTAAATAAGTGAAGTTTATCCTTTGTTATGTTCTTATTATAGCTTTAAAATTATCTTTCTAATTTAATAATATTGTTTTAAAAAATATTTTATCTTTATGTGTAGGATTAAGATGACGAGCTTTGAACATAATGTGATGGTTGCTTTGTATTGGGGTGGAGAAATAATTACGGATATGAACGGATTTAGGTATACTGAATGTGCTAGAACGATTATTAGCATGTCGACTTCAACTACCTATGTTGAATTGGTTGGATTGTTGCATGAGAAAATGGGAACATATAGTGAAAATATTCATATGGATATTTCTGGAAAATATCCATGTTCAATTCAAGGTAACAATACAAGGTTCATTGAGTTTAAAATTGAGAATGACCAATCTTTGTTACAATTTCTTTTCATACCTCAAAAATTTGCGGATAAGATTGATATAAATGTTTTGGAGATGTATGTAAAGACTGTATCGACAGATCAAAATGTTGCATTTCAAGTTAGTGGTCATCATGGTTATCACATGAATTTGTTGGCTCAAAATTATGGCCTTACCACGATCAATCAACCTCATTTTGTAGAACCGATTGTTCAACCACCATTTCAACAATTGTTGATGCATGATCATCGATCATTTGGTGAAGGCTCAAGTAGTCAAATGCATATTGATAATAGTCACATGGAATATGAGGCTAGGTAAACAACAAATCTTTATTTTATTAAATTTTAGTCTAACAATTTAATAAGATAATTTTTATTGTCAGTATACACAAATTATCTCTTATAAATAGAAGAAATAATATTTTAGAATATTTATTATCGCTTTTAAAACAAGCTTGTATATTTATAATTTTGCTAGAATTTGACTAATATTTTTTTTACAGAGATATTGATATCAACGTTGATCTATATAATGATGTAAATGCTGAAATTAGTGATGAAAGTTCGGAGGAAGATGAACCTCCGAAAGATGGTGATGAAAGTGAACCTGATGAAGATATCGATGATATTAGAGATTTTTCTCAAAATGGTGTAAATCTTCATAATCATGATCAGGGTGTGTCTCATGACATACCCTATTTCAGGACATTAGAGAATGAGGAAGACATTTTCATGTCTACATGTGAATCTGAGATGGAATGTTGTTCAGTTTGGTCTGAGCAAGCAAAAAAAGATTTAAAAAAAGGTATGCTTTTTAGTAGTAAAGAAAAGTTGAAAATGGCTGTAACGATTTGGAGTTTGCACAAAAATAAGGAGTTCAAGGTGGTAACATCTACCAAAAGTCTATGGGTTGTGAGATGTAAGTTTTATAATTTATTGGGTTGCATGTGGTTTCTTCGAGGACGACAAGTTGGAGATAAATTTTGGAAGATAGGAAAATATGTTGAAAACCATAGATGTGAGACTGAGGGGCTTTCTAGCGGTCACGCCAACCTAAATACCAATTTGATTGCATCACTACTTCTAAATCAAATTAGAAAAAATCCTAAGTTCTTGGTGGTAGATGTCATTTCAAAGGTTCATGAAAATTTTGGTCACCAAGTGACATATAGAAAAGCATGGCTTGGACGTCAACGCGCATTTGAATTGGTGTATGGTGACTTTAAGAAATCATTTAGTGACCTACCTAAATTTTTTGCAGCTTTTCAACACTTTAACCATGGAACAATTGTGGAATGGAAACACGAAGAGTCTATGAGTTCATCGGAGGTAAAAACTTTTAAATTTGTATTTTGGGCTTTCAAGCCATGCATTGATGGATTCCAAACATGTCGCCCAGTTATTTCAGTAGATGGAACTCATATTTATGGAAAATATGAGATCAAATTATTAATTGCTGTTGGAATTGATGGAAATGATAACATTCTCCCTTTAGCGTTTGCTATTGTAGACAAAGAATCAAAAGAGGCATGGAAATGGTTTTTTAGAAATTTGAGTGCACATGTGATAAAAAGTAGACAAAATGTATGTGTTATATCTGATAGGGCAAAAGGAATCTTGACTAGTTTGCAGGAGTTGCGGCGATTTCAAGAGCCTCGAGTCTTCCATCGATTTTGCATAAGACATCTTAAGAGCAACTTTCAATCTAAATTTCCAAACAAGGACCTCAGCAGATTGATGTGGAGGGCTGCTTCAGCCCATCAAGTAAGGAAGTTTGAGTCCATGATGTGGCAAATTAAAGAAGAAAATATCGAAGCATATGCATACCTCATGGAAATTCCCTTGGATAAATGGACTGTTAGCCATGATGATGGAAAAAGATGGGGAGTGTTGACAACAAATCTTTCAGAGTCATTCAATGGAGTGTTGAAAAAAGCACGAGGTTTGCCTGTCACTGCTATGATTAGACTTTCATTGGAGCAAACTATTGAACGGTATACCCGTAGGTCTCAAATAGCACACCAACTTGCAGAGCAAAATGAATTATGGACCGGGAGGTTCAAAATAAAGTGGGAGAAGAATTATGAAAGTTCAAAGAGGCACTTTGTTTTTGATTGGAATATACCCACAGGAGTATACGAGGTTAGATCTATACAAGTTGATGGTACTGGTGGTAATCCTCATTGTGTTTCACTAAATGAAAGAAAATGTGATTGTGGAAAATGGGTTAATCTGCACTTCCCGTGTTCACATGTCATGAAGGTAACTGATAGAATGGGAGGGCTAGCTAGAAATTTTGTTAGCGAGCATTTCACAATAGAGAATTATGTTGCAACATATTCTGGGTCATTCTCACCAATTGGTCATGAGTCATATTGGCCATCTCCAAGTTTTACAATGACAAGTAATGAATTCTATCGTCGTCCTAATCGGCCAAGGACAACTAGAATACATAATGAAATGGATCGTAGTTCTACAGTGTATGAGCGAGCTTGTGGATTATGCAGGCAGACAGGACATGATAGGCGTCAATGTCCCAATCGTAATTAAATTTAAGTGAATAATTGTGGGTCAATGTCTAATGGTGTTAATTTTCTTTATGTTATCTAATGTAATGTGAATTTTTCTAGATTGCTAATAAAGAAAAATTATTAATGTTAATTTCCAAATTTCTATTTATATTAATTTCCTTTCAATTATTAGTGCATAAAGTTATCTACTACATAAGCTTAAATCTTAGAGGAAAAAACTAACTTAACAAAATTTCATATTTCATATTTCAATTATTAGTGCATAAAGTTATCTATCACTTTTCACAAACTTAAAGTTACATTAAGGAATAGTTGAAAAACACAAACTAAATAGAAAAGAATATAAACATTCATGTATTCATAGAACATGTTGCTTTACAAAATAATGACTAGTAGCTTCATTCTTCACAAAAAATCTCTACTACTAAATAGAAAATAATATAAACATTCATGTATTCATAGAACATGTTGCTTTACAAAATAATGACTAGTAGCTTCATTCTTCACAAAAAATCTCTACTACTAAATAGAAAATAATATAAACATTCATGTATTCATAGAACATGTTGCTTTACAAAATAATGACTAGTAGCTTCATTCTTCACAAAAAATCTCTACTACTAAATAGAAAATAATATAAACATTCATGTATTCATAGAACATGTTGCTTTACAAAATAATGACTAGTAGCTTCATTCTTCACAAAAAATCTCTACTACTAAATAGAAAATAATATAAACATTCATGTATTCATAGAACATGTTGCTTTACAAAATAATGACTAGTAGCTTCATTCTTCACAAAAAATCTCTACTACTAAATAGAAAATAATATAAACATTCATGTATTCATAGAACATGTTGCTTTACAAAATAATGACTAGTAGCTTCATTCTTCACAAAAAATCTCTACTACTAAATAGAAAATAATATAAACATTCATGTATTCATAGAACATGTTGCTTTACAAAATAATGACTAGTAGCTTCATTCTTCACAAAAAATCTCTACTACTAAATAGAAAATAATATAAACATTCATGTATTCATAGAACATGTTGCTTTACAAAATAATGACTAGTAGCTTCATTCTTCACAAAAAATCTCTACTATTCACCAAGGGTTATCCAGAATATCAACAAGCTGCATCAACCTAAGAAAAAATGATTAAGAAAACTTTGATGAGTTAGACATGGGAATTATAAAGGAAGATTTGTGCAATGTTTTGATAACAAAGAGAGATTTGTGCAATGTTTTGATAACAAAGAGCAAACTGCAAATCCCAAATGAAATAATAAAGGAAGATATAGTAATAGTGAATTTGGTACTAGAACTATCCTAGAGGATAAGAACATCCGAAGCAATTAGCAGATAACAACCATGTCTAAAAATATTGAATTCCCATATCCAAAAGGCTACAATTCACTTAAATCAATTTTCCAATATCTATCGAGAGATGAAACAACACAAACATTAAATTAACTCGGAACAATTGAAGCATTTCAGATTCGGAACAACTCTGTTTTACCAAAACATGGAAGAAACAATTGAAGCATTTCAGTTTTGGAACAACTCTGTTTTTCACAAGTTCATTATCAAAATGAAAGGTAGTTATCATTCGATCAGTCAAACATACTGTAATCTCAAACATGAGATGGTCCTTTAAATCCCACATTCTTTCCTACTCACTTAATATAAGATTAGCAACACTAAGCCTCCTGACTATTTTGTATCACTTATATGGGTCATTTACTTCCATTACTATTAGTACCAGTATCAAAAATTCTATTTCTTGGCATTTTTTCGATTAGGCAACCTGTGAACATTTGTTTTTATACAAGCTACCTTCCAAACTAAAAAAGGACTGATTCCAAAAGGCTGTAGGTCTTCTAAGTCAATTTCTCTCCATGACATTTTACATCCACCTCGTCCCTTTTAGTGTCTTCGAACACCATAATATCAGCACCTACAAATTGGTGCACTTGGAGGTCTATATATGATATGTCCAAACCATTCTACGCATGTGATTTTTGCACCCTTTTTAACCATTTGATAACTTTTAGTACTCTATATCTTAATATCAACATTTCTAATATTCTAACTTTTTGAGCAAATTTTTTTCACTCAACTGTTTTTCTAATTCAGATTTCAATATTTTTTTTTTCGTTCTCCTTTTTTGTCCAACCATCTAGCAGAGCAACATGGAAAATTTAAAAAAAAAAGAGTTTTCAGAGCAACCATCCAGCAGAGCAACTTTAAGGTACTAAATCAAAGAAGAAATAGATCTCAAGCAATCCCAACACAGACTCTTCATCACAATACAATTTTCGACTAAGAAAATATCATACCCAATTTTACCTAAGACTGACAAAGAAGAAGAAGGAGTACCAAATTTGGATACCTGAAACCTCTCAATTACAGTTCTTTGTTTCTCGTTGCTTATTTTTTTTTTGCCATGCTGGTAAAGATAGTGACTCCCTGACAAACAAGAATAATTTTCAGTTGTTCGACTAAACAGAGGAGCATTTATGTCAAAAAAATAAAATAAAGATGTTAATAGTACCAGTCCCACAACGCTTAGGAAAAATCCTACGCTTCTCCTTCACTGATGGTTCACCACATTCGTTTGCATTCTCCACTTCATCGTTGGAGTCCTCTAAATGATTAACAACACCAGGGGTCTCAGTGGACATTGGCAGCCCAGGTGATGAATTAAAGTTGGGGGCATTCTCAAAATGTTGAGGTCGAGAACCACCAAATACATTCTCAAGTGATGAAAGACTAGAATTCCTTAATATTTGTGATGCCGTGTATGGAACAATATCAGTATTTGTTGGTTGATATGTCATACCTGATGCCCCGGGAGTGAATTCTTGAGTTTGGCCCCTTGAAATGGAACCAAAATCACAAGTTGTGTGATCATCTTCGGAGACTAATATATCCATTTCAATAGGCGCTCGTCCTTTCTCAACAGCACGAGCCCTCCTACCGGCAACACCACCTTTTCCTCGCCTACGAACCGGATGATGTAAATGATCATCATATACCTCATCTCTTCTATAATCGGCTTGTACATTAATCCTAGCAGCCTCGTGGACATATGTCAAGCACTTTTCTCCTTCATTTCGGACCATTGCACGAAATATGTATAAATCCTCCATTGATGGCTGATCACCAAGGGCTTTTGCTCTATCAATCGTGGAATGAATATGACGCACCTACACAAAGATCAAATTTTTTTCTTACAAACATTTTCCATTCTTTTTTTAACAGATGCTCAAACAAAGATCAATAAAGCACTTATTTTATATTTTGTAAGAAAAAACATAGGTAACAATTTTCCAAGTCACAATTTTCGAGAAGAAGCAATATTATCCTCAAAAGATAAATCACAAACACACTAAATATAATACATACCATTGTTTCATATGCCGTTGAATTGGGCACATAACCTTCTTGTTGTTGAGGACGCTGAGTAGGATTACCAATAACAAGACGAGTAATGCGTCTAAACCAAATAAGGTAAGGGTCGTCATATCGAAGTGGTTCACGATTGACCGGAGCATCACAAACATATTGAANATTTGATCGATCATTTCTTGTGTTGTCAAGTCAGGTAACTGTAGTTGCTCGAGCATATGCGCATTAAGTGCAGTTACCTTGAGGCTACTACGGTTGAAGTCTTGAGGACGTGGAATAAAACCTAACAATCTTTGACAAATATTTTGCCAATCCCCTATGGTCCTTATCGACTCATCACCAAGTACTGGATCACCATTCACAGTTAATCTATACAACACTTCTACATCTTGCAAGGTGATTGTTGCCTCACCCGTTCTAAAGTGAAATGTATGAGTCTCGGGACGCCATCTCTCTACTAGTGAAGTGATCAAGCTACGATCAATAGAAGGTCGATTTGATCTATAAACACCATATAGTCCTGATAATTCAATCATTTCTAAGACTCGTGGATGAATAGGATATTTCTTTACGAGGTCCCAAAATTTTCCATCACACCTCCTCGTATTTAAAATCATATTAACACTTCCATTCCATATATCCCGTGACCTATGGGTAAGTTGTTGAGTTAGTACCGATGGTTCAAGTGGACCGGGATCCAATTGATATGCACTATAACCAGTCATATATGTATCTATTAAACTGAAAATTCCATATGAAAGAAAGTATATTAATTATAATTGTTAGTCCAAAATATAACAACCAAATCAAAGTAATGTACTATCACCAAATGTTTTATTAAAATATTGAAAAATAAACTCAATTTTAGTAGAAGCGCATATGCAGGTCAACCAAATATAGTCTTCCCTTCCATTTTCATGTGAACATTTTTTTTCTTTGTTTTTCTTTTCATTGTTTCTCTTTTCATCAACAAGATGCATGAATTCAAAATAAAAACAAAACATGCATATTAGAATTTCTTGAGTGATTATTCTATATAACCAAAACGATATAAATACAAGAAGATCGAAATTCTAAAATTCAAGCATTCCATCTATTAGTTTGTAAGGGAAAAAAACATACCTCAAGGCTTTAACACAGGAAATTAACTTGATTCCAAGCTTTCAAGAAGATTGATAGCCGTAATTTTTCGTGAAACTCGATATAACAAGAAATCCCCAAAATTGATTTGGAAAAACTACAGCTACCGTTTATCCACGAAATGAAGTTTTTATCCATTCATTATCTTCCTGTGTTTTTGTTCTTTAACGCCTCCTCTTCGTCCAAACCGATCGAAAATGGAACTTTTGGAAGTTTAAAATGAGGCGGCTGCCATTTTTTTTAGGGTGAAAGGGGTTGAAAACTTGAAAGGGGTGAAAGGGGTGAAGGGGTACCAAATAACATTATTAAAGGTAATTAATGAAAGTGAATCAGTGAAAGGGGTGGGGCTCACGTTTTAGTATAAAATCGTTACTGGCAGTAACGTTTATTAATTTAGTATAAAATCGTTACTGCCAGTAACGTTTATTAATTTAACGGCGTTAATTTTTTTAAAAATCAAATAAAGCCTAAAACGTTACCATAAAGTACGTTTATACTATTTTTGTAAAAAAAAATAAAAACGTATTAATTAGGTAAATTGATTTTTAAAATAGATCATTTTGGTCAAAAATTCTCTACTCCTGCTACAGAAGCATATAAACCAAACTGTAAAACTTTTAGCCGTTGTTGAGCATATTTCTACTCCAAATAGTCACCTAACCATACAGTAACGCATAAGAGATGTACTCATTAGCCTTGGTGAGAAGCAAGAACACCATCTAAGCACCTATCATTTCATGGGGGCAAATATATTAACCTCAGGAGAAAAGTCATTCTTCATATACTTCAACTTCGACAATAATACATTGGTAGAAAAAATTAAACAATAAGTTGGTCAACAACACTCCACTTTGTTAAAGCTACCCAAGGTGAAAATGCTCATACAGAATTGCGCGGCAGACTGTTGGTCAACAACACCCCACTCTGTGATGGGCATAGTTATAATATATACATGTTGGTCAGCCGCCAAACGTAATTTACAAGCTATTTTCTTACAAGAAATATATAAGCCCTTTTCTTAGAATTCTTTTACCTGGCCAGTCAAATTAGAATCACTCTTCAAACATTATGAGTACCATCTGCGACTAAGGCCAAAATAATATTACCTGGAGGAGTATACTCCAATCTCTACATCAATCAAATACTCCGGAGCACAATGGAATATAGTTCATCATTATATTTATTAAATAGGCTATTAAAGAAAGAAACTAAGCAATACAGTGTGCATACTTGTTACAGATAACTGTACCATGTGCCAATGATCTAGAGTTTCTAGGCATAGTGTTTTTTTCCAGGGTGGACATGATTTCAAATTTTCAATCCAACAGCAATAAGTAAAAACAAAGAAAAATCACTTCAGGATGTCGTAATCTTCACAACTCAATGAAAGTAATATTAGTGTTATCATGTCATTACAAATTTGCAGTTCGTAGCACATTCTAGAGTTCCTTTTTTTCTTCTTCGACGACTTCCAACAAACTGAAATGTGATAAATCACTTCAGGATATCGTTACTGAATTTTAACCTATAATGATTTCACAAAAATATTACTACAGTTTAACCAGTTAAGGCAGGTAAAACCTCTCATATTACAATCAGATTGTGAACTTACAATACTTGACAAGAAAAAAGTCCATAAGGAATAATAACACAATCTTTTTCATTTACCAAAGTCTATATACAAAAATGTAATACTCTGGAGAGAACCAACAACACAAATACTTACTTCTATGTCAGTCCTTTGCTTAGCGGGATTGGACTAAAAGAATGGTTGGGACACCAAACATTAGTCTTTGAATAGGATATATATATATATATATATATATATATATGTATATATATTTTAAATAAACTAATATTTCTTAATTATGTTTTTTTTTTGTTTTAATTACCCATTTAGCTTTTATTTATTTATTTACTTAAAAAAATTAATAATTATATAATTATCATTTATATATATATATTTAATATTTAAANAGAGAGAGAGAGAGAGAGAGAGAGAGAGAGAGAGAGAGAGAGAGAGAGGGAGAGAGAGAGAGAGAGAGGTTGATTATATATTTCATTATAGTTCTATGATTCAGAGTATCATTTTCAAAAAGAATTTAATAAAATGGGGAGTCATGCTTTACTGTAATGAGTTTAGTGTGAATTCCATGTGCTTGAAAGTTCTACTATGTCTTCAGGAAGCAAACTTAATTCTTATATAAATATGTGACATATCGGCTCCATTACTTCTACCTTTCCCCTTTTATAATGATAATATGTACTTGGACCATGACATTGCTCGCTTGTACTCTCCTAATCACGATGACTCTCCAATTTCTCGTTATTCTCTACTTGCTTAAACCAGTTAATGTTATTATTATTATTCATAATAAACCCTCAGATTCTTTATATCAAATGAAATACACAAAATACTCAAATGGTGCTATAGGTTCTCCTATTTATTTTTAAGAGAGAGGAGGTGTTGAAGAATAATGCGATAGGAAAAATTAAGAACAATCTGTTTAGACATTATTTGAGATGGATTATATGTATAAAGAAAAACTAAAAACTTGCAGAATCAACAAAACTTCATACATGTATAATAGCAAAAAAATTGAAACCCAGAAAGTTCAACATATAAAAATGGAAGCAAGATATAAAAGGAACTTACTGAGTTTTGCAAAAGGTAAAAAACAAAGTGGGGAGGAATGAATTTTTTAGAAACCCATGAAACTATTAAATGTAAAGCAGTAAACAACATATGTTTTTATCAAGTTTCAGTGGGCAAGATTTGTTGGTAAGGACATTCAAATTGAAGAAAGAACAAGCACGAGTCTAAGCATGAAGTTGGTAAAATTGAAAGAGAACAAAAATAAAATGATAAAAACATACCGAAAACTTGAACAAAAGAGACCTAAGTAAGCAATCCTATTCTAAGTTGGAATTGGAACAAAGGATATGTGTTTCTATTTATCTGGTCGGAAAAAGGAGACCTGATTCTTCTAGAAGCATATTAGAAAATTAGAAAAGATTTTTTATTAAGCTAAATGACGCTTTTGCCCTTTGTCGTCCATAGCTTGACATTTCTATATAGTAGAAAAATTATATATATAATCCTAGCTTAGCTTCAAATTATAACTTTAACCTTTAACTTTGATAGTCCTCAAAGAGACACTCTAACTATCCAGAATTTAAACAAGAAACACTTGAATATTTCAGCCAAAACACGTGATATACAAATGCTCTGACGTGAATAAGTGAACCACACAGTTGCTGCCAACAAACTAAAATAGATACACCTAAATTTTAAAATAATAAAAATAAATTATAATATAGAATAAGGTGAAAAAGAAAACAAATTCATTTATGGGGGAAAAATTACTACGCTCTTCTCCTCTTTCTTTTAAGAGAAACCCTAATTATTCAAGATATTGCAGAAAATTCATATACTTGAAGGATTACCTATTCTTCTTCCTTAATTTAGTCAAGGTTCTAAGGTTCAATAATTTACAAACAATAATTGCATATTGGTGGTCCGATGTTCAAGCCAATATGGAAATCACCATAGGAAGCTAACGTTTTTATTGAAAAATTATTTTGAGAGCAGTATATAAATATATGAAGACATGAAAATCAATTAACTTTTTCTTCTTTCTTTACTTTGAAGTATGCTTGTGCTTTAAGTTGTCAAATACTTAATGGGAAAAAATATATATGTTTTATGTATTATGATTGTCATAGTGAGTAGCAAGTTAGAATTACGAATTTTCGAAGGCTAAAAAATAAACATAGAGTGCTAAAATTATTATGTAAAATGGTGCAGTTAAATTATTTGATAAAATGTCTAAATGAACTTTTCAAAAGATTTTTGTCAAGTTTGAGTAGCAATATGGTACCTAATCAACATGTAAGGATATCAAAACTAAATACAAATAGATGTCACATAATCATCAACACATTTTTATTACTTTCACTAGCTAATATCATGCTATAAGTTGACTTTGATTATAAAATTTTTCTTTCCTCAAAATTGATATGCTCCTGATAATACAAACATCAAATCCCGTGAGTGTAAATTGGAGTCGTTGATTGAGAGTCTTCGGAGTTTGGACTTAGATTGTGTTCAATATTTACAAGTGAATACTTATCCCATCTTGCTTACAATAGATATAGGGAAAAACAAACTTCATTTTTTTAAAAACTTCATTAAAATTTAAAGCTTTTATCCGCAATAACAAAAAATAATTAAATGTCACTTGAAATTTGTGTGTTTTGCGCATTTTGCAATGAACAACAAATAATTTATGAAAAAGGGGGAAAATATTAAAAATATAGAATGAAAATAAGGTGAAATTTATATATATATATATATATATATATATATATATATACACCCCAGCAAACTTGTACCTGTTTTTCAAGTAGACACTTAATGTTTGCGAGAGTCATATTACCCCATGAAATCATTTTCAATCATTATAAATACACCATTTTAATACATTTTTATAGAGGTTATTGTTAGGTTGTGGAGCCTGATTAATATTTGATGTACTGTACTATTTATTCTCCATCTATTCTCTGTAACCTAAAATACTCTGAATTATTAATAAATATATACCTATCGCCGTGGAAGTTTACTCACTGGGTGTTACCACGAAATATTGGTTTTCTCTCTTTCTCTCTCTAGATCTCTTATCTCTTTCTCTCTAAAGTTCTTGTGTTCTTCATTCATCAAGTGTGTGTGTATGGATTCGATCCTATCAACTGGTATTAGAGATAAGTAGATTCAACACGATCATTGAAGATGGATAGTTCGAAGCTTGGAATCGAGAAGTTTGATGGATCCGATTTTAGTTTCTGGAAGATGCAGATAGAATATTATCTGTACGAGAAAGATCTTCACGAACCATTGACCGGGGGTGAAGCCGGAATCCATGGCGGAGGAGAAGTGGAAGCTCAAGGATCGCCAGGATCTAGGGTTGATCCAGTTGACTTTGTCAAGAAATGTGGCGTTCAACATCGCGAAGGAGGAGCCTACGTCCGATTTGTTGAAGGCACTGTCAAACATGTATGAAAAATCATCGGGGATGAACAAGGTATACTTGATGCGTATACAGATGTTTGAGAATGGATCTGTTTCTAATCATATAAACGAGTTAAATGTGATTGTGAGTCAACTCAATTCTGTGGATATTAATTTCGAAGATGAAATTAAGGCGTTGATTTTGATGTCATTTCTGCCTGAGTCTTGGGATACTGTTGTTGCTGCGATTAGCAGTTCCCGTGGATCTGAGAAACTGAAGTTTGATGAAATCTGTGATATTGTTCTTAGCGAAAGTATTTGCAAACTAGAAGTGGGAGATTCATCGGGCAGTGCTCTCAGCGTTGACCAAAGCGGGAGAAGTAAGATGAAAGGCCAAAATAAACACGGTCGATCAAAATCAAAAAATCGAGGAAAATCCCCGAACATATCAAACGTGACTCGTTGGAACTGTGGAGAAAAAGGGCACTTTCGGACGAGTTGTACAAAGCCAAAGAAGAAACAGAATAAAAAATTTGGAGATGACAATGATTCTGTAAATTCAGCAGAGAACATTGGGGATGCTCTAATCCTTAGTGTGAACAGCTCGATTGAATCATGGATTTTGGATTCTGGTGCATCTTTCCATTCGTCTTCAATCAAGGAGTTATTCCAAAATTTCAAATCTAGAAATTTTGGAAAGGTGTATCTTGTTGACAATAAAGCCTTAGAGATTGAAGGAAAGGGAGATGTTTGCACAAAGACCACCTTGGGAAACCAGTGGACATTAGAGGATGTTAGATATATTCCTGGCCTCAAGAAAAATCTGATCTCTGTTGGTCAGTTGGATAGCACGGGATATGCAGCAGAGTTTGGAAAAGGTTAGTGGAAGATTGTGAAAGGTGCTATGGTAGTAGCTCTTGGCACCAAATCTGGAACCTTGTACACCGCTGCAGGGTGTATTAACATGGCCGCTGTTGCTGAAGGTGCTTCCGGTTCATGTCTGTGGCACAACAGACTTGGACACATGAGTGCTAAAGGAATGAAGATGCTGGTTGCAAAAGGAGCATTAGAGGGCCTGAAGTCAATAGATATGGGTCTTTGCGAGAGCTGTGTTGTGGGCAAACAGAAAAGAGTAAGCTTCACAAAGACTCCTAGAGAGCCAAAGAAAGTGCGGTTGGAAATGGTCCATACAGATGTTTGGGGACCATCTCCAGTATCATCACATGGAGGATCAAGATTCTATATTACCTTCATTGATGATTCAGCAGGAAAGTATGGGTTTACTTCTTGAAGCATAAGTCAGATGTATTTGCAACTTTCAAGAAGTGGAAAGCTGAAGTTGAGAATTAGACCGGTTTGAAAGTCAAATGCCTAAGGTCTGATAATGGACGGGAGTATGACAAATCAGAGTTCAAGGCATTCTGTGCAGCTGAGGGAATCAGATTGATGAGAACAGTTCCTGGTAACGCAAGGCAAAATGAAATTGCTGAGAGGATGAACAGAACATTGAATGAACGTGCAAGGAGTATGAGGATACACTGTGGGCTGACCAAAACATTTTGGGCGGATGCTGTGAGCACAGCTGCATACTTGATCAACAGGGGACCATTAGTTCCTTAAAGGTTCAAGATTCCATAGGAGGTGTGGACAGGAAAAGAACTCAAATACTCACACTTGAGGACTTTTGGTTGCACTGCTTATGTTCATGTTGATTCAGAAAAGAGAGACAAGCTTGATGCCAAGGCTGTGAAGTGTTACTTCATACGCTATGGTTCTGATTTGTTTGGTTACAGGTTTTGGGAATAAAAAAAAAGATCCACAGACATTGTGACGTGACATTTGATGAGTCTGTCATGTACAAGGACAGAGAGAAGAAGGTTCTAGAGATTACAAAGCAAGTGGGAGTTGAGGTTGAGTTGGAGAATAGTAACCCAGAGATGTCAAAGCAGATACTCAACCAACTCCTACTGAAGAATCTGAAGTGGAGCAAGTTACACCTGAGCAGGTGTTAAGGAGATAATCCAGAACCATCACGGCACCGATAGGTATTCACCTTCATTACACTATCTATTGCTGACTGATGAGGGGGAACCAGAGTCTTTTGATGAGGCCCTACAGGTGGAGGATTCGATCAAAAGGGATCAAGCCATGGATGATGAGATGAGGTCACCTGAGAAGAGCGACACATGGGTGTTGACTGAGTTATCTGCAGGAAAGAGAGCTTTACTGAACAAATGGGTGTTTAGAATCAAGACTAAACCAGATGGCAGAAGAAGGTTCAAGGCTCGTTTAGTGTTTATAGGATATTCACAAAGGAAAGGTATTGATTATGCTGAAATATTTTCTGCTTTTGTGAAATTAACATCGAATTGAATTTTGTTGACTATTGTTGCATCGGAGAATTTGCATCTACAGCAAATGGATGTAACACCAACATTTTTACATGGAGATATGGACAAAGAGATCTATATGCAGCAACCGGAAGGATTTGTGTTCCAGGCAAAGAACACATGTTGTGCAAGCTCACTAGGAGCTTGTATGGACTAAAGCAAGCACCAAGGCAGTGGTACAAGAAGTTTGACTCCTTAATGACCAAGAGTGGATTCTGCTAAGTTGAAAAGAATCCGTGTTGTTACTTCAAAAAATAATACTGATTCATATGTCTTTTTACTCTTGTATGTGGATGATATGTTGATTGTTGGATCTAGTATGAGGGAGATTAATAATCTGAAGACAAGGTTATCTGCAGCGTTTGAGATGAAAGATTTGGGTCCAGCGAAGCAGATTTTGGGGATGAGGATTTCTCGGGATAGATCTGCTGGCACTTTAAATCTATATCAAGAGTTTTACATTGAGAAAG
Organism: Solanum pennellii; assembly: GCF_001406875.1. NCBI lineage: Eukaryota > Viridiplantae > Streptophyta > Magnoliopsida > Solanales > Solanaceae > Solanum > Solanum pennellii. Next base: position 6,447,977 of record NC_028644.1, on the reverse strand, counting down.
TGTTGAGCAGATTCAGGGTTAATGATGCTAAACCTAGGACTACTCCATTGGCATTGTAGTGAAGTTGCTGAATTAAGATGGGGAAGTCTGACTTAGTGTGGGTTTACAGAAGTCCACGACGAACCGTCATAGGCACGACAGTTCGTCCTGCTGGTCTTCGCAATGATCAGAGAGTAGTCCTAGTACCCAAATTCAATGAAGTTTAAGTATTATGGAATGGAGACCCTCGACGTACCGTCGTGCTTGGAACGGTCCATCATACCTGCCGTTCAGGGTAATGAAGAAAGAAGCAGAAGAATTTATGAAGTATGGTACGACGGAGGCCATATAGGAAAAGAATTAAGAATTTAGAGCTCGCCTTAATGCTACTTGCAAGACCAAGGAGGTAGATAATAGGAAAAGAATTATCAACATACATTTAGTGTATACTATCTAATAGGTAGTGTTTATTGGTACGAGGTAATAACTTAGTAAAATATCGAATACAATTCTTAATATGTGGTAAAGGTAAGGGTTAGTATAGCAACACATGTAGCCGGACCAAGGTGCGGAGTGAAATTTCTAAATGCCGGACCAAGGATTTAGAGATACATAACTTATCACTTAAAATGCAAGATACTAGGAAACAATGTTATAGTTAGAATTATCAAGTTAGGAACCTGTGGGGAACACTTAAGCCCTATTTACTTTTATTAATTGATTAATCTCTAAGATTCGAATATGTTAGTTGTTTACTTTAATCTAGTTAATTACTTTCATTAATTTAGAAATAACCCCCCCCCCCTTACTGTCTTTTGTTTTCTAGGAAAATAATTGACAAAAAATAGTAATAATAAAATAAAGTGAAGTCTGAACTATTTTCCTCGTGGGAACGATCCCAACCTCATTAGTTGGGTTCTTTACTCGATACGGCCGCTTTACTTCTTATTTGAGAAGTAAGTTTGAGCGTATCAATCGTGCGTAAGGTATGATATTATTCCACTGTAACTTGACATTCTACGTTTCAGATTATGCCTCGTCGTAGAGCTGACGCCAGGAATGCAAAGGCAACTCCTCTGATCCCAGATCAAGAAGTCTCCAATGCGGAGTTTAGGAATGCCATACAGATGTTGGCTCAGAGTATGACCAACTAGAACAATCGGGTTGATGATCATGTGAATGAAAATGGTGGATCAGTAGAAGCAAGGGTCGGTGAATTTGTTAGGATGAATACGCCTGAGTTATTAGGATCACAGACTCATGAGGATCCTTCAAATTTCTTGGATGATATCAAGAAAATCTTTGAGGTAATGCAAGTCACTAGGAATGATCGGGTTGAGTTGGCATAGTACCAGTTGAAGGATGTTGCTAATATCTGGTACACTCATTGGAAGGAGAATAGGGGTGCAAATGCCACTCATATCACTTGGGATTGCTTTAATGAGACTTCTCTCGACAGGTTTTTCCCAATAGAGTTGAGAGAGGCAAAGGTTAAGGAATTCATGAACTTAAGGCAGGGTAACATGACAGTCCAAGAGTATGGACTCAAGTTTAACAAACTCTCCAGGTATGCTCCTTACATGGTTGCTGACTCCAGGGCTCAGATGAATATGTTTTTGTATAGAGTGTCGGATTTGGTGAAAACTGAGTGCAGAAATGCGATGTTACTTGGAGATATGAACATCTATAGGCTTATGACTCATGCTCAGCAGGTTGAGGGTGATAAGCTTAGGGAAAAGGCTAAGGAAAATAAGAAGTCTAGGACTGCGAATTATGACTATTCTAAACAGAAATTGGGTAGTGGAAATCGCTCCCAGGGTCAGGAGAAGTTTTCAGCTCCAACCCCTTCATCAGCTAGTGTTACATCCTCCAAGAACAAGTATGACCAGAAGGCTAGAGCACTAGGCTCTAAGTCTCAGAGAAGTGTTTCAGGCACAAAGACTTACCCCATTTGCCCTAAGTGTGGTAAGAACCATCCGGGCAAGTGTCTTGATGGAAATAAAGGGTATGTTGGGTGCGGTCAATCTGGTCAAAAGTTGAGGGATTGTCCTTCTAGATAGGGTGAAGGAGGTGGTAATGGTAGAACTCAGTATACAACTTCAGCAGCACCAGCAAGTCGCCCAACTCAGTAGGGTAACTCATCTAGTACAGGTGGCGGTCAATGCCACAATAGGTTGTATGGCTTTCAGACTCGCCAGGATCAGGAAGGTTCTCCTGATGTTGTCACTGTTAAGTTACGCTCTTTGACCCATGGGCTAATCTTTATTTTGTAACTCCTTACATAGTAGTCCAATTCAGTGTTAGTCCAGAAACTCTCTCAGAACCTTTCTCAGTTTCTACTCCAGTCGGTGACCCAGTTATAGCTAGACATGTATACAGAAATTGCCCAGTTACAGTCTCTCAAAAAGTCATCTCAGCAGATCTAGCAGAGTTAGAAATGGTAGACATTGATTTCATTCTATGCATGGATTGGTTACATTCATTTTATTCCTCAGTTGATTGAAGAACTAGGATTGTTCGTTTTCAGTTTCCAAACGAACCAATCTTAAAATGGAAGGGTAGTAGCTTAGCGCCTATGGGTCGATTCATTTCTTACCTTAAGGCAAAAAAGATGATCTCTAAGGGTTATCTCTATCATCTAGTTTGGGTTAAGGATTCTAGCTCTAAAACCTCAACTGTTGAGTCAGTTCCAGTAGTCTGTGAGTTTGCAGAAGTATTTCCAGAAGATATTCCCAGGGTTCCTCCCGAAAGGGAAATTGACTTTGGAATTGATCTCCTTCCAGATAACTAGCCTATTTTTATTCCTCGTTACATAATGGCTCCAATAGAGCTTAAAGAATTGAAAGAGAAGTTGAAATACCTTCTAGATAAGGGCTTCATCAGACCTAGTATTTCACCATGGGGTGCGCCAGTGTTGTTCGTAAGGAAGAAAGATGGTTCTCTCAGAATGTGCATAGACTATGAAAGGTGGTTCTCTCTAGAATATGCATAGACTATAGACAGTTGAACAAGGTCACAATCAAGAATAAGTATCTCATCCCTAGGATTAATGACTTGTTTGACTAACTTCAGGGTGCTAGTCATTTCTCAAAGATAGACCTCAGATCAGGTTATCATCAGCTTAGAGTAAGAGATAGTGACATTCCGAAAAAAGCTTTCAGAACTCGGTGTGGTCATTGCGAATTTTTAGTTATGTCGTTTGGCCTAACAAATGTTCCTACAGCTTTCATGGATTTGATGAACAGAGTGTTCAAATAGTACTTGGACTTACTTGTTATCGTCTTTATTAATGATTTCCTCATTTACTCAAGGAATGAGGAAAAACATGCGAGTCATTTGAGAATTGTTTTACAAACTCTCAAGTATCACCAGTTATTCGCTAAGTTTAGCAAATGTGAGTTCTGGTTGCAATTTGTTGCTTTTCTTGGTCATACTGTATGTAGCAAAGAGATCCGAGTGGATTCACAGAAGATAGAAGCAGTGAAACAGTGGCCCAGACCTACCTCCGCTACAGATATCAGACGTTTATTAGGTCTAGGGAGTTATTACACAAGGTTCGTGGAAAGATTTTCACCCATAGCCTCACCATTGACAAGGTTGACTCAGAAGATGGTCAAGTTCCAATAGTTAGATGATTGTGAGAAAAGCTTCACAGAATTTAAAACTAGATTGACTACAGCTCCTGTCTTGACTCTACCAAAGGGTTCAGATGGTTATGTGATCTATCGCGATGCATCCAGAGTAGGACTTGGTTGTGTGTTGATGAAACGAGATAAGGTTATAGTGTATGCCTCTAGACAACTTAAGGTGCATGAGAAGAACTATCCAACTCATGACCTAGAGCTTGCAGTAGTGGTGTATGCACTCAATATATGGAGACACTACTTGCATGGTGTTCATGTAGATGTGTTCACCGACCATAAGAGTCTTCAGTATGTACTCACCCAGAAAGAGTTAAACTTCGCCAGAGGAGATGGCTTGAGTTCGTTAAGGATTATCATATAAGTGTGCATTATAATCCTGGTAAGGAGAATATAGTAGCCGATGATATTAGTAGATTATCTATAGGTAGTGTAACCCATGTTGAGGAAGAAAGGAAGGAGCTAGTGAAGGATGTTCACAGGCTTGCTCACTTGGGAGTTTGCCTTATGAACATATCAGACAGTGGTGTAACAGTTCAGAATGGGGCAGAATCTTCTTAGGTGGTGGAGGTTAAGGAGAAGCAAGACAGTGATCCAATTTTTCTTGAACTCAAGGGTGCAGGTCACAATCAGAGAGTGGATTTTTTCTCCCAAGGGGAGATGGTGTACTTCGCTACAATGGTAGGTTGTGTGTTCCCGATGTGGGCGAGTTGATACAATATATTTTTTCAGAAGCCCATAACTCTTAGTATTTTATTCAACCAGGTGCCACTTAGATGTACCGTGATCTGCGCGAAGTCTATTGGTGGAATGGCATGAAGAGGGATATAGTAGACTTTGTGAGTAAGTGCCCCAATTGCCAACAAGTCAAGGTAGTACATCAGAAACCAGGAGTTATGACTCAAGAGATCGACATTACTACTTGGAAGTGGGAAGTGATCAATATGGATTCATCACAGGGTTACCGCGTACACGCAGATAGCATGGCTGCATTTGGGTTATAGTTGATAGGATGGCTAAGTCTTCTCGCTTTTTTGGCGGTCAAGAATACATATTCGGAAGAGGACTATGCCAAGCTTTACATAAATGAGATTGTGAGGTTACATTGAGTTTCTTTGTCTATCATCTCAGATAGAGGTCCTCAGTTTACTTTTCATTTCTGGAAGTCATTTCAGAAGGGTCTTGGTATTCAAGTTAACCCTAGCACAACATTTCATCCGCAGACGGATGGACAGGCAGAGCGTACTATTCAGACCCTAGAGGATATGTTGAGGGCTTGTGTGATAGATTTCAAAGGTAGTCGGGATGATCACCTTTCTCTTATTGAGTTTGCCTACAATAATAGTTACCATTCAAGCATTAAGATGGCCCCTTATGAGGCTTTATGTGGGCGTAGATGTATATCTCCTGTTTGTTGGTTTGAAGTAGGTGAAGCAGCTTTGACAGGGCCAGAATCAGTTCTTTATGCTATGGAGAAAGTGCAACTCATTAGAGATAGACTTAAGACAACCCAAAGTCGTCAGAAATCTTATGCAGCTTTAAGGAAAAGGGAATTAGAGTCCAAGTTTATGATTGGCTTTTTCTAAAAATATCACCTATGAAAGGGGTGATGAGATTTGGAAAGAAAGGGAAGCTCAGTACTAGATATGTAGGCCCTTACAAGATCATGAAAAGGGTTGGCAAGTTGGCATATGAGTTAGATTTTCCAGCAGAATTAGCAGCAGTGCATCCGGTCTTCCACATCTCACTCTTGAAGAAGTGTGTAAGCGATCTAGCCTCTATAGTGCCATTGGAGAGTGTGGCGGTGAAAGATAGTCTTTCTTATGAGGATGTACCAGTTGAGATTCCTATCCATCCGGTCAGAATGTTGAGAAACAAAGAAGTTGCTTCAGTCAAGGTTTTGTGGACGAGTCAGTCCATAGAGGGAGCTACTTGGGAAGCAGAAGCAGCCATAAAAGACAAGTATCCTCACCTCTTTCCTTCCGATTCCACTCAAGCTTGAGGTACTAGTCCCTCTTCAATTTTCCTGTCATTCATGCGTAAATTCAGTCTTAGAATCATGTTACCTGTTGTACTTGCATTTTCAGTGTATTTGCATGTACTCAGAACTCAATTCAGTCAGAAACTCAGTTCTCAGTGTTTAGTAGTCGTGTTTGCAGCTCTGTCCCTCTATTTAAGCTAGATTAGTCTTCATTCGAGGACGAATGTTCCCAAGGGGGAGATAATGTAACACCCCATGGCTAAAATAGACAAAAAATCAGTTTTTCATAAAATTTGCGGGTGCAACAGATGATACCATCGACGGACCATAGCCTGACCCACAGTCCATCCTGCACAACCGTCGATGCGATCAGAAAATCCCAAAAATCTCAGCCAGGAAAATTGGTTGAGGTGTTGGTCGAAGAGCGGACTTACGGTCCGTAGATCAGACTATGGTGCATAGTACATGACCGTCGATCGAGACTCCCTTCACCCACTCTCTAACAAGAGCTACGGATGACCAGCACGGTCCGTAGGTGGACCTACGGTCCATAGGTCTGACCGTAGGTGAGAATTAGCAAACAGTTAAGGGGGAAATGCAGTTGGGTCAACTTCATATGGTCATAAATCTTAGAAAAAAATGAATTAGGTGTCACATGACCTATCAAAAAATACATAATTAAATTATATTTCCATAACAACTAACCTCGCTAAAATCACATCTTCGAGTAAAAAGTTATACCCGTTTTAGTAAAGGCTTGTCGAACAAGGCCAACTGACGGACTAACCGACGGGGTGTGGATCAATCGACGGACCATCTGTTATGGCCGTCAATTGGTCTGACAGTAACTTTCCCAGGGGTCTTTTCGACCTTTCCACTCTGTTTAAACCCTAATATACGTCGTTTGACCCTAAATCATCAGATTTTAGTTAGTTTAATCCTAGAAACATAATTCAAACATATCTAAGTCCAATCATTAAATAAAAACTTAGAAAATTAGAAGAAAGAGAGGAGAAAAAGCTCAAGAACCCTAGTTCAAGAACACCACAAGCTCCATCAGTTCCTGCCCCTAAACTTTATTTTCCTGTGGATTTCATCACAAAGTATGTGAGATTTCGCTAGTGGGTTCCTTTTACCCATTCGGTCCCTAGTTTTCAGTCATATTCTTTATTCTCTTGTCATTTATTAAACCTAGGGTTTCTAAAACTCTGATAGAACTTCATGAATTAATTAAATATATAATCTAAATCAGATTGTCATATTATTACTCACATTATCGCATGAATTTCAGAAACCTAGCTTTGTATTTCTTTAGTTCTTGAATTTCACATGGTAGGTCAGATATCTCAGACACTTCAGATATACATGGCTTAGTTATAAATGCATAATTACAAGATTAATTTTTGCATTCTCAGTTTCCATGTTCAGTTTCGAGCTATCAGGTATTTACATAAACTCAGACATAATCAGTAAATTTATAGAATTCATTGGGAGTAGCATAATATCGAGTTGAACTAGGGTTTAGTGTACCCAATAATCCTAGAAATACTAGCCAAGTAGGTTGTAAGTCCCCTCTGTGGGAAATTGGTTTAGTGATCACGCCAGTATGCCTTTATACCTTTGGCACGGTAAATTGGGTCCTCTCGCTTGGGCGTATACATCGGACTCCACATTTAGCTCATCTGGTTATATTATCGGTTATTAGTAGCTCCCACAGGTTAGTCAGACTATCTGGATTGACCATTTATTAGTATATTCAGTATTCAGTTTCAGCATATTATAAGTTGGTGATTGCATCCAGTTAGCTCAGAATTCACTTTATCATGTCAGATTATTATACTTGCTTTTATGCTTGTTTAGTTATGTTTTACTTCAGCTTTACTCTATCCTACATGCTCAGTACCTTTCAAGTACTAATGCATACGTGCGCTACATCTTCTTTTAATGTAGGTTCAGGTTCTCAGCATCCAGATCACGCATAGATCGATTTCCGATCTCCAGTTTAGCACATTCCGTGGTGAGTCCTCATTTTTCGAGGACAAGAGTCATGAGTTTCTCTTCAGTATAAAGTCTTTTTAGGTTCAGCATTTGCTAGATTTAGCTGGGGCTTTTCCCAGTGTTTTTAGTCAATTAGAGATTTATTCCAGACAATTAGTTTCAGCTTAGTGTTGAGTTAGTAACTTCATTGTATTAAACTCATCAGTCTTCATATTATATCAGTTTTAGCATATAGGTATTCCCCATATTTTCATTATAAATTATGATATAGCTTCCACATCACTTTATTATATTTAGTATACTCATGATCATGCCAGCAGGGGTAGCTTGGGATCACTTGTGGTTTCAAGTTCCGTGTCCATGTCTCGGGGGTAGCTTAGGGCGTGACAGTTCAAATAGTCGAATCTCATTTGTAGAATTTTATTTTTGCATATCTTTTAGCATTACTTTACATCAACTTAGTTAAGATGCGATGTATTTATTCAGTATCACTTATCAATAAAAATCACTTTTTCCTTTACTTCTTCAATCAGTTCATAGTATCCTCTGTTAAACAATAAAATTAACCATAAATCATAACATATTTTAAGTCTCAAAACAATGTTTATGATGAAAATACAAAGTAGCATACTAAATTATTACATGATTTTAGGAGCCAGAAACTTGGGTTTAAGCTCGTCTGCTTAAAAAAAGTACTTTTAACACACAGATTTTTCAGAAACCATGAACAATTCCAACTTTGAGCTTCAACTAAAATATAACAAAGAAAAGAAAAAAGCTTAGAAGATAATAATTTTCACAACTATTAGGTTAGGGACAAAGTGTCCTAAACCTATCCAAGTAAAGGAAAATTTAGCCTTTTGGGTGTCCCTTCCCCATTTAAAATATATAGATTTCAAAATCTCAGAAAAATTTGGTTCTCAATTGATTTGGGAGGATAGAAATTTAGAAATTCATAAGGGATAACAATTCAAGGTTTATACATTCTTGATATGGTTGACTTGCCCTATGGTGGAATGTTATAGGTGTCATCATGACTTGAGATTTCGAACCTATTAGTGAAGACATGCTTTTTCGGGAAAGAAGAGGATGAATAGAGAGAAATATTAGGGTGTGGGATATGTTCGGAGGAAATATGAGTCAAGAATATGGTTTCATTATGATTTAATGGGGAAAATGGATCCATAGTGGTTGGAGGAAACTATTTATCAAACTTAAACATGGTTTCAAGGGTGCGGTTGATACAAATGAAAATATTTTTCAATTTTATTGTTACTTAGAACTTTCGATGAACTTTTTTTTAATATTGAAAAAAACGACTTCTCTGCTAATAAAACAAATCTTCGTACCTGACATTTATTATCGTTTCATACCCTCCAACACATCTGGACATCGATCTCCACCACCCTACACCTTACCTTAACCCTCAAGCACCACCGTAGCTTCCGTGTCCATCAACGCACACCTTACCTTCAACCCTTTACAGTCATAGAGTTTTTTCTAGAAAACATTTTCCTTCGTACCAAACACAACAAAATCTCAAGTTTTTTTTTATGGATTATTGACTTAATTATTTATATGTATCTATAATCATGATGGTGATAATTAAACTTGAATATATGAATTTTGTATGGCAGATGGTCTAAGGTTTAACTATCATACATCTTTATGGAAAATTAACCTCAGCAAAAGGCAACAACTATAAAAAGATTCATTTATACTACCATGAATGTTGGGAGAAAATAGATCCTAGATGGGTTTAGAGCACAATCACGTGTCGTAATTGAGATAGAATTTGATGAAGATACAAGATCAAATGCTACTACAAGATTGACTCGGGGCTTTATAAAATTTGTGGTTATCATTTTGATTCATGATAACTTGATTTGCAATCACATTATTGGGGTTTGTGGTGTTGAGGTTATGAATGATTGATCATTTGAGGTTTTCCGATAAGAGACTATAAAACTCATAGGAAACAATTCAAGAAAGTAATTCAAATTAGTCATGTCTTGTGTGAAAGTATATCCAGAGAATTTCAATGATAATTTTGATAATTAAGAGATCAAGCCTGATCTAGGAGCTACAACACCTTTAAATTTATTAACTTTGAAACTTCTTTTAGTCGTGCTTATATCCAAATTATTACCCATCATATTAGATTTATACAAAATTATATTTAGTAGTTGTAAATAATGGAGCCTGGAGCAAGAAACTCTCAAGAAGTAAAAAATGTATTTTTAAATAAAAGCTAATGATGGTTTATGCTAGAGTAGAGGGGGGAGGGGATGACTTATGAAGATTTATAACATATAAAAATAAAGAAAATAGTTGAGTAAAAAAGATATTTCTATAGGTAGAAAATTGTTTTTGGAGAAGAACATCGAACATGATTTATTTATTATATAGATGAACTCTAAGAAGGCATGGAGCACCCACCCACCCCCGCTCATCCAAATTCACTTTGAATTTAATGCATATTAGATATTTTTTTTCTAATTCATGGTGAATGAAATTGACATATACAACATAAGAAGATAAAAAATAGTCTCAAATAATTTTTTGTCCCCTATATTTACGATTATATAAAATTTAATAATTCCCACCAAAAAGAAATCTTAAAAAGTGAAATAGAGGCCCCCTAAAAAAGAAATTTTACAACTTCAATATTTTCTCAAGTCAAGATCCCTTTTGACAAAGAATCTGCCTAAAAGTTAGGGCTATTATAGTTATAGTACATGTTATGATATCTTGATGGTGGATAGTTCCCTTATGAGAAGGTAATTCATGAGATAAGTTATTCGAATCATAACTTTTTCTTCTTAAACTTCCCTTTGTTGAAAAATTTATCTATGAAATGGTCTCATATGTTACGATTTTCGGAAGAATGAAAGTCAATTTATTGACATATGATTGTGAGAGAAGTCCCTCTTCTTCTGTTGGATGGTTGATATGCCTTAGAGATAATGCATCCAAGGGTAACCCTGGTCCTAGTGATGCTGCTATTTGTGTCAAAAATAGTGAGAGAATTATATTAGGGGTGAAAGGAAGGAGAATTATACATTTGAAAAATCTTACTACTGAATTAGTAACAATTAGAGAATGGGTTTAGTCTTGTAGAGATAGAGGTTATATTCTTATGTTTAACTTGTTATGCTCAATGCATAGAAAAGAAGATAGAAAGTTCTCTAGAGTGTTATGCAGGATGTTGAAGTTGTAAACATAGTAAGGAAGGCAACACACTGACTAATTTTTTTGCCGATTTTTTTTTGCCAACTTATCTGTTCATTTCACAAGTATATACATGATAGAGATTTTTTAAAAATATTCCACTTCTAGTAAAGAGAACCATGAAAATGTTTACAATGAGTTTGCCTCATTTATGACTTACTCAGATAAAAAGCAAATAACTTTACATCAATGTTCATTTACCTCATAGGTTGCATCATGGAGTGCTGGAAAATAGTTAATCAATCAATGACCAACCTAAAGTTACTTCATATAAACTATTAAGTATGCCACAAGGTAAGATATAGGTGAAAAATAGTGTCACACCCTAGGCTACCCCCGAGACGCGGACACGGAACCTAGGACCACAAGTGATCCCAAGCTAACCTTGCTGGCATGATCATGAGCATACTAAAGAGTATAAAATGTTGCGGAAGCTAAATAGAACTTCAAATAAGAAAATAGGGAATACCCATATACGATAGCTGAAATATTTGAAACACTAATGAGTTTAATAAAAAAAATTATTAACTCAATACTAAGCTGAAATAACTATGTTTGAAATAAGCCTCTAATTGACTAGAAATACTGGGACAAGGCCTAGCTAAGTCTAGAAAAAACTGAAAGTAAATGACTAAAAGAGTGAAATGAAACTCATGACTGTTGTCCTCGGAGAATGACGACTCACCACTGAATCTACTGAACTAGAGATTGGGAAATCGATATATGCGTAATCTGGATGCTGAGAACTTGAACCTACATCACGAGAAGATGTGGCACACATATGCGTCAGTACTTGAAGGTATTGAGCATGTAGGATAGAGTAAAACTGAAATAAAACATAACTGAACAAGCACGAAAACAAGTATAGTAATATAAACATGATATACTGAATTCTGAGTTAACTGAATGCAATGACCAATTTATAACATGCTGAAACTAAATATTTAATATACTGATAAATGGTCAATGCAAGAGAGTCTAACTGAACTATGGGAGCTACTAATAATCGATAATAAAACTACATGAGCTAAATGTGGAGTCCGATGTATACGCCCCATCGAGAGGACCCAATATACCCTGCCAGAGGTATAGAGGCATGCTGGCTTGATCACTAAACTGATGCCCACATAGGGGACTTACAACCTACTTAGCTAATAGTACTGGGACTAATTGGGTACACTAAACCCTAGTCCAACTCGGTATTATGCTACTCCGGATGAATTATGTAAATAACTGATTATTACTGAGTTTATGTAAATACTAGATATCTCAAAACTGAACATGAAAACTGAGAATGCAACATTCAATCTGATATGATGCATTAATAACTGAGGCATGTATAACTGAATAATGAAAATATCTGACCTAGCATGTGTAATTCAAGAACTAAAGAAATTCATAGCATGATTTCTGAAATTCATGCGATAATATGAGTAATAACATGATAATCTGAACTGGAACATACAACTAATAAATTGATGAAGTTCTGTCGAAGTTCTAGAAACCCTAGGTTTAATCATGATATGGAAATCAAGAATCGACTGAAAACTAGGGACCCAATGGGTGAAAGAAACCCACTAGTGAAATCCCACATACCTTGTGATAAAATTCACAGATATATATTCAGATTTCGGGGCTGGAACTGCTGGAACCTTGTTTTGTTCTTGAACTAGATTTGTTGATCTTTTTCTCCTTTCTTGCTTCAAATTTCTATGTTTTTGATGAATGATTTGACTTAGGTAAGTTTTAGTTATGTTTCTAGCCTTAAATTGACTAAAATATGATGATTTAGGGTCAAAACTCCGTATGTTAGGGTTTAAAAAGAGTGGTAAAAGACCAAAAGACCCCTGAGTTAATTGTTGTCGGACCAAACGACGACTTGGACTGACGATCTGTCGTTCAATCGGAGGCCCGTAGTTTAGGTCCGTAAGTTGGGTCTGTCCGATAGGCCTTTCCTAAAAGGGGCATAACTTTTTATTCAGAGGTCTGATTTTAGCAAGGCTGGTGGCTATGAAAAGCTAATCAATAATATATCTGTGGATAGGTCATAGGACACCTAATTCATTTTGTGCTAAGAGTTATGATCAGCTGAAGTTGACCCATGTGTATTTCCCTGCTAACTGTCTGTTAATTTACACCTACGGTCAGACCTACGGACCGTAGATCGAACGACGATCCATGCTGGTCAACCGTGGTTCATATCAATCAATGGGTGAATGGGGTGTTGATCGACGGATATAAAATACGAACCCAAATGATGGACCGTTGATTGAACAACGGACCATCAGTCCAGGTTGTCGTTTGGTACGACAACAATTAACTCAGGGGTCTTTTGGTATTTTCCCACTTTGTTTAAACCCTAACATACGTCATTTGGACCCTAAATCATCAGATTTTAGTCAGTTTAAGCCTAGAAACATAACTAACTTGCCCAAGTCAAATCATTAATCAAAAACTTAGAAATTAGAAGAAATAAAGGATAAAAAGGTCAAGAACCCTAGTTAAAGAACCCAACAAGATTTCAGCAGTTCCAGCCCCGTAATATGAATATTTCTCTGTGAATTTCATCACCAGGTATGTGGGATTTAACTAGTGGTTTCCTTTCACCCATTAACTCCCTAGTTTTCAGTCAAATTCTTGATTCCCATATCATGATTAGACTTAGGGTTTCTAGTTTTTCGACAGAACTTCATGAATTTATTAGTTATATGCTCCAAGTCAGATTATCTTGTTATTACTCAGATTATCTCATTAATATTAAAATCCTAGCTATGTATTTCTTTAGTACTTGAATTACACATGCTAGGTCAGATATTTCTATTATTCATTTATATATGTCTCAGTTATTAACGCATCATATCAGATCAAATATTTCACACTCAGTTTGTATGATCAGTTTTGAGCTATCCAGTATTTACAGAGACTCAGTCATAATTAGTTAATTTCATAATTCATTGGTAGTAGCATAATTTCGAGTTGGACTAGGGTTCAGCGTACCCAATTAGTCCAAGAATTACTAGCTAAGTAGGTTGTAAGTCCTCTCTGTGGCATTCAGTTTTGTGATCATGCCAATATGCATTTATACCTCTGGCAGGGTATATTGGGTCCTCTCGATGGGGCGTATACATTAGACTCCACATTTAGCTTATGTAGTTTTATTATTGGTTATTAGAAGATCCCACAGTTCAGTCAGACTCTCTTGCATTGACCATTTATCAATATACTCAGTTTTAAATTTCAGCATGCTATAAATTGGTCATTGCATTTAGTTAGCTTAGAGTTAAGTATATTATGTTTAGATTAGTATACTTGCTTTCGTGCTTGTTCAATTATATATTTTTTTGTTTATACTCTATCCTTCATGCTCAGTACCTTCAAATACAGACGCATACGTGCGCTACATCTTCTTGTGATCTAGGTTCAGTTTCTCAGCATCCACAGATCAAGCATAGACCGATTTCCCTATCTCCTGTTCAGCAGATTCAGTGGTGAGTTCTCATTCTCCAAGGACAACAATCATGAGTTTCATTTCAGTGTTTTAGTCATTTAGTGTATGTTTTTTCTAGACATAGCTGAGGCTTGTCCTAGTATTTCTAGTCAATTAGAGGCTTATTTCAGACATATTTAGTTTTAGCTTAGTATTGAGTTAATAATTTTTTTGTATTAAACTCATCTGTGTTTCAAATATTCGATTTATAGTATAGTTTATTCCACATCTTTTTATTTAAAGTTTGATTTAGCTTCCGCAACAGTTTACTTTTTTTAGTATGCTCATGATCATGCCAACAGGGTTAGCTTTGGATCACTTGTGGTCCTAGGTCCGTGTCTCCGTCTTTGGGGTATCTATGGCATGACAAAACTTGATATCAGAGCACTAGGTTTAAGTGTCCTTGGATGTCTCAAAAGCCACACTAAGTAGAGTTCTTTTCATGGGTGTGAATGCACCACATCTTATGAGAGGGAGGCTATGAAGTATAATCTTATTCCATTTTAACTTGATGTTATACATTTTAGATCATGCCTCCTAGTAGAGCTAATGCTAGGAATGTGAATTCTAGAAATGCAAACTCAACTCCTCTAGTCCCAGATCAGAAAGTCTCCAATGCTGAGTTCAAAAATGCTATACAAATGTTGGCTCAGAGTATGACCAACCAGAACAATCGAGTTCATGCTTTTGTGAATCCCAATGGTGGATCAGCAACAGCAAGGGTCTGTGACTTTGTTAAGATGAATTCGCCTGAGTTCTTAGGATCACAAACTAATGAGGATCCTCAGAATTTCATGGATGAGATTAATAAGATCTTAAGGTAATGCAAGTGTCAGGTTTAGTTGGCATCATACAAGTTGAAGGATGTTGCTTATATCTTGTACACTCAATGGAAGGAAAATAGAGGTACACATGCAACTCCTATTACTAGGGATTGCTTTAGTGAGACCTTTCTGGGATGGTTTTTTCCCAAAGAGTTGAGAGAAGCAAAATCCCAAGAATTCATGAACTTAAGGTTGGGTAACATGACAGTCCAAGAGTATAGACTCAAGTTTAAGCAACTCTCTAAGTATGCTCCTCACATCGTTGCTGACTCCAGGGTTCAGATGAATAAGTTCTTGTATGGAGTGTTGGATTTGGTGAAAACTGAGTGCAAAAGTGTTATGTTACTTGGAGATATGAACATGTCTAGGCTTATGACTCATGCTAAGTAGATGAATGTCATAAGCTTAGGGAACATGTTAAGGAGAATAAGAAGGCTAGGATAGGGAACTATGACAATTCTCAGTAGAAATCCGGTGGTGGAAATCGCTCGCAAAATCAACAAAAGTTTACAGCCTCAGCCCCTTTTTCAGCTAGTGTTCCATCCTCTAAGAGCATGTATGACTAGAAGGTTAGAGCACCAGACTCTAAGTCTCAGCGAAGTGTTCCAGGAACCAAGACTTACCCCACTTGCCTTATGTGTGGTAAGAACCATCCGAGCGAGTGTCTTGTAGGAAAAGAAGGATGTTTTGGGTGCGGTCAGTCTGGTCACAGGTTGAGGTATTGTCCTTCTAGACAGGGTCAAGGATGTGGTAATGGTCGAGCTCAGTCAAGAACTTCATTAGCACCAGCAAGTCACCCGACTCCGCAGGGTAATTTAACTGGTACTACGGGTGGTCAGCGCTAGAACAGGTTGTATGCTCTTCAAGCTCCCCGAATCAGGAAGGTTCTCCTGATGTAGTTACTAGTACGTTACGAGTCAAACTTTTACCTTGATGTTTATGCATTGTTAGATCCAAGGGATACTCTTTCTTTTGTAACGCCTTACATAGCAGTCCAATTCAGTGTTAGTCCCAGTCCAATTCAGTGTTAGTCCAGAAAATCTCTTAGAACCTTTCTCCGTCTCTACTCCAGTGGGGAACCCAGTTATAGCTAGAGAGGTATACAAAAATGTTCCTCTCACAGTATCTCAGAAAGTCACGTCAGTAGATCTTCTAGAGCTTGGAATGGTAGACTTCAATGTCTTCTAGGAATGGATTGGTTACATTCCTATTATGCCTCAATTGATTGTAGAACTAGGATTGTTTGTTTTTAGTTTCTAGACGAACCAATCTTAGAGTGGAAGGGCGGTAGCTTAGCGCCTATGGGTCGATTCATCTTACCTTAAGGCTAGAAAGATGATCTCTAAGGGTTATCTCTATCATCTAGTTCGGGTTAAGGATTCTAGATCTGAAACTCCAACTCTTGAGTCAGTTCCAGTAATTTGTGAGTTTTGAGAAGTATTTCAAAAAGATCTTCTCAGAGTCCCTCCTGAAAGGGAAATCGACTTTGGAATTGATCTCCTTCCAGATAACCAACCTATTTCTATTCCTCCTTACAGAATTGCTCCAACAAAGCATAAGGAATTGAAAGAGCAGTTGAAAGACCTTCTAGATAAGGGCTTCATCAGACCTAGTATTTCACCATGGGGTGCACCATTGTTGTTCGTAAAGAAGAAAGATCGTTCTCTCAGAATGGGCATTGATTATAGACAGTTGAACAAGGTCAAAATAAAGAATAAGTATGCCATCCCCAGGAATGATGACTTTTTTGACCGACTTCAGGGTGCTATCCATTTCTCAAAGATAGACCTCAAATCGGGTTATCATCAGCTTAGAGTAGAGATATTGACATTCCAAAAATAGCCTTCAGAATTTGGTATGGTCATTATGAATTTTTAGTTATATCGTTTGGACTAACTAATGCTCCTGCAACTTTCATGGATTTGATGAACAGAGTGTTTATATAGTAATTGTACTTGTTCGTTATCGTCTTCATTGATGATATCTTCATTTACTCTAGGAATGAGGAAGAACATACAAGTCACTGGAGAATGCTTCTAAAGACTCTAAAGGATCGCCAGGTATTCGCTAAGTTTAGCAAATGTGAGTTTTGGTTCCAATCCTTTACTTTTATTGGTCACATTGTATCTAGAAAAGGGATCCAAGTGGATTCACAGAAGATAGAAACAGTGAAACAATCGTCCAAACCTACCTTTACTATAGATATAAGAATTTCTTAGGTCTAGGAGGGTATTATAGAAGGTTCGTGGAAGGATTATCATCCATAGCCTCACCATTGACAAGGGTAACTAAGAAGATGGTCAAGTTTTAATGGTCAGATGATTGTGAGAAAAGCTTTGCAGAATTGAAAACAAGATTGACTGCAGCTCTTGTCTTGACTCTACCAGAGGGTTCAGATGGTTATGTGATCTATTGTGATGCATCAAGAGTTGTCCTACAGGTTGTGTGTTAATGCAACGAGATAAGGTTATAGTTTATTCTTCTAGCCAACTTAAGGTGCATCAGAAAAACTATCCAACTCATGACCTCGAGCTTGTAGCAGTGATGCTTGCACTCAAGATATGGAGACCCTACTTGTATGGTGTTCACGTAGATGTGTTCACTGACGATAAGATCCTTTAGTATGTGTTCACCCAGAAAGAGTTAAATCTTCACCATAGGAGATGTCTTGAGTTCCTTAAGGATTATGATATGAGTATGCATTATCATCCTGGTAAGGAGAATGTAGTAGCATATGCTCTTAATAGATTATATATGGGTAGTGTAGCCCATGTTGATGAAGAAAGGATTGATCTAGTGAAAGATGTTCACAGGCTTGCTCGCTTAGGAGTTTGCCTTATGAGCATATCAGACAGTGGTGTAATAGTTCAGAGTGGGGCAGAAGCTTCTTTGGTAATAGAGGTTAAGGAAAAGCAAGACAGTGATCCAATCTTGCTTGAACTTAACGTTGCAGTCCACAATAGAAAGTATAGGTTTTCTCCCAAGGGGGAGATGGTGTACTTCGCGACCAAGGTAGATTGTGTGTTCCTGATATGGGTGAGTTGATAAATATCCTTAAAGAAGCCCATAGCTCCAGATATTCTATTCATCCAGGTGCCACTAAGATGTACCACGATCTGCGTGAAGTCTATTGGTTGAATGGCATAAAGAGAGATATAGCAGACTTTGTGAGTAAGTGCCCCAATTGTCAGCAAGTCAAGGTAGAACATCAGAAACCAAGAGGTATGACTCAAGAGATCGATATTCCTACTTGGAAGTGGGAAGTGATCAATATGGATTTCATCACAGGGTTACCTTGTACTCGCAAACATCATCACTCCATTTGGGTGATAGGGGATATGATGACTAAGTCCTCTCATTTTTTGGCGTTCAAGAGTACAGATTCGGCAGGTGACTATGCTATGATATACATTAATGAAATTGTGAGGTTGTATGGTTTCTTTGTCTATAATCTCAAATATAGGTCCTCAGTTTACCTCTCATTTCTGGAAGTCATTCAGAAGGGTCTTGATAATCAAGATAACCTTAGCACAACATTTCATCCACAGACGGATGGACATGCAAATTGTACCATTTAGACCCTAGAGGATATGTTGAGAGCTTGTGTTATCGATTTTAAAGGTAATTGGGATGATCACCTTCCCCTTATGAGGCTTTGTATGGGCGTAGATGTAGATATCCTGTTGGTTGGTTTGAAGTAGATGAAACAAAGTTGATAGATCCAGATTAAGTCCTTGATGGTATGGAGAAAGTGCAACTCATTAGAGATAGACTTAAGACAACCCAAAGTCGTCAAAAATCTTACACATATGTAAGGAGAAGGAAACTAGAGTTCCAAGTTGATGATTGGGTTTTTCTGAAAATCTCACCTATGAAAAGGGTGATGAGATTATTCAGCAGTTCATCCGGTCTTCCACATCTCACTCTTGAAGAAGTGTGTGGGTGATCCAGCCTCAATAGTGTAATTAGAGAGTGTGGTGGTGAAAGATAGTCTTTCTTTCGAGGATGTACCAATTGAGACTCTTGACCATCAGGTTAGAAGGTTGAGAAATAAAGAAGTTACTTCAGTGAAGGTGTTTTGGAGGATTCAGTCCGATGAGCGAGCTACTTTGGAATCAAAAGCAGTCATGAAAGCCAAGTATCCTCACCTCTTTCCTTCAGATCCCATTCAAGCTTGAGATAATAGTACCTCTTCAGTTTTCCAGTCATTCATGCGTGAATTCAGTCTTAGAATTATGTTGCCTTAGTTTGTACTTGCATTTTCAGCGTATTTGCATGTTTTCGGAACTCAATAGTCAGAAAGTATGTTCTCAGTGTTTAGTAGTAGGGTTTGCACCTCTCTCCCTCTATACCAGCTTGTTTAATCTTCATTCGAGGATAAATGTTCCCAAGGGGGAGATAATGTAACACCACGTATCCAAAACAGACCAAAAACCAGCTTTTCAAAAAATCTGCAGGTGCAATCGACCGTGGCCATCAATAGACCGTAGCCTGACCCATGGTCTGTCCTTCAACATCCGTTGGTGGAGTCACAAAACCGCGAAATCTCAGCCCAGGATAATTTGAATAACTACGGCCCATAGGTTCTTCCAACGTTCGACACTTAGTCAAATTTTCTTGGGCTGAGATTTTGGGGGTTTTTGACTCCACGGATGTGCAGGACGGACCGTGGGTCAGGCTATGGTCTGTCGATGGCCACCGTCGATTGTACCTACAGATTTTATATTGTTTTAACATGCAACAATGTGATATTTACTCATTTATCATACATATTTACTTTATTCCCATAGTTTGTGGCATTAGTCTCTTTGAAATTCATTCTATCTGGGGATAATGATGGAAAAGGTCAAACAACTAATTCTCGCAAATATTATTCAATAATTTAGTTATAGATTATTGATCTAGTTTCTAAATTTATTTTTATTAGTGTAACAAAATAACTCACCAAATCGTGCGGACACCTACATTAATACTTATATAGGGAAACACTCAACCCCAAACTTAACCTTGAGATTAAGCATGTTCCATATGATCACACACAAATTCATATCCGAGTCGATTTCACCATTTTCATTTAACAAGGACCCTTCAAATCATCCAATGTAATTAACATGTAAATATGGTATATACAAGAACCATCCTAATATATAAACACAAACCCGACCACTCATGGCATAACATGTCACAAATATAACATAATAAATAAACTCAGACTCTCATGGAACTCACAAACAAACTGTTAATGTACATGCATGGTATCTGAGAAAACCATTATAAGTACATACTAGGCGTGGCATTTGAGCCAACCATCAGTATTATGTATCGCTGTGGTACTCAAGCAAACCATTATTAATCCTTTAACACCGAAGTTAAAAGTCAAATTTGAAAGGAAAGTTTCATTTGTTTCGGTATTTCTTCAAACCCATGTGACCCATCTACAGTTCGTAGGAGCATCTATGAGTCATCGATAACGTTCGTAGGAACTAAGTTGATATTTAGGAAAATTTGATTTTTCAAAGTTGGGTCTACGATTGAGCATGATGAGTCGTAGGATAATTTACAGGCCATAGGAAGTGCCCGTAGAGTTGATTCAGACTTAGCAAAATTTTGGACTCAAAGTTGAGGACTAAGGGTAAGGTCTAAGGACTGTAGACTAGCTGACAAGTTGTAAGATTGGCTCGTAGGAATTGCCCAAGATTTTAGGCCCCAGTAAGTGATTCGACGATTGACTATTATGTGTCGTAGAAAGGTTTATGGACCACATGTTAAAATCGTAGGTAACTTTCTTAATTTCTAAATTGAGCGTGTTTTGGTCATTTTCTACACACCAAAACCTAAACCCTTTTCTGGAACTATAACTTATGTATAACCTTTTTTACTCTTACAAACTAAGCCTAATTTCTTCCATTCACTTAAAATTCCCTAATCTCTCTTAACCTTCCAGGTGAAGAACTAGATTTTCAAAAAAAACCTCAATATCCATTTCTTTTTGTGCTTTGATTATCAAGAACCTGGGAATTCACCAATGGATTCCTTTCATCCATGGGTCCCAAAAGAATTCAAATCTCCAATTCAATAAGGGTTTTATGTAAATCTTCATGGATCCTTTTTATTATGATTCAATTGATTTTGTTCTATCTTATTTTGCACTATTTAACCTAATTACATGATTTATAATTGATTTCATATTGACCCATGTGTTATGCTTTGATTTATACCTATGAACTATGGACAATGATCATTAATTGATATGATATTTTGTGTATATATATATAAAAGGATGAATTTATGATTTTAATTTAAGTATCTATGATTTTTGATATTTTTCTGACAATTTTAAAAGGAAATCCTGATTTTTAAATCTTAAGAAGGTAATTCTTTATATGAATAAAATTATTAAATCATGGTTTTGAAAGAAGCTACTCCTATACGACTTTATTATTTTTATTAATATTGTGATCATTCCGTTCCTAATCTTACACTTCGATAAATGACTTTCTCTAATTCTATTGGGATTTAACTTAGTAGAAAGAGGACTTTAAGGTGGAGGCTAAAACAGGGTAGTCTCTAGTAACAACCCCTAGTCCCAAACTACATACCCCTATAAGACTGTCTTAAATAACCTAGCTCTAGTGGATCCATACAGCCTTGATGATATGATACATCGTTCTACCTTGGTAATTCGATCCCCTTTTCAGTGTGGGAGTTACATCGAATTCTATATTATTGCTCACATGGTCTATTGTAAGTTAAATCTAATATCCTACAAAACAACTATGATTTCCTGTAACATCTCACAAATTGAAATAACTAGGAAGAAGTTAAAGAATTGTAAATAGCCATTTTCTGAAAGAATATAAAAATCGGGAAAACATGTTAAATTTGTTAAGTTGGATTTTTGCTCAACTTCAAACGAACATAACTCCTAGATGAGGATGAGTTAGGCGTTGTTCTAGATATCGTAGGAAATACTATGGAATAATATTTCCATTGTTGCCACGTTTGCGCGATTCTGAGATTTAATGAGTGAGATATGCCCATTCGAAATTGGGTTGTTCAAATAACGAAATTCCCAGTCCAAATTTTAGAAGGGTACCCTGGTATTTTCCTTACCTAATTATTTTTATTTCGTTTTTGGGTAATTAATTGGGGTCTAAACATATCTTAGTTAGTTTACGCTTTTGGAAAAAATTTAGGGTTTTAGAGAAGAGGAGAAAAGAGAACGACACGGCAAGGAAATCATCAAGTTCTTGAAGCTAAGATAGTGGATTTCATCTTGAAAAGATCCCTACGGGCTATGTGACATCACATATCGTTGGGTTAGTTCACGCATGCACTAAGAATGTTTAATTCAGCGTGTTTTCATCCTAAAAAGATTGAGAATTTAATGTCCTTGTAGTTTTTCTAGAATCAATTCCGTTCTTGAATATGTGTTGGGATTAAGGAGTTTCTTGATTTTAGAGTGTTGTTCTCTTGAGTTATTTGGGTTAGATTTTGTGTATATGATTTGGGTGAATGAATATAAAGTGAATTTTAGAAAAAAGAACCACCTAAAACAATTTAGGATTAGAAAACGAGATCAACAGTTTGTTAGAATTTTGCCCTAAGGGAGGCTGGTGCGACAAAACCCCGTAATGTCCGAGGGCTGGCACGACGCGCTACCAGTGCTCCTGAAATGAGCCCTAGAAAGTAGGGGCAGGCGCGACGCGCCAGGTACGCGCCTGAATCGTCATTTTTATTAGTTTTTTCGTTGTTTAGCCTATTGAAGTCCTTCTAAAGTGTACTAACACTTTGCGTTGATTCTAACTACTTTAAAGGACTGCTAAACATTGAAAAATCATCCTGAAACATGACTCATAACCTTGAATTCATAAATTCAAAATCAAGGAAAGTTAAAAGTCAAGTCTACGATGTTTTAAGAGTCTTTTCAAGAAGTCTTCTGCAAATGTTTTAACTTTGTTTTAGGACTTAAAGTGCAAGTTGAGTAAAGAGTAAAAATTGAAGTTCATTTCTTCAAAATTATATGGGGAATATGTATTCCAAAGATTTTAAAAATGTTTTCACATTTGAACAACAAAGGGAAACACCGATTTCCAAGAGAGCTTTCAAATTAAGTTTTGAGTAATTATCTCAAGCCAAAGAAAGAAGTTTGTTTTAAAAACATATGAGCTAACTATATTTTAGGAGTCGTATTGAGTGCTGATATAGGGATGAGAGTTCATATAAACTCAAGTCTCCATAAACCATGTAGACATCACAGGTAGTAAAAGATCATAATATTTACATGACTCCTTAAGTGAGTTTTAGCATAGATTAGTGGATCCACTTAGTTAAGGCACTCTATATGATGGCAAAGTATAGGACAGTTCTCGCAGCGTGAGCAAGACGTTGTATCACCATTTAGGCTTATAGATGTTTTTCTGTAAGAGAAACTCCTAGAGAAACTATATTACTTTGATATATGAGTAAAGTTGAGTTTGATATTGCATATCTTCAACAAATTGAGTTCTTAATTACTGTTCTAAATTCCTTGTATAAATTCATGGTTATTGTTGTTTTATACTGCATTTTGAGTTGAGTTATTCATGATTTGAGTAAATCCAAGGTAATGTTACTTTCATACCCTTTTCAAGATTAAGTTGTGTTTAGCATTCCAACCCACATACTCGTATATCCAGTGTATTGATGCCAGTTAGTCTACATCGTCTTATAATGTAGAAGCAGGTAACCAGGATTAGCATACATCGCCTCGTTGATCCAGTTGATCACTCAAAATTGTGAATGGATCTTTTTATCATTTGCTTTCAGTATTTCATTGTTAGGATGATTGGGGGTCTTGTCCCAACATCTCTCTTTGTTTTAGAGTCTTCATATAAAGATAGTTATAGTCTTTAGTCTTATTCATTTCAGTTGGATATGTGTATGACTCGAGTTGCCATTTGTCTAAGTTATCATTTATTAAGTTATTGCATGAGTGACATTTTTTATGTTTAAGTCTTCCGCTGAGAAAGTAAGCCAAGCCAAGGGTTCGCTTGGGACTAGCAATGATTCTCAGGTGCCAGCCATGTCTAGGATGTAGGATCGGGGCGTGACATTTTCCTTAAAGATTTACGTTATGTCCTTGTACTAATTAATTGGCCTTCTTTCATGTTTTCCTTAGATTATGCTTTTCCTAAAGTTTTAAATAATCTAATTGGTTATGCATTACACGTATAAGCCTATTATGATATCATATCTACGTTTATGCACATTTTCCCCATATTTAGTACATTTGTGTACCAATGCATACTTGTGCCTACATTGTCTCATATTTACTTAGTTTTCAGACTTTGTACGTTATGTATGGGTTACAACCCAACCACTTTTATGTTCCTTAGAATACCTTATCAAATCATAGTTATGATTCCACATTTTTGTTAAAACTGTATTTCATGATATGAGACGCCCTATATAAACTCTCTTATTGTATATTCTATTGTATTAGATGTTGTCAAGTGGCTTGTGTAGGGCCTCTAGGGGTCATATATGTCATGTCACGTCTAAGATATAGAATGGATCGTGACAATTTCATAACGGCGTCGTACCCTAGTAAACCAGCAATCACAAATTACATGCACAATCACAAGCAGAGTACGTGACCAACCACACTTGAAGCCACAAGTAAATTAAACAGGTTTATTCTATGATATTATCAACATGAAGTGAAATCACATTCAACATTTATTTCCTAAACATCTATTACACGTGCATTTCACATGGATTAGTCAATATGAACAAACAAATACTTACATACACTTATATGTCAATAGCCCAATACTAGACCCATATGATTACAAATATCTTCTGTAATGCCTAAAGCTTGAACTACCAAAATATGGAAGAATATTGATTACCTTTATGAAAATTTCTCATGAAAACCTGTTAAATTCACCTTAGATCACCCTTCTTTTCTTATCCAAAATGTTCTTGGATGAATATGGGCAATTTTAGGGTTTTTTTTCTACATTTACAACAACTTACCCTACTATAGCAGCCTGGACCGACTATTTTTCTTACTCTTAATGACATGACGGATTGTTACAGTAGATACTAATTTACTCATCGCTCATTCCCGAGTGATCACACAAGAAAAAACTGGGCTAAGTCAAGAAGAAAGTAGTGTACGACTCGTAAAACAAATGAGAATGTTAGTCATGTAGGTCCTCCTTAATTTCTAAAGTAGCTTACTCAACTACATAAAGCTTCCATCGAACCTTTACCAATCTAATTTCCTGTATTCTCAACTTTTAAACATCATTATAAAGCATAACAACTGACTCATCTTCATATTGTAGATCCTTTTATAATACTATTAAGTCTCACTTGATAATGTACTCCCCATCCCGTGGTACCGGCAAAGATACATGGAACACTAAATGGATTATAAATCTATATAGACTACTGGCTCCACATTGTCAAGAACCTCAAATAACCCAATATGTCGAGGACTATGCTTACCTTTCTTACCGATGCTCATCGCACCTTTCATTGGTGGCACATTAAATAAAAAATGTTCACTAACCTGAATTGCGATATCCCATACATTGCAATACTCCTTGTTTATACTTTGAGTTTCCAAAAACATAGTTTAGATACCCCTCACTTTGTTCTAAGCTTCCTCTATTAAGTCAATTCATAAAGTCTTCACCTCATATGCTTCAAATAACCCAATCAGAAATCTATATCCCTTAGCATAAAGTATCTCAAATGATGTGGCATTTCTACTAAAGTGATAAGTGTTTTTGTATGAGAGATTGCACAAAGATAAGAAATGATCCCAATGGTGCAAATTTAATCATACTTCTCTAAAGCCTTAGTAAGATCCACCATGAAGTCCATGGCTATTATTTTCCGCTTTCATTCAATAATAGGCATCTCTTGAAGAAAACTATGTAGGCATCTAGTTTGATATTCAACCTGCTGACAATTCTAACACTTGGACACTTACTCCACTGTATCCCCATTCAATCTAGGCCAATATAGAGTTGCCTCAAAATTTTGAAACATCAAAACCCATGAATCATGAGATTCTACCAACAGGTTTTGAATAAAATAATCAAGCTGAAGAACGCAAACCCAACAACTGAAACTGAGTACCGCACACGCATCAATGGTGGAATTTTGATCCTCTTTGAACATCACATTGTTTCGGGCGCATTCATGTTATTTCACACTTATATGAACTCAAACTGGAGATTTTAATTGTTTTGGAAATATAATGCATATAGAGGGTAAAATTCAGATTCTACCTCACCGTTTTGACTATAGATATTGACACACCACTATCACAACTACTTTCATAAAAGAAAAACTCCCACTATACTGGTTCAGTCGTGCTTTGCAGCCTTAAAGAGTTCAACCCATAAATTTTCTAAACTAAGAATTGTTTTCCATTTCCATATCCCTACAAACTCTTGAAACAAATAACTATTAGTAATATAATCCCATGATCAATCTGAGACATAGGTATCCTAGATATGTGCATCATATAATTAGGCACCTAACACCACCTCCTAACAAAATTAATTATGAATAACACTAGAAAGTAGTACATAATATCATAATCTCACTGTCATACCAGAAAAGCCTTTTCCTATGGTTCTCAAACAATACCAAGCGCTCCAAAATCAGAGTTTCCCCACTGTCACAATTTATCCTTTTCCCTTACCATCTGTACCAATGGTAAGAATGTGCCAGTTTAACACGACACTTCCAATCAATAACATAACCGTTAAATTATAGGAAAGGACTATACTGAAACATGTTAAGTAAATCATATGGAAATTTATCATTAATTCATCACATATAATCAATTTAAGTATTTTTATTGTCCATAATATCATACAAATACAAGTAATTATACTTCCTACGCATGCAGAAATTCAGGAAATACAATGAAAAAAGTAACAATCATTTTGTTTTATTGTTATGGAAAGTCAGGCTCATTACCCCTTATTCATATAATTAATGACCACAAACTGATCATCCAATCATTCACATGACTCTTAATGCCATATACCAATTGGAACCTTCCCGATTCTAATATTTCCTTGCTTGAGTCACTTTAGCTGTAACAATGCAGTCTAGTTTACCTCACAGAGAAACCGGTAGGAATCCCGAGATACAATTGGACTTACCTCATATGAAAAAAGACACGCCATACAAAAGGAGTGAAGAAGTGACACAAGTTTCTAAAATGATTTATAGCATGATGATCCAATATGGACTCTAATACCAAATTGTCATGATCCCTTAACCCCAAACTTGACGTCGCACATGATCACACTTGTGGGATATGATACCAAATTGTCACGATCCAACCTACTTGTCATACATGCATCTACACTAACACCTACATAGGAGAACCATTAAGACCAAACCTAATGTGTATAACATGATCACACATAAATCCATATATGAATCCAACTCACCTTTCAAGTAACCTGTACCACTCATGAGTTCATAAGACATCATTTGTAGTTTGACATGAAAATATGATCTAGATAAGAACCATCCCAGCATTAAACACAAACACAAATATTTATGGACCACCTAGTGACAAATATAACACAATAATCAAATCTAGTTCTCTCACGAGACCCATACACAAAGTGATACTATATCGGTGTGTATCCAAGTCAACCATTATTAGTACATACCAAGGTGGTATCTGAGTTAACCATTAGTGTTTTTTATTATTGTGGTACTCGAGTCAAGCATTACTACTAGTTACTAGTGTGGTTTCCGAGCAAACCACCAATCACAAAAAACATGCATAAACAAAATCACATTGAACAGTCACACTTGAATGTGTAAATTAAACAGGTTCATTGCATGAGATTATAAACACAAAGTCATTTCACATTCACCCTTTATTTCCTGAACATGCATTACACAAACATTTAATATGGAACAATCAATATTAAGACACACACATACATATATACACCTATATATAAATAGCCCAATATTGAACCCTATAATTACTACACATGTATTACTAGGAAAATACCTCCCTAGTCCATCAATCAATACTCTTCCCATTCACTCAGTTCCTCTGTATTATCACAAGTCCCACAAATGTCTATTACTCAACAATATAATAATAATTAACCTTAAAATCACCACCAAACCACCAAAAATAAAATTCAAGGTTAACAATCAAGAACTATAAAACCTAACCCTCATTCATTATCTTTCCACATGGACAGTAATAACAATAACCTTTAGCCTTCCAGCATGCAAAGAGGTCTATGCATGAAACCTCTCATCTATCTACAAGAATATTATAAAAAAGAATACAAGTATAACTATTCAACTGAGAAAATCGAGCCTACCTGAGCACCAAGAAACTCCTGAAGTCTCATTGCAAACTTTGACTCCTTTTGTAAGGCTTTTAGCTTGTTCTTGATCTGAAATAATAATACAATACCAAATCAATCACAAATGGCTTAAATATTGAAAATTATTTTATAATCCAAAACACTAGGCTAACCTCATTATTTCCCCACTATTAATTTATCAAGGATTATCAATCTTATGATTACTCTAATGCATTACGATAAATAAAATCATGAATTGCCTCTTTTATGAACAATTGAAAGTCTTACACCATATAATCCTTATAAACCTAGATTTTATTCAACTTAGGACGAATTCAAACCATTCCATTGAACCACATATGTTTTTATAAGTCCTAATAAGCGAACTACAGAAGTAGAGAGTCATATAGCACACCTTTACGAACATTCCACTTGAAAACCTACTAAAATTTTTCGCCGGTCACTCTTTTCTTCTCGAAAAACTTTCTTGTGTGATTTTAGGGTTTTTTCTACATTTAGAATGTCTTATGGCACTATAGAGGTCTAAGCGGACCCCTGATCCATCTATAGCGGCGAGAATCAATTATTTATTTTTTTTACTCATAAAGATAGGATAGATCATTAAAATAATCTTTTCGAAGCTTTTTTTGTCAAGGGTAAGCTATAGACAAAACAAGGTTTATTTCTTCTAATTTAGTGTTTGCGGAAATTGAAAATGTGTGATGTCTAGATAGAAGTACAAATCTATAATTTTACTTTGATTTCACACAATCTCATCGATTTCCATCGACAACAGTTCAATTAAGTCAATATGATACAACAATAGAGATATTGGAGTTATACTTACCAAATAAAACAAAAATGAGTTTTTAGGCTCTTGATGGGTGTAAATCTAGATTTTGTGTAATCACCTCATGTAAAAATTGATGAATTAGATTTTAAAGGATTTAAACATATGTGGTGGAATTAATCAATCTTGTGAGACAGAACCCATTAAAGAATACATCTAAGATAGGAAAGCTAATAATTGATGATAAATTACCTAGGGGAGTTAATTCGACATGGTGAACAAGCATCGATTTCTTTTCAACAAGTGTAGAGGATAAGCTTTATTGATTTGGTCAGATGACATAACCGTGGAAGCTTCAAACTCTCTGATATCTCCGACACCTTCTCTGATGCTTTGATTTTCGAATTTGTTACTAGAAGCATCTAGTGCCTCTCTAATTTCAATTTTAGGTTTGTGTTTCTTGTTTTGTTTCTCTGTTTGATTTTCTTACCTTTTTATTTTTTATCATTTTTGTTGGGCTTTGGATTTTGGTCCAATCCTTTGCATAGTTTTTTGTTTTTCTAATCAAATTTTGACTCAATGGGTATTTCAATAAAAAAAAAAAGGTGCCACATGACCATATCACATAGGAAGTTGTCAAAAACTTTAATGAAATATTAACTAATTGTCATGATGCCATTTTCTCATCCCACATTAGGTATAAAATCAAAGCATAAGTGATATATTCTAAAGGGAAAATGATATGGATTCTAGGAGAGGCTTTTGGAAGATCGTAGAATACTTAAGAAGAATTCTTGGAAGGTTTTACAATTCTCTAGACTTATAGAGAATTCTAGAGGGACTAGATTATAAATATATAGTGCAAAGAATTCTCCAATCAATACAAAAATCCTTATTACAAACTCTCTTGTTTCTTTGTTCATTGTCTTACTGATTTATGTTTGGAAAGACGTACTTGAGCTTATAAGATCGTATCTTTCACTATGTTTTCATCTGTCACACGGAGAGTTAGTCAAAGTCCGAGTTCATAAAAAAGTGGTATCATAGCCAGATTGTTTCTAAGGGAATGGATAACTAGGGAAACATCAAAACTACTAGCACCACCAATGTCAGGTCGGATGATGGAAAGAAGCACTGAAAAGAAAGAAAGAATGTTAACAGTAACTAGGAATTATTGCTCGACCCTAAATCACTGATGCTGGTTATAAGGAACGTGGTGAAGAGCCCCTTAACGTCACGATGGAGTAGAGAGGATCACAAGGGGTGACACGGTGAGGCGTGTTATGTAGATCTTAGGCAAGCTCTTGAACAAGGTCGATGACAAGTTTAAGACTCTCAAGGACTTCACGTAAACATGTAGAGTGTGATATGAAGGAAACATCACTTCATTGAAGGTCGACTCAGGAAGGCATTAAGCACAACTTAAACAACGAAGGCTGGTATGGAAGCTCTCAAAGGAAGAATGGAAGATTGACGATCTTTAATACCCAATGGAGATAGGAAGGCCAATATTTAATCTCCCAAACAAACAATGGTCAAGGGCATTTGTTATGCATAGAAGGTAGAGAATATCATGTGGAAATTGGAGAATTAATTTAAGTGCAACAAGGTGAAGAGTGATAAGATAAAGATATACATTGCGGTGTTGTACCTATCACAGATGGCCATGTTATGGTAGAGGTGAAATGAGTCGAAAATAGGGAAGGGGCTTTGCACTATTAACACGTTGGAGAAATTCTTAGTGGTTCAAGAAGGCTTTTTTTTCTGAACAACATCATTTATGAGGTAAAGCATAAGTTTATGGAGCTGAAGTAGATAGGCATCACACATAATCCATGAAGAAATTCAAGACCCTCATTCTCAAGATTCCAACTCTCATAGATGAAAATATGTTCTTCCAGTTCATGGATGGGATGAAAATGGGACATGAAGGATTTAGAATGGTGACAGGTTAGGACTATTGATGAACGTATCATGCAAGATGAAGATTTGACTGACTTTAGGCATGAAAAACCCGACTGAGCTTGAAGAGAGAATATGAGAGGTATTCATAACCAAGGGTGGAGATATCGTGGCAAAAAATCAAGGAGCAGCAGCCACACCCCATGAATCATGACACTTATAAGTCTGATGCCAAGAAGTTTGGACGTCATAGCGATACGGAGAAGAAGGCAGAGGCTACAAAGAGAAATAATTGATACATATGCAGTGGGTCGCATGGCTTTAAAAAATTCCCTGAGATGAATAATCTTAGTACCATATTATGGTAATGGAAGGCAAAAGATAGACAAGTTTCAGTGCAAGGTTTAGATATGAAGCAGTTGAACTTGATTGGACAATGTAGAGCTAGCTATAGCAAAGCAATGAAAGAGGCCAAATGTATACGATGCACAATATGTAGACATTAAAATCAATGGACTACCCACTCATTCTATAAAACGCGGGTACGGAGGCTATCATCATGACCAAGACCGCAGAAACAAAGTTAGGATTGAGTTAAATTCCATGTAACACCAACCTCAAGATATTCAATGCACAACCAATTGTCGTGTGCGGTGTTGCTCATGGTGAAGACAAGACTCGGTTTTCCATGTAGCAGCAATGCTCCGTAGTCATGGCAACATCAATTGGGGAGAGTGTTATTGACCGCCACTTTGTCATCCCACTTAGGTATAAAATTAAAGTATAAGTGAACTAGCCTAATTGGAAAGGATCTAGAGTCTTAGAGAGGTTTGTGGACGAATACACAAACAAGAATTCTTGGAGGCTTTAGAATTATCTATGCTTGTAGAGAACACAAGTAGCGGTACTAGATTCGAAATAGGTAGGGACTTGTAAAGTAATTTTTATTTACCCTTTATCCCCTAGGAGAGTAGTATAAATGGAAGGTCTCTCATTTGAAACTGAAGCAAGCAAGTGTAAAGCATTCTCTAAACAATCCAAAAAGGCTTGTATATTTCTTCATTCTCTTAGCGATCTAAGCTTGAAAAGGTTTACTTGAGCTTATAAGATCGTGAAAGAGTCATGAGTAAGTACTCAAGTGCCGCACAAAGAGTTAGTTGCAGTCTAAGTCTATGACATAATGTTTCAAAAATTCCGGAACATTAGTAATGTAAGTTTTAAAAAGGAAACACAATGGAGGCTTGTTTACACCTAATTTTGACCTTTCACAATCTAATAAATTTTTTAAGTTTCTTCAATTTTAAATAAAGTTGTAATAATTGTTTTTCAAAATTAGAAATATTTTAAAAATCATTGGAAGGCAATTTTTCATTTATTTTAAATATATATATATATATATATATATA
>NC_028644.1:6384109-6414527 GCF_001406875.1 Solanum pennellii | reverse complement strand
TATATATATATATATATGCATATAATATATAGATTTCTATAATTTCTACTTTTATAAACATTTGGAAAATTCATTTTATAAATGCCAAGACCCGAAATTGCATCTTGATGGTGCTTACTATAAACCCTACTAGGCAAGTTGAGCTCATGATAACATAAGATAAAAAAGAATAAAGATGATAAATACCTCCACCATAGATATATACAAAACGGAATAAAATATACAAAAAGGCCCCAAAAGGGACTGAAGAATATTAAATGTATATAAGGAACCAAATCTCATACCTAGTATTATAGGTATAAGAGCATCTAAAGACGGAAGTAGAGTTATACAAAGCATAAATGTCTAACAAAATACAAAATATGTAGACAATAAATACATAAGCAAAAGCAGCAAGCCTTCACATGTGAAGAGCTCACCACAATCTCAACAACAAAAGGATCTTGAATGAGTGAAGATCGATGGTGATGAATCTTGCTAGGTGTTGCATCTATAAAAATAAAAAGAGTGTAGCATGACACTAAACCATTTTAGATATACAACCACCCGATAAAAGTGTGTCCTAAACTATTGTCACACCTCATCCATTTTTTTACACTTGTTAGGGGTATGACGGGTTTTTTTAGAGAAAAAAGTAAAAGAAAAATCATTTTTCTAAGCCGCTACTTGGAATTGAGTTTTCATTTACATGTTCCAAGTCACCTGGAGATTCCTAATTTAAAAAAGATATATTAAATTTGATCTACGAAAACAGAGATTTGAGTAAAACATTCTATAGATCGGAGCGAAGGTATGAGGCACCCCCCCCCCGAGTCTCGTGATTTTAGCACAGTCTCTTTATTAACTTATACTGGGCTAAAAATAATTTTTGGGATAAAATGTAAATTTGAATTAGTTACTATTTAAAGAAAAGATTGGACTAGGAGTGTAACCGCACAAGACCCTTTTTTAAGAAAAAAATACACACCAAGGATCGTAACCGAACACATGGTGATATTTAAAATTTATTGTTTTTATAAACGAAAAAACTGATAATTAACTACTCAAATTTTATTTAATAATGATAAAAATGAATAAATTATTTTGTTGCAACATCTAGACAAGAAAGTGATTTACTTTTATTTTATTTTTTGCAAATTGCCAATTAATATATTTATAAAAAAAATAGGAAAATTCACAGATGCCCCCCCTCAACCTATGCCCGAAATCTCAGAGACACACCTATACTATATTAAGGTTGTATTACCCTCCTTAACTTATTTTATAAGTAATTTTCTACACCTTTTCGGCCTACGTGGCACTAGCTTGAAAAAAAAGTCAACCAGCATTGGGCCCACAAGATAGTGCCACGTAGACAGAAAAGGGGTAGAAAATTATTTATAAAATAAGTTCAGGGGGGTAATAGGACCTTAGTATACTATAGTTGTGTCTCTAAGATTTCGGGCATAGGTTGAGGGGTACTTGTGCATTATCCCTAAAAAAAAACAAATATAGATATTTAAGTATCACCACTTGATAATAACAACAAAAGAACTTTTTTTATTGAATATTAATTAAGACCCTTCTTAAAACAAGTAGTAATATACTAATTTTAAATTTATTTTTTTATATTGATACAATTTCAGAAATGACCATTTTACTAAAATTTTTGTTTTATACAAAATGACCTCATTGTTCTCGTTTGAAAGAAGATCGCAAAAATAGTCAACTATATCTGATAGTTAAATTACTACACAAAAGTAACCGATTTTGTATTTTTGTTTCAATAGTCATTTCATATATTTATTTATTTATTTAAAAAAAATTTAAGAAATGATTGGATTTACATTTTTTGCAAAAATTACTAAATATACCTTGTTTGCAAAAATGACTAGATTTACATTTTTTGCCAAAAAGAACCTCTTTTTTTCCTTTTCTTAAAGTGACCAGAAACTGAAAAGTAAAAGAAAGACTTTAAGATTCTTATTTTTTGGGAAAATGCACAAGTACCCCCTCAACCTATGACCGGAATCTCAGAGATACACTTATACTATACTAAGGTCCTATTACCACCCTAAACTCATTTTATAAGTAATTTTTTACACCTGTTTGGCCTTTCGTGGTACTAGCTTGAAGAAAAATTCAACCAACGTTGGGCCCATAAGATAGTGCCTCGTAGCCAAAAAAGGGGTAGAAAATTATTAATAAAATAAGTGTAGAGGGGTAATAGGACCTTAACATAGTTTACTTATAAATTCTACGATGTCATAAAATTAAACTAACCACACATTAATAATAAATATATATGTACATAATAATAAAACATAATCATTTAAGAATAACAATAGACTTAACTAAATAAAAACAAACTTAATAGAAACAACTTAATCAAAATGTAAAAGAACATGAAACATTAATTTAAGATTACATTGTGAAATGTAAAAAAAATACGATGACAATTAAATAATGGAAACAAGTTTAATTGAATTAAAAAGATCACCAAAGATGAAATATAATTTTTCTTTAGAAGAGGACTTTTTTTTTTCTATTCTGATGACTTTCCGTCTTCCAATTTCTTTTCTTATTTTTTTTTCTTGTGTCCTCTTTGAAGTGAAAAAAGAATGAGTTAAATGTGTGGTGAATATTAAACTCACTCTTCTTGAAAATTTAAGAGCGAATGCATGCATTAAACTCTGTGTCTTCCCAATGTGCCACCCAAGATGGCCAATAGAATTTCTTTTTTTCCAAGATAAAATTAATTAAAAACCTCTTAGATGACTCATTTCTTTTATTTATCAATTGAATAATAGTTAAATGAGTCATCTGAAAATTTTAAAATAAGCCCAAAATGTCATTTTAGATGACCTATTTCATTTAGTTTATTCATTGATTGAATAATAGCTTAATGGGTTGTATGAAAATTTAAAACAGACCCAAAATGCTGACACACTTGATCAAGACCTCAAAACCAAAAGAAAATCAATCCACTAACGTAAAAATCAAACATCTAAACTATTTAGAAGATTAAACACAACAAATAAGGAAGAAAACAAAAAAACCAATTTAACTTAAAAATAAAATAAAAATAAGATAAAACAAAGTTCAAGCAACAACTTCAGCGTGATTAACTTGAAGAACACTACAAAACAATACAAAATCCGGCACTAAAACGACTTATATGGTTAAAAGAAAATGATAATGACGGATTTGGATAGAGGTTGAGCGGGGGAAAAGATTGACATAAATTTTCGGGTGAATGGGAATCGTCGAAAAACTTCGTCGGAATTATTTTGTTAGATTTTGGAGAAAATTTTTTATATCAATGGATAGCATTTGAAGAGATCTACACATATATGTAAAGGGTATGGGATGTCGATGACCGAAACTTTCTAAATCTAAGGAAAAACTGAAGATTTATATTTAGTTTTTCTTAGATCTACGGAGTTTGCCAATGTATAAGGATGAATAGTTTGAATATTTGTATAGAAGAGGGTGAAAGGAAGAGATAGTAAGTTTTGGAGATTTTTTTTCGTGAAACAGTGGTGACCGCCGGCGGCAGTGACGCCAGCCAACCAGCGGCTGGTGGAAGCAAAGAGGAGAAGAAATTAAAAATGCAAATAAAAATTTTGATTTTTTGAGTTTTGTATTTTTGTTAGTCTCATAAGAGCCCTTGGATCAAAATATCATTAATGGTTGAGATTCAATCTTAATGATTTCTATTGGACTGTGTAAAAGTTGATTGGGCTATTATAATCGGTCCAAATCAGCCCAATTCAAACAAATTTGGGTCATTTGGGTCAATTTAAAAAAATAATACAAACAAAGACAAACAAACCAAAAAATATAAACAAAACATAAGAAAATACATTACTGTATATTATAGGAGTCAAATAAACACGTCAAATATTAAGTGTTAACAACATACCCCTCTTTGCTTGGAAATTGAAGTGTTTTCAAGCAAAGAAAGTGAACGGAGTAACTAAGTTTTTACTGTTTCAAACTCCGACGAAGGAATTTTTGAAAACGATGAACCTTGCTTCAGAGGATGCGTACATATCCTTGATTAAAAGGAAATGAGGTTAGTGTAGTTTGAGAAACTTTTATAGCCAAAACTACATGAAACGGTGTTCAAAAGATTGCTTCATATTATTTTTCATCATCTACTGTCTATAGTTACAAAGAAAAGAGTTAGGGAACTATGCTTCTCTACATTATAAGATTTACAAGATCCCTACTTGATATTTTTTCCTAGGGTCTCGTCTTGATCTTCGACTAGCTCTATGTGTTACCTCTTAGATTGATCTTCACGCTCTCTTGGCGGCTTGTGGATCATTCTCAGGTGCATGTTTTAACTTGACTTGGCGATTGAAACTCAAAACTCACTATCACAAAATGAAGATCCCAAAAAGGATAAGTTTATTTTAGGGAGGAAAAAAATGAGAATTTGGAACTAGGACGTATAACCCTAGAAAGAAAAAGTGAATTGAGGCGTATTGACCTGAGGGTTTCAAATTAGACGTATTTTCTTTCTGGATTGATCTAAGATTGGGTATATCACCCAAAAATGTGAATACGGTATGTATAACCCATGAATATTGGTGCATATTGCCCAGGTTATGCATATGGTGTATTGCCCATGAATATAGAATTGATGTGCATTGCATGTGAATAAGGACTTGTGTGCATTGCACATGAAAGGAGACTAGTGTGCACATGAATGCAATATCAATGTGTATTGCATGGATTTGGATTGATACGTATTTCTAATGAAAGAAAAGTGGGAACGTTTTGCACATGAATAAAGGACGAGTGTGTATTTGCACGGAATTAGATTGGTAAGTCTTGCACGAAATTCACACTGGTGCATATTGCACATGAATAAAGGATGGTGCATATTGCACATAAATAAAGGACATGTGTGTAATGCACGGAATTCAGATTGGTGCGTATTGCACAAAATTCAGATTGGTGCATATAACATGAAATTTAGGCTGGTGTGTATTGCACATGAACAAAGGATGATGCATAATACACATGAATAAAGGATATGTGCACATTGCACGAAATTAAGATTGGTGTGTATTTCCCAAAGCTCTCAAATTGAGAGGCAAGAATGTGAATAGCATCAGATGAAATAACAAACATGTGAAGACTTTGGAGAACTTTCTTTTTGCCATGTTTTATTTTTGACTTGGAATCCATATTTTCTTTTGTTCCGTGTTGATAAAAATAAAAACAAAATTGTTAGTTTAAAGTGGTGGTTGGTTAGTGGCCTTGATGCTATCATAACTTAACCATACTCCTGACCAATTTCTCTGACTCTACTCCAAATCCTTGATTGTACAAACTTTGAAGCTTTCTTTTTTCAATTCAGGGGCCTTGAACTTGGTACTACCAAACATCATGGTGCGATTGATGTCCCAAAGGATTAATTCTCCTTTTGAATAGTTTTTCATTACTTAAGAGACTACATCATGTTCCTTCACGAGTTTTCGGTGAAAATTTGAGGCGTTTTTAGTCCTTGCTCGATGGAATGTCAACTCGGACACTCAACTTAACCTTTGGA
The DNA here is from genome assembly GCF_001406875.1 of Solanum pennellii. Taxonomy (NCBI): domain Eukaryota; kingdom Viridiplantae; phylum Streptophyta; class Magnoliopsida; order Solanales; family Solanaceae; genus Solanum; species Solanum pennellii. The sequence continues at coordinate 6,408,982 of NC_028644.1, read as the reverse complement.
AAACCACAGTAATCTTTGCACTCTTTCACTTTATTTTATCAAGAGATTATACCGAAAAGACTTGAAGAATGTTAGACTTAATAGTGTGAAATATTGGATCAAGAAAGACTATAAACTTAAAGGACATTCATTTTTAAAGAAAAATGAGAAAGAGAACTTCTTTGGAGGCATAGGTGGACTTTGAGTGAACCATGGCATGCACTTTGAACTTTACCCCTGATCTATTTGAGTTGTATAGTTCTCAAAATCTGAATCATTATCAATTTAAAATCGATCTATGAATCCTTCATACAGAGGTGCCGAGAATTGGTCATCTTTGCATAATCTTCCATTAATTATTTAGTTATGTTATCTCATTTTTTGTTAAGGTTCCCACAAGGGTTTTCACCAATGAGATCTTCTCTTTTATCGTCTTATGGTTCCTTTGAAGGTTTTCACCGATCAGACTCTCTGATTTTTTTTCTAACTCAACAATGTTGTCTTTGATGATCAATTATTCGTGAAAGACACATTGAATCTATCATTTTTAGAGTTGATCAAAATGTTGGTTGCTAGGATAAAATCATAAAAAGAATTACGATTTGATACTATTTTATCAAAAATTAAAAAGATGCCCCAGTTTTTTAGGGATAATGGAATATTGATTTTTTTGGTAAACACGAACCACAAAGGATTTGCCTACTTATCCTTTTGGAATCAGGTCAAACGTAGTTTAAATCTTCAAAGTCTTTGTTATCCTAACCATAAACTTATCATAGTATCTTAGAATGCACTAGATGTAGTATCTTTTGACTGCGTCCATATTAACAATTATATCTGTCATATTTCCATCCACATTATTAAGGTGCAAGGATCCTTTGGACAACACTTCTTGATAAGATACGGACCTTGCCAATTTGGGTCAAACATTCCCTTGGATTCTTCTTGGTGTGGGGGAATGCGCTTTAAGACCAGTTGACCTACTTCAAAGTGTCTTGGGTGCACCTTTTTGTTGTAAGCACGAGTCATCCTTTGCTGATAAAGTTGACCAAAACCGATGGCCATCAATCATTTCTCATCTATTAATGCTGACTTCTCTAGTCGAGTTTTTAACCATTCAGTATTTTTAATTTTGGCCTTGACAATAATTCGAAGGGATGAAATTTTGACTTCCGCTGGAATCACAACCTTAGTCTCATAAACCAGCAAATGAGAAGTTCCACCAAACGAGGTGCGCATTGTTGTGCGATATCCTAAAATTCAAAAGGCAACTTCCCATGCCATTGTCTGCTTCCCTGAACTATCCTTCTTAGAATCTTTTTGATATTCTTGATGGCTGCCTCCACAACTCCGTTGGCTTTTGATCGGTATGGAGTAGAATTGTGATGCACAATTTTGAATTGCTCACATTCCTCCTTCATCAAATTGATATTAAGGTTTGCTACATTATTTTTGTTGATAGTTCTTGGGATACCAAATCGACAAATGATGTCCTAATGGAAAAAATCCAAGACCGTCTTCTTAGTGACTACTTTGAAAGTGATCGCCTCCACCCATTTGGTAAAGTAATCAATTTTAACCAAAATGACTCAATGTCTATTAGAAGTTTTTGGCTCAGTTGGTCCAATGACATCCATTTCCCATGCAACAAAGGTCCAAGGACCGGCCATAGTTTGCAACTCCAAATGAGGTGAATCAATGAGATCACCATGAATTTGACACTGATGGCATTTTTTCACAAAGCGTAAGCAATCCCATTCCATGGTAGGCCAGTAATATCCTGCTAGAAGTATCTTTTTTGCAATGACATATCCATTTATGTGTGGTCCACATACCCTAGCATGTACTTCAATCGTGATCTTCTCGACTTCTTCAGTGTCCACACATCTCAACAATTTTATATCATAAGTTCGTTTATATAAAACTTCCCTCCTCAAATTTAAATCATTAGCCAGAAATCTAATACTTCTTTTTTGGCTTCCATTGGCATGTTTGGGGTATCAACCTGTCTTTTGAAATTTCTTAATGTCTAGGTACCACGGCTCACCATCTAGGTATGCTTCCAATGTATTACAATAGCTATGTCGGTCACAAACTTGAATCACCATGGGAGTGATGTATGTATTTCCAGGATATGGAATAATTGAGGCCAAAGTAGCAATCACATCTGCCAATTCATTATGAAACATTGGTATGTATCTAAACTCGATGTACCTGGAAATGTTGCTAAGATAATCCACACATTGTCCATATGGAAGAAGTTTGAGGTCTAAAGTTTTCCATTCGCCTTGAGCTTGCCGATTAAGCAAATCAGAATGTCTCAACACAGTCAATTATTGACACATAAGTCTATTGCCATATTTAGGACCTTGATGCATGCTTTATACTGTGTTGTGTTATTTTCACATAAAAAATAAAGTCAAGATGTTGCAGGGTAATGCTTCCCTTTGGGCGATATGAGAATCACCCCTAACTTGTACTTTTTTGGTTGATTGCTCCATCAAAGTACAATTGCCAGGCCTAAATAAATATTTCATCCTACTTCTTCAATTGAGTTAATCTCTTCATCGGGAGAATATGTATCTAATGGTTCATAGTAACCATCGACTGGATTCTCTGCCAAGTGGTCTGCCAAAGCTTGGGCTTTCATTACAGTTTGAGTGACATATATAATTTCAAATTCAGTTAGCCAGATTTGCCATTTCGCGAGTCTGCCATTTGACATTGTCTTGTAAAGATGTACTTCAAAAGATCTATTCTAAGTATAGGGTGAGTTGTGTAGGACAAAAAGTAATGCCTTAACATTTGAGCTACCCAAGTAAGGTTGCAACATGTCCTTTCCAAAAGGGTGTATTGACCTCATGACTAGTGAATTTATTGCTCAAGTAGTAGATAGCTTGATCCTTCCTGTCTGTGGAATCGTGTTGACCAAGAATGCACCCAAAGGAATTAACTGTCACTAAAATATATAGAAAATTAGGCCTATAAGGTTAAGGCAGGACCAATACGGAATGGTTGGACAAATACTGCTTGACTTTTTCAAAAGCTTGTTAACAATCCTTTTTCTATTTGACAGCATCATCCTTTTTTTAATGTCCAAAAATGGGCTCACAAGTGATTGTGAGTTAAGCAATAAACATGCTGATGTAGTTCAGCCCCCAAGTAGACTCATGAGTTTGGTCTTATTTTTCGAGGGTGGCAAATACCGAATGACTTTTATTTTGGAAGGGTCCAATTCGATTCCCCTTCTACTGACAATAAAACCTAGAAGCTATCCAAATGGAACTCCAAATTCACATTTTGCTGGACTAATCTTGAGATTATATCTTCACATTCTTTCAAAGAATTTTCTCAGATCTTGCATATGGTCAACTTGTGTATTAGACTTGAATATTACGTCCTCGATGTATACTCCAATTTCTTTATACATCATATCATGAAACATGGTGGTCATAGCCCTCATATATGTTTCCCCATCCATTTTAAGACCAAATGGAATGACCCTGTAGCAATAAATCCACCATGGAGTGGTGAAAGCATTTTTCTCAGCATCCTCTTCATCCATCAAGAGTTGATGATACCCCGCATAATAGTCCACTAAAGATTGAATCTCGTGATTGGCACAATTATCAACTAGAATGTAGATATTGGGCAAGGCAAAGTTGTCCTTTGGACTAGCTTTGTTCAAATCCCAATAGTAAACATAAACTCTTGTCTTTCCATCCTTTTGCGACATAGGAATGACATATTCCAACCAAGTAGTGTAACGAATGGCTTGGATCACATTTGCAATTAGTTTTTTTCATGATTTCTTCCTTGAATTTTTCACTCATGTCCGGTTTAAATTTCCCTTTTTATTGTTGGACGGGTGGAAAATCAGGATAAGTGGGAAACTTATGAACCACTAAATCAACACTCAAACTTTGTATATCATCATAAGACCAAGAAAAAACACATTTGTGTATTCAAACAAAAGTTGTATTATGGTATCTCTTATTTTCTAATTGATATGAATACTTATTTTTATTTCTTTAACTTCTTCAGTTTTTCGCAAATTGATTGCCTTGGTTTCACTAAGATTAGGCTTATGCTTGTGCTCAAACTGTTCCAATTCCCTATTAATTTCCCTAAAAGCCTCTTCTTCATCATAATCAATATCTTGACTCATTGATTCGAGAATAAACAACTCTTTGCGATCTGGGGAGTGAATTCTGCATGCATGTCATGTTATCAAAGCCATCATTTACAAAACTGGAAAAAAATAGAGGATAAGAACTAGGAGAATGGGAAAATACAAAATTTACTATGAAACCTCTCCTCATTTCCGCCAGAAACAACCAACTAACCCATAACAAACCACCACCCAAAACCCTTTCTCAACCTACCAAGAACTCCATTGAAACCCCTTTACCTTTCTTCTCCACAAGACCACCACCAAAATGACATCCAGACACAACCACTTATTACTTCAAAAAAGATATTTAACCACAATTATTTACATACTTTATAAACTTCCCTAAGGTCTATAACGATATTAAATCAAATGACAATTAACTAATTGTTAATGTCTATGTTTATTGCCTCTGAAAAATAGATTTATTGTAGTGAGCCATCCAAAACCACAAATTGTCCCTTCCTCATTTACAACAACGAACCATACCTTTCCCTTTCCCCCTTATTTCAATTCCCACACATTTTAGTTTTCTCTTCTCATCGATAACCTTTGACCCTTATTGTTTGAACCAATTGCAACATATCAAACTAATTTTATGAAGAAAGTTAAGTAGTGGAACGTTGGCACATCGCGTATGATAGGAGATTACACAAGGAAAGAAATAGTTTTGTGCTTTGAAGGAAAATCTTTTTTTTTTGGTGAATTGAGAAGTCTATTGTAATATGTCTATATTTATTAAAACGGCTGCTTAGACTAATCTGAACTCCGGTGATTAGTCTCACCGGGAAATATTGACTAATGAGACCTTTTTGTAAATTAAAATAAAATCTAAAAATTATTCAATACTAATCTTTTAAAAAATTGTTTATCACTAATCTTTGTCAACAAGCAAATAACTTAAAAAGAAAATTTAAAATTCGCATTTGTATGTTATCATGACTTAAAATTGTGGGTCAAAATTACTGGTTAATAAAATATTTGTTTATGTAAATTTTATCTATATTTAAATGTATATATACCTTATGATAAAAAAACACCAAAATGAATAATAATAAAAGTAACAAATAAAATGAATGTTAAAAAATGTAACGAATAAAATGAATGCATGTAAACATGCAATTCAACAAAAAATGATTATTTAAACAAACTGAACCAATATTCACAACATATTAAGGCTTGTTTGAAAAGACACCCTGGTAATTTGATTTGGTGTAATTACTTTGTTGGTTGGACTGGTGATTACTTGGTCAGCAGATAATTGGTGGGTAGTTACACTCTACAATTCACAAGCAGAGGTTGTGAATTGATTACATGGTGTAAATTACGAACTGATTACTTTTTAATTTCTTTTTTTATTTCTATTTTTTATTTTTTTAACTTCTATTATTTTGATTTTTTTTAATTATTATTCTAAAAGTTTATTTTTTATTTTTTATTATATATTTCATTTTCTTCTTGTTCTCAACCTTACTTTATGTGATTCTATGTGATTTTTTTCGTATTATCTATTTCATTATGTCATGCTTAGTTTCACATTAGCATAACTTGGGAAAATGCACAAGTACCCCCTCAACCTATGCTCGAAATTCCAGAGACACACTTATACTATAGTAAGATCCTATTACCCCCTGAACTTATTTTATAAATAATTTTCAACCCCTTTTCGGTCTACGTGGTGCTATCTTGATAAAAAAATTTCAACACACGCTGGGCCTACAAGATAGTGTCATGTAGGCTAAAAAGGGGTAGAAAATTACTTGTAAAATATGTAAAGGGGGATAATAGGACTAGTATAGTATAAGTGTATCTCTGAGATTTCGGGCATAGTTGAGGGATTACTTGTGCATTTTCCCTAAAAATTAAAAGTATGAAGTTTCTATGAACATCATGAAATGATTAAGTGTTTGACAAAAATATAATCTATATGATCTAATTAAAAAAAAAACATGTGGAATGTGAATTCAATATTACTAAAAAAAATGAAGCAAAAAATATAACATAAGTTATAAATTTAAAACAAAAAATTTATTATGATACTCTTATAGCAAATTTCAAGGGATAAGGCACTAGTACCCCCCTTAGACTATGAACAAAATCTCAGAGACACACTCAACTAAACTAAGGTCTACTACCCGGTGAACTTTTTTTTTTTGGTAATTTTCTACACCTTTTTAGCCTACGTAGTAGCCTCCAAACTTAAAGTCAAGAGGGGGGTGAATTAATATTCCCTTAAGTCGACTTCCTGCTTCTGGTCAGTCGACTCACCTGCACGTTAGTAAACACATAAACAATAATAATAACTTGCAGTAAATAAAGAACACAAAGTGTTTTTATACTGGTTCGGATCATTGATGTGGTGCCTAGTCCAGTCCCCTTGGGTTATAAGGGTTCCTTATGAGCTTGTTGAGAACTTGAGTGTTACAAAATTTTATGATTAAGAGCCTGTCTGATATGCAAATCAAACCTTCTTCTCTGACACAACCTCTTCCTAAATAGCCTACACTCAGATCTTTCTTTTTCTTTCTTTACAATTGTTCACTCAAAGGTGTACAGAGTTTTATGAAAGACAAAAGAAGATTATAATATAAGTTCAAGTGAAGTGTGTTAATGCACACTATGATCCTAAGTCTCTTCATATAGATTCAATCAAGGATCAGTTTAGGGAGTCCTTGAGTGAGGCGATTTAGTTGATTTGCATCAATGCAGTAAATCGTTTCTCTGCTTTCCTTTGCTAGTTTGATCTTCTCCTTAAACATCACCAATTGTCTTTACTTCTGCCTTGATTCATAGTTTTTCTTTTTCTTGTTGATTATGATTTGATGTCTTCCAAGTGTGCGAGTGTTCTGTCTATTTTAAAGTTTCCTTGCAGTGCTGATCAGCCATATCTTCCTTTCCTTATTTTGGTCCTTAAATTGATGCCTTCCTTTCCTGTGCAGCTTAGACAATTATTCTTTTCCATCTTGAAGTCGCTTGTAATGGACAATTTCCATTTTGAGTTTTGGACTTATCTATCTTTCTTGATTTTGTTGACTTGATTCTTGTCTGATTAGCAGATCTTGAGTCCTTAACGTGATTTGCTTCTCCATCTTGCTTAACTTGGTTGGCTTGATTTATTTCCTTGTCTGGTCAGCATATTTTGGATCTTTGACTTAATTTGCATCTCTGCCTTATATTAATAGCCTGATCTTATCTTGTCAATCAAGGTTACTTGTATGTTGGATTTGGGCCATCTGTACATTGATTCTAATTCCTTAGATTGATGTGTTACTTTCTATTAATTCAACAATATATTTGTTTCCATCTTGGTGTTTTCTGCACAAATCACTTCCTTTTTTATTTCAATGTCTGTATGAAGTAATTGTAAGGATCAGAATTATTGCTTTATATGTTGGTGTTGTTTTGCTTGGATCCTTTCCTCGTTGGATCTATATGCCTGTGATAATTGTGAGTAGTGTGTCAATTGTCATTCATCAAAATTTACAAAACATTAACAAGCTAACACAAACATCTCACATGCGCCTCACTTAAATAGAGTCACAGAGTGTGCCACATAAGCCAAAAGGTGCACAAAATTACACAAAAAATGAGTTTAGGGAGGTAATAGGACGTTATATTAGTTAAGTGTGTCTGAGATTTTGTTAATAGTCTATGGGTACTTGTACCTTATCCCAAATTTCAACATAGCATACATAAATATATATTTTTTTTTTAAAAAAAAAGAAAGAAAATGTAAATCTATAACCTTACTTAAAAATTAGAATACTAATAAAATTATGCGGGAAAATGCACAAGTACCCCCCGTAGACCCAGAGACACACCTTAACTAAACTGGTCCTATTACCACCTAAACTTATCTTTTTTGTAATTTTGTGCACCTTTTTGGCTTACGTGACATCCAAATACCTCCCACGCGCCTCTATTGCATGGAGCCACAGAGTTTGCCACACAAGACAAAAGGTGCACAAATTACATATAAATAAGTTCGGGAAGGGGGGGGGGGGGAAATAGGACCTTAGTTTAGCTAAGGTGTCTCGGAAATTGCGGTCATACTGTAGGGGGATACTTGTGCATTTTCCCTCTAAAAAAGAATATATATCTTAAATATTTAATTTAATGTCATTTATAAAGTTTCTAATTTGTCTAGTATAAATTTTAAATAATCCATTTTATTTTTAAAATTTAATATAATTTTATTATTGTAATTGTGCACACAAACAGAACATGTGTAATTACACCGTGACATTAAAACAGGACACGTGTAATTACAGGCAATAAACTTACCCACACCGGCTGTAATTACACTATGGCAACCAACCAGGCCAATGTAATTACTAAACAATGTAATTACTAGGTTGGTAATTACTACCCTAATAATTATATCAATTCCAATTACCATGTGACTTTCCAAACAGACCCTAAATTGAATGTGACAAAAATAATGTAATAAAAATTAATTGATAAAATCCTAACGTTTTCAGAAAAAAAATTAGGATAATTATTGATAAACAGCTTTAAAATTGCAAAACATATATTTTGAAATATTTGACAAATAAAATATTTAAAAGTATTAACTTTGAAAATATCACAGACCAAAATTTGGTGTCAATATGGGCTGAAACATCCCATGTAATAAAATCTCCATTAAATCTCCAAAATCAAGCTTTGGTAGCCCTTGTGACGGAAATTACCTCAAAACGACAACATCCAAGGTTCCCCAATCACTCAAACATGTAGCTACGTAAAAACACGAAGTAGTGCAACTGAAATAAGCTCAATTCAAGACGTATTCTTATATGTGAACTGAGGAAATGTTATTGTTACTTATTTGTCTTATAGGAGATCGAGTGGGGTAAAATGATTTGTTTGTTTAGATTGATCGAGTCCCAAACATAGTAACATTGGCAATTCAAAAGGCCGATCCCATTTGTTGAACATGAACATTTCAATAAATATAGATGTATAACAGTGGAGACTAGAGAAGACAAATAAACTAGAATACTTTTCGAATTCATTTGTTTATGAATACAACTGGTGGATCACCAGGACCATGCTCGCATGTAAAAAAACTATATACAGCTCATGCTAATCCAGACGGTTAAGCATGTCACCATTATAGACTTCTCAGTTTGCAAAAAGCTTTTCCTTCAAAGCACCAACTATTTCTTTCCTTCTGTAATACCCCCAGCAGACACACTGGGCCAAGTTTTCGTGGCTTAGCTTCCTTGACAAAATTAATTTGATTGGTTGCAATCTGTTCAAACAGTAGGAGCCAAAGGTTATCAATAAGAAAAGATAACTGAAATGTGCGGAGATGATCTTGGAAAGCTTAGTAACTCCTGTGACATTTCAGCATGATCCGTAAACGCATCACTACCTAAGCATGATGCAGCAATGGCATTTTTTCTAGCACAATCGCATGCTTGAACAAATATTTTACCAATGCCAGCTCAAACTTATTTTCACTTAGTAGTCCCCAAAGGATATCAATCTTGACGGTCTTCATATATGGAAATGAGTCGTTAAAATTATGTGTCTCGAACATCCTAGTCTGTTTATCCTTATTTTTGTACCTTGACAACTGGCCCTGTAGGAAAGAGTGCGCTATGTTACATACCAGTTACTCTCCATGATGGAAACAAGAAGCGAAAGAGTTGATTGTGGATAAAATAAAATGGTCATGAATTTTTAAACTGGAAAAAGGTAAAAGTACCTCCCTAGACTATGACCCAAAATTCAGTGACAAACCTTAATTAAACTACAGCCCCCTGAACTCTTTTTTTTTTTTTTTTTGTAATTTGTACACCTTTTTGACTTAGGTGGCATCAAAATATCTCTCAATCGCTTAAGTTGCGTGGAGTCACGGGGTGTGTCACATAAGCCAAAAGGTGTAAATATTATATATAATAGGGGATAATAGCACCTTAGGTTAATTAAGGAGTGTCTCTAATATTTCGATCATAGTTTAGGGGATACTTGTGCCTTCTCCCTTTTAAATTCAAGGAACATCTCAAGTGCTTAGAAAATGTTCCAGTCAAGGCAATTGAAGCTGAACCATGTTCTTCACAAAATTAAATTGACAGAACAAGAGAATTCCTCGTAACATCTTACACAAAAAAATAGAATAATAAGCACATTGATGCAACAGATTTAGTAAAGTGAAAATAAAAAGCAGATTCTGATAACCAAACAAAGCAACATTGAAATGAAATTTGCAGACCTTGAACTACACATTTCCTGGAGCAAAATCTGTGAACACATTGAGAAATACACACCTCGATGAACAAGTGCCATAGAATGGTGTAAACCTCACTCTATGATGGGTAAAACATATTAAACACAGATGGCTGTTGCAAACAAGGACGATGTGAAGAAAGTGATATTATTATGGCACTTACCAGTATAAGACTGCAACATTTACTTTCCTATGGGCTTAAACAAGAAAATTGTATTAGAAACATTTGGGTGGAAGACCACCCTTAATTTATTGTGGATGTTGTCAAGGGAGTTACAAAATCCTTTTGGCACTATTAACTTATTGTAGAAGATATTAAAGTGTTGATTCAAAGTGATACAATTTAACAGAGAAGTCTATATGCGGCTGATTCTTTAGCTGGGATGGGAACAAAGAAAATTTTCGGCTTTAACTCACTACCAAGAGAAGCTAGAGAGAACTTAATAATTGAAACATGGAAAGTTCAAAAGAAAGACTAAAGCTTATCTCCAATAAAGCAACAAGATGAACCTCCCGGTTTGATCTTCTGTCAGTTCACATGTTGCTTTTCTCACTTTTTTCTCCTTTTATTTTTTGTGAAAACAGCATATACGGGAGCAATCTCCGCAACAGAAAATATTATTGTGAATCTCTTCTTTTTATGAAGCAATTAGTTTAATCAGAGAAAACATCAAGAAGATGAAGAAACATACAAATAGAGAGTAAGGCTACATTGTAGCCGCAAAAAGCGAAAGTGAGACCTTCGTAGCTATACTACGTACTTGTACTAGTTATGTTTCAAATTGCAAATGAGACTCCTCCTCCTATATAGGAATCCTCTTTTGGTTATATTTAGAGGCTTATCTTTTTTGAACAGGTAAGGAAGTCAGGTTCCCCTCTTCTTTATAAAATATAGGTCTAAAGAAACTTACTTTTGGTGAATCCTCACACCAGTCAATGACCAATGTCTCAAGATCCAATGAACTTTGTAGTAAACTGCAAATTCCAGGGATGTCCAATTGGTTGTCAGCTACGTTAAGTTCTAATAATTTACGTCTTGATAGTGGAGACCGCCACCCTTTCAACTCCAGAATGGACAGGCGCTTATAAACTAGAAATATAAACTAGAATATGTCAAAACAAGGAAATATGACATACATGATAAATGAGATGCAAATTGTTGAATAATTCATAATAAAGTAGCTTGGACTATGCACACATCAACGTGTTCATAGTTGTTCTAAAAACCCCAATTATGACCTTTAAACATGTAAAACCCCATCAACATGACTTAAAAGTAAGATTAGTGTAAATCAAACTAAATATTTTCTACCAATCGCAAAGTCTTTACTCTTTAGTACTTAGCAACTTAGTTATCAAATTATCCCAAGTAGTGGCCCTTTTAATGTTATTAGGTGATGATTCAATAGCAAATAAAAGGAATGATTCTGAATTTTGAATAAACCTCGATGCACCAGCTACTCAGTTTAAGATTCTCGACATGGGAAACACAAGAAAAAGATTCTTCAAACACCTAAACTCCTTCTCCAAGTTGTTTTTCTCATCCTCAAAATCAAAATTTAAACGAAGGATAGCATAAACAAGTGACGCGACATTTCTTTGGTCGATGCATATCTCACTGCACATTCTTATAATTTCCAAATACTTGATATGTGGGCTATTATTTCAAGCCAAATATCATGATTCTTATGGTAGTACTCTTCTATTATCGATTCTCTCAACTTCACAGATCTAATTTCTAGATGTTGTATGCCCGAAACTTTTACTAGTTCCAAACACTCCAAGTTAGGGCAACGAGATAATACCTTTTCCATGGCACCATCCGTCAGTTCAACACCAAATTACTCAAATAAACACCACCACAAGGGTTCAATTAACAATTTTTTATAACCAAACTGAGGAAATTCATAATTATGTTGACTTATAGATACCAAATTAAGTCTAAATACTTCAACATTAGTAGCAAAATGTACCCATAAATCAACATTTTTAGCATAATATCATCGTACCTAAGGTTGCTCACAAAGAATCTCTTGATTTTCTGGCAACATTACAAATAGTAAAGTGTCTGTTGATTAAAGTCGGGTAAAAAAAAGTGTTTTGATTTTTACTATTGGGGAAGTGAAAGAGAGTGATAGTGGAACGAAGATCCAAAGAAATCGCCATTGTTTTTCATCTCACAACATAGAGAGGATTTGGCTCTGGCAGATCACTCAACCGATCTCCCCCTTCGGCCACCTTCTTCTGGGTTTTCATGCTTCAATTTTGCAGTTTTCATAAAGTTGGCCGCCAAATATATATATACTAGATAGAAATAGCCCGTGCTCAACACATAAAATTACTCCCTCCGTTTTGAAATTGAATGACCCTATTTTCTTTCTTTTGTGGTAATTTTCCTTTCATATTTTTGAATTAAATAAAAGTTATAAAAATATAATTATTCCACGTTCAAAACTGCAAAATAATTTCATCATTTATATTTTATTGGAAATCGAGTAAGTTGTTAATTATATAATGTAAAAGTTATCATATGGTATCAAAAGATAATTTTAATGTCGATAAATGGTAAACTTATCAAAACAATAGTCGATATTATAACTCTTGTATTTAAGAAGATGTTGTTTGCTCAGTATACTAAAATCATGCATGTTATTCCTCTTTTTAATGTTACATATGTTAATTTCACCTAAAGGTATAGATGTATAGGGGTGTTCACGAGTTGGTTTGGATCGGTTATTGGTCAAAATCAAAACCAAATCAAGTTAGTTGATTTTAAAATTATCAAAACCAAATCAAACTAAATATAGTATATATTTATCGATTGGTTGTTATTGTTTTGGTTCGATTATTCGGTTATTGACTATAGACAAAAATAAAAGAAACAACTCATTTAAAACATGAAAAAAGTGGCAACAATTTATTTTAAAACGAAAATAGTTAGAATGACTGACATTATCAATCATTGAATTTACTCTTACTAAAGCTTCAAAATTTATTATTGGCCTAGAAGAAAGAGAAAATGATATTTTCAGTCTCATAAAGATTTGTCACAGACACACTCATATACATAAAACCAATAAGATAAATATTTTCACCTTGGACATTTATTGTTTCATAAATTATAAATAAATTTTGATGAAAACACATATAAGATGTTTAAAATTATTAATACAAACAATATATTATGTATGTATTTTAATAAAATATATGTATATAATTTATCGGTTCGATTTGGTTATTTATTCAAATGTTTTCGAACAAATTCAAAACCAACTCATGTACTATCGGTTCTTAAAAATCTAAAATCAAACCACACCTAACCCAAATAAAAGTTGGTTTATTTAGTCAGTTTGGTTCAATTTTTCAATTTGAATCGATTTTTATCCAAATCGTGAACACCACTATAGGTGTAGATGAAAAATTATTTGGTACACAAGAGAAAAGTCATTCTTCATATACTTCAACTTCGACAATAATACATAGGAAGAACAAATTAAACAACAAGTTGGTCAACAACACTCCACTCTGTTAAAACTACCCAAGGTGAAAATGCTCATACAGAATTGCGCGGTAGACTGTTGGTCAACAAGACCCCACTCTGTGATTGGCATAGTTACAATATATACATGTTGGTCAGTCGCCAAACGTAACTTACAAGCTGTTATGCGGAATTCGAGATAATACAAGAAAATATAAACGCGAAAAAACAAGACAACAGATTTACGTGGTTCACCAATAAATTGGCTACGTCCACGGGGAATAGAGGGAGCAGTTTTATTATGGAGAGGCAAAAACAGAATTACAGAATAGGATTTGCCATAGCGTCTATATATAGTGCTAAGCTACGCCTTAACAGGCTTGGGCCCAACATACAGAATTGACAGATAATTAAGGGCCCAATACAACAACATTGTATACCGTCGGGTCCAAGGCGTCTCCGCCCCCCCGGACCCCCAGGCCAGGGGGCGCGTCGCCCCCCTGGACCCCCCGACTCGCTGACCGGTCAGCGAGACCCCCGTCCTTTCTGTTGTAATGGGTCCAATTCAAGGCATTCAACAAATCTCCACCTTGACTTGAATTCTCCGAACAGATTCTTCAGACGCACTATGATAGTGCAAGGCCTCCCCCTCTTCCTCAGAATTGCCCCGCAGGGCAATTAACAGCTTCTGATGTTGAGCAAGTCCAAACAGTGTAGAAACTTACTCTGTGGAACCGACTTTGTGAACATATCGGCAGGATTATCAGCAGTTCCTACTTTCTTCACCTTGATTCTCTTCTCACTTCTCAGAAAATGATACCTTACGTCAATATGCTTGGTTCTCTCATGATGGACTTGATCCTTGGCTAGACAAATTGCGCTCAAACTGTCACAATACACCGTAGCCTGATCATGATGCAGACCAAGATCACTAACCAGCCCTTTCAGCCAAATCCCTTCTTTTGCAGCCTCTGTCAAGGCCATGTACTCCGCTTCCGTAGTAGACAAAGTCACTGTAGGTTGCAAAGTTGCCTTCCAACTGACGACAGATCCTCCAAGGGTAAACACATAGCCAGTCATCGATCTTCTTGTGTCAACATCTCCAGCATAGTCAGAATCAGAATAGCCAGTAACCAAGCACTGAGTATCACCTCCATAAATGAGACCAACGTCAGATGTACCTCTAAGGTACCGGAAAATTCTCTTCACAGCCTGCCAATGTTCTCTCCCTGGTTGTCCCATGAATCTGCTCACTACACTGACTGCATGTGCTAAATCTGGCCTTGTACAGACCATAGCATACATCAAACTTCCTACGGCACTGGCATAAGGGACTCGTGACATATACTCCTTCTCTTCTTCTGACTGTGGAGCGAACATGGCAGTGAGATGGATATTGGCAGCACTGGGGGTATCAATAGGCTTAGATGAAGACATGCCAAACCTCGCCAAGACCTTCTGAATGTAGCTTCTCTGTGACAAGAAAAGTTTCCTTCTCTCTCTGTCTCTAATGATCTCCATCCCTAGAATCTTCCGAGCGGCTCCCAGATCCTTCATCTCAAACTCAGCACTAAGTAAACCCTTCAGCTTCTGAATGTCATACTTCTTCTTTGCAGCTATCAGCATATCATCTACATAAAGCACCAGATAGATGAATGAATCATCCTTGAGCCTATTGTAGTAGACACAACAATCATATGAGCTCCGAGTATATCCCAACTTCACCATATAGCTGTCAAACCTTTTGTACCACTGCCTTGGAGACTGCTTAAGTCCATATAAGGACTTCTTCAACTTGCAGACGTGATTTTCCTTCCCTGGAACTTGGAAACCATCCGGCTGAGTCATGTATATCTCTTCCTCCAACTCTCCATGTAGAAACGCTGTCTTCACATCAAGTTGTTCAAGCTCCAGATTCTGATGTGTAACTATCGCTAGTAACACTCGGATGGAAGTATGTCTGACCACTGGTGAGAAGATCTCATTGTAGTCCACTCCCTCTCTTTGGTTGAAACCTCTGGCAACAACCCTGGCTTTATACTTGACTCCTTCTGCTGGTGATATCCCTTCCTTCTTCTTGAAAACCCATTTGCAAGTAATAATCTTTCTCCCCGAAGGCTGTATGACCAGATCCCATGTCTGATTCTTGTGTAGGGACTCCATCTCATCTCCCATAGCGGCAAACCATTTTTCAGAATCAGAACTTAAAATGGCTTCTTTGTAAGTAGACGGCTCAGATGTATCTACCTCTTCAGCAACCTGCAGTGCATAACCCACCATGTCCTCAAAACCATACCTCGTAGGTGGCCGAACTCCAACCCTCCTTGGCCGATCTTGAGCTATACTCCGATGGATATCTGATGGCATAGATTCTGGAATATCAGTTTCTGTCTGTGGCTCTTGATCCTCCTCTTCAGGTTCTTTCAAATCGCTCTCGTTCTGAATGACTTGAAACTCCACCTGTTTATCAAGACTCCCAGTTTCTGACGTAGTTGTAGGCTTCACAATGGTTCTAAGCAGAGAACTTTCATCAAAGACAACGTTCCTGCTCATAATAACCCTCTTTTCTGCTGGAGACCAGATTCTGAAACCTTTCACTCCATCTCCGTAGCCCACAAATACTCCCTTTTTAGCTCTTGGTTCTAACTTACCTTCACTGACGTGATAGTAAGCCGTACAACCAAAAGCTTTCAGATTTGAATAATCAGCAACTTTTCCTGACCACATCTCCATAGGTGTTTTGCACTGTATGCCTGTATGTGGTCCGCGGTTAATCAAGTAGCAAGCTGTACTAACCGCTTCTGCCCAGAATCTTCTATCTAGCCCAGCATTAGAGAGCATGCACCTTGCTCTCTCCAGAAGTGTTTGATTCATCCGCTCAGCTACACCGTTCTGCTGTGGTGTATTTCTGACTGTACGATGTCGAGCAATCCCTTCATCCTTACAGAATTGATCAAATTCAGACCAGCAGAATTCCAGCCCATTATCAGTTCGCAACCTCTTGATCTTCTTCCCTGTTTGATTTTCCATCAAAATTTTCCACTCCTTGAACTTCTGGAAAGCTTCACTTTTATGCTTCATCATGTACACCCAAGTCATCCTTGAGTAGTCATCAATCATGGACACAAAAAATCTGCAGCCTCCCAAAGACTCAACACGGCATGGACCCCAGCAATCAGAATGGATATAATCAAGAGTGCCTTTTGTTCTGTGAATGGCCTTTGGAAACTTGTTGCGATGTAGTTTTCCAAAGACACAATGTTCACAAAACTCTAGGCTTTTAACCTTATGACCAGCAAGAAGATCCTCCTTTGACAGAATTTGCATCCCTCTTTCACCCATATGACCAAGTCTCATGTGCCATAACTTAGTCATATCCTCCTGGTGAACTTCTGACGATGCAACATGGGCTGAACCTGTAACCGTGGAACCTTGTAGAAAATACAAAGTACCACGCATGACACCTTTCAGAATCAGATTTGAACCCTTCCAGACCCGCAAGACTCCATCTTTTCCCGACCAGCTGAATCCCTTGCTGTCCAAAGAACTGAGAGATATCAGATTTTTCGTCATCAATGGAACGTGCCTGACCTCGTTCAATGTGCAGAAGCTACCGTCATGTGTCCTTATCTTGATCGAGCCTGTCCCAACCACCTTGCAGACAGAACTGTTGGCCATCGAGATGCTGCCTCCGTCTATCTGCTCATAAGTCGTGAACCACTCTCTCCTAGGACAGATGTGATAGGATGCCCCAGAATCGAGAACCCACACATCTGAATGATGAGTGTGCTCATCCGCAACTAGGGCAATGTCTTCTTCAGAATTGGTGTCTTCTTCAGCAACAGCAGCAGAAACTGATTGTTTTTCCGATTGCTTCTTCTTCTTCGGACAATCAAATTTCCAATGTCCCTTCTCCTTGCAGTAATTACAAACATCATCTGGCTTTGCACCCTTCGACATCGGCTTATTTTTCTTTCCGCCGTTTTTCCTTCCCTTTCCGCTACTGGTGAACAGACCGGAAGGCTGTATGTCCGTACTTGTGCCGTTAGCCTTATGCCGTAATTCCCTGCTATGAAGGGCCGATCTGACTTCTTCCAGCGACACAGTATCTTTCCCAACAATGAACGATTGAACAAAATTCTCAAACGACATTGGGAGAGATACTAACAGAATTAGGGCAGCATCTTCATCCTCGATCTTCACATCGATATTACGCAATTCTAATAACAAAGTATTCAATTGCTCTAAATGTTCCCTGAGTTGTGTACCTTCAGCCATTCGTAAACCGAATAGACGTTGTTTCAGAAGCAGCTTGTTGGTTAGAGATTTTGTCATGTACAAACTCTCCAGCTTCAACCACAGACCAGCAGCAGTCTCTTCATCCGAGACTTCCGTGATGACGTCATCCGCGAGACACAGCATGATCGTCGAATGCGCCTTTTCCTCCAGAATCGCCATCTCAGGAGTAACGACGGCGTTCTTGTCTTTCGACAACGGCGCCCAGAAACCTTGCTGTTTCAACAAAGCCCGCATCTTGATCTGCCATAAACTGAAACTGTTCCTCCCTGTGAATTTGTCGATTTTTACGTTCAAAGCAGACATCTCGAATTCTCCAAGAACACCGATTAACCGAGAGGCTCTGATACCAATTTGTTATGCGGAATTCGAGATAATACGAGAAAATATAAACGCGAAAAAATAAGACAACAGATTTACGTGGTTCACCAATAAATTGGCTACGTCCACAGGGAATAAAGGGAGCAGTTTTATTATGGAGAGGCAAAAACAGAATTACAGAATAGGGTTGGCCATAGCGTCTATATATAGTGCTAAGCTACGCCCTAACAGGCTTGGGCCCAACATACAGAATTGACAGATAATTAAGGGCCCAATACAACAACATTGTATACCGTCGGGTTCAATTCAAGGCATTCAACACAAGCCATTTTCTTATAGCCAATAGAAGTGTCCCACAAGAAATATATAAGCCCTTTTCTTAGAATTCTTTTACCTAGCTAGACAAATTAGAATCACTCTTTAAACATTTTCAGAGTAGACGAGTACCATCTGCGACTAAGGCCAAAATCATATTTCCTGGAGGAGTATACACCAATCTCTACATCAATCAAATTTTGCGGAGCACAATGGAATATAGTTCATCATTATATTTATTGAATAGGCTATTGAAGAAAGCAACTAAGCAATACAGTGTGCATACTTGTTACAGAAAACTGTACCAGGTGCCAATGATCTAGAGTTTCTAGACATAATGTTTTTTTCAGGGTGGACATGATTTCAAATTTGGTGGACATGATTTCAAATTTTCAATGCATCAGCAAAAAGTAACAACAAAGAAAAATAATAATCATGGGCATGAAGCATGAAAAAAATATTTAGTTTCAAAGTAAGGTTAAAGAAAACACTAAGGTTGATTTTGGAATATCCCATTCAATTTTATTGATGAGACCGTCATAATTAACCATACACATGGATCGTGTTAGCAGTCTTTTTATCATCTTTTTATTGTTTGGAGGATTTTCTATATGCAACAAGTACCATGTCCATATACAAAATGCAAATAGTACGAAGATTATATCCACCTGCATGAGACACTAATTATGGGTGGAAAACACTTATGGTCATTAACATTGTTTGATTGATTATAGTTTAAGCAATATATAAATTAAAAATAATAATAAATGAATTATGATCAATTCCAAACTACTTTATGTACACTATATTAATACCACCTAGTTATTCCAAGAGAGAAAATGGAAAAAAGAAAAGAAGGAAAAGGAAAGGGAACTGTAATATAATTTTTCGATAAGTAAATACTACCCAATAAATCCACAAAGACACAGATTGAGCCTTACATCATGAAATACATCTTTGATAAAAGAACCTTCAGCATATTCAAATGTCAACATGTGCGACACATCATAAAATAACATAAAGAACTGGAGTTGAGACTCCTAGCCTTTTTTC
The DNA here is from genome assembly GCF_001406875.1 of Solanum pennellii. Classification (NCBI taxonomy): domain Eukaryota; kingdom Viridiplantae; phylum Streptophyta; class Magnoliopsida; order Solanales; family Solanaceae; genus Solanum; species Solanum pennellii. The sequence goes on along the minus strand of NC_028644.1, from coordinate 6,389,134 downwards.
TAGATTCAGTTGTATAGCAGGTTACGTGCTCCAATATTGCATTATCTTAGAAGTCATGCGAGCATACTCATACAAAATAATTCACCATTTCAACCGGTCATATTTAAGATTTTGCCAGTGTGCTTTGTGTTTGATGCTTGTATTACGTAACAGTACATCTCCTTCTCACGAAGGGTGAGTCAAGTACTCTCTGGAAAATAAACTTAAATAGCAGTATGGATGCACATGATATTGACAAAATGAACAGCTAAAATCAGCACTGTTGGGAGCTATATTGTACTATTGATAATATTTGAAGTTCACAAACCAAAGTAACTATTGTTCGAGAGTTAAATGAGGAACAAACTCTTATAAAAGCAAACATAGAACAAATCAAGCATCTTAAGGAACTTTCTTTTACTTCTGAATTGATCTTCATTTTTCAAGAAGAATATCTGCATCAACAACGCAAAAACCATTTTAGCAATTCTAAAGCAAGAATTTCAGACCCACAAGTAGCTATAATAAGTGAAACTACGTAGCTATACACGGCACCAATAGCAGAAGTAATATGAGAATACATATAAACACATAATAGGCTAAAGTGAAGTCACTTTTTAGAGAAAAAATTCTATCGTATAGTTCTTCATCAATATACATAGAAAAATCTTAAAATACTTCACAGATATGCAACCATTAAGCCATAATATTCTTGTCCGAACAAATGCTGATGGATATTGTCTAGCACTTATGGGATATCATACAAATTCTTGGTTTTCCTGCTTCGAGTTATTTTGAAATTTGATCTTCCAAACCGGTGATTCCACATTAGGTATATCCGAGCAAGTGTTGATGAATATTGTCAAACACTAATGGAATCGAACAATTTCTTGTTTTTCCTATTTTAAGTTACTCCGAAATTTGGTCTCCCTAATAAGTATATGCCACATAAGGCATATCCAAACAATTGCCGATGAATAATCAAATAATAAAGGAATCAAACAATTCCTTGCTTTTCTAATTTCAAATTTTACTTAACAATGTAAACAAAATATAACTTTTCTAGCTAAGACAATTTTTTAAACAAGTAATGAACATCTAATATCCTTCAATAGAAAAACCACATATGAATACTCTATTAGATCTTGCAACAATGAAAAATGAAGATGAGAAGAATGATCAGACCACTTAAGGATATAGCAAACCACTATGTTCTAACAAGTGATTGCACGCTTAGTCTCTAGTGTAGTAGGTCAATGAAGTTGTTACAAAAGAAAATACAAGCCAAGCGCAATCACTTGTTTGAAAGGCGGAAGAATGGAAAAGAGAGGCGGCTCGGAAGAAAACGATTGAAAAATTAACAAAGATAATATTTGTTGACAAACGTTGGGCTCAACAGTAAGACAAATTCTTTGAGCCAAGCTGGATTTGTGACGCCTAGAGAAATTGATCGACATAGATGGCAACACTTTCCCCCTTCTTCCTTACTATTAGGGTAACCTTCTCATATGGCTTTCAGCCTTTCACCCCCTGCGTGAAAACAGAAAATTAAGTCCATATCTAATCCATACATTCTACAAGTATGGAGGATCTAGAGTGTTGCCTTATCCTACATCCAGTTGTTGGACACTTTATTGGTCTGATCATTCTCTCATTCTTTAATAGGCAGGGATAATTCTTTAGCTTAGAACAGAAACAATGCCTCACATAATAATATCCTTCGGAGAAATCTGAATGTCTGTGAAGTTGGAAGACATGAGAGAATTTTCTAGAGTGTTCTCCGATCGTTAGTGTCCAAGTCACCTTGAAGGCTTGCACTAACCTCGACAATGTATCAACATAAGTATCTAATAATTCTACCTATCAACCTTGAGTACATAAAAAGAAATTACATGTAGTTTTTTTTAACTCCACTGGGATATTAACCTTTAAAAAGCACTATGTAGTCGATTTTGCGGTAAATGAAAGGAATTACTACTAACTTTTATTAATGAACACATACATACACCCAAAAAGGATAATAACTATCCAATTAGATATGAAGTTCAGTTCATACAAAGACAATTGTACTATTTGTAGAAAATCTTATTTTGTTGGAATTGGGTTAGCAATTTTAGATATATATTTAGTACAAGTAATATAGATATGTTAAATATATATATATATATAGACACTATGTTTTCTAATTTTCAACCTCTGGACCGACGTCATAATCTTCACAACTCAATGACAGTAATCTTAGTGTCATCATGTCATTACAAATTTGCAGTTCGTAGCACATTCTAGAGTTCCTTTTTTTCTTCTTTGACGAATCCAACCAACTGAAATGTGATAAATCACTTCACGATATCGTTAATTAATTTTAAACTATAATTATTTCACAAAAATATTACTACAGTTTAATCAGTTAAGGCAGGTAAAAACTCTCATATTACAATCAGGTTATGAACTTACAATACTTGACAAGGAAAAAATCCAGAAGGAATAATAATACAATCTTTTTCATTTACCAAAGTGTATATATATAAAAATGTAATACTTTGGAGAGAACCAACAACACAAAAATTTACTTCTATGTCAGTCCTTTGCTTAGTGGGATTGGCCTAAAAGAATGGTTGGGAAGACAAACATTAATCTTTGAATAGGATTATATATATATATAGATAGATAGATAGATAGATAGATAGATAGATAGATAGATAGAAAATGGGGAGTCATGCTTTACTTTAATGAGTTTAGTGTCAATTCCATGTGCTTGAAAGTTCTACTATGTCTTCAGGAAGCAAATTTACTTCTTATATAAATATGTGACATATCGGCTCCATTACTTCTACCTTTCCCCTTTTATGATGATAATATGTACTTGGACCATGACATTGCTCGCTTGTACTCTCCTAATCACGACGACTTCTCCATTTTCTCGTTATTCTCTACTTGCTTAAACCAGTTAATATTATTATTATTATTCATAATAAATCATCAGATTCTTTCCATCAAATAAAATACTCAAATGGTGCTACAGATTCTCCTATTTATTTTTAAGAGAGAGGAGGTTGTTCAAGAACAATCCAAAAGGAGGAATTAAGAACAATCTGTTTAAACATTATTTAAGAGATCGATTATATATATAAAAGAAAAACTAAAAGCTTGCTGAATCAACAAAACGTCATAAATATACAATAGCAAAAAAATTGAAACCCAGAAAGTTCAACATATAAAAATGGAAGCAAGAGATAAAAGGAACTTACTGAGTTTTGCATAAGGTAAAAAACAATGTGGGGAGGAATAATTTTTTAAGAAACCCATGAAATTAATAAATGTAAAGCAGTAAACAACAGATATTTTTATCAAGTTTCAGTTGGCAAGTTTTAATGGTAAGGACATTCAAATTGAAGAAAGAACAAGTACGAGTCTATGCATGAAGTTGGTAAATTTGAAAGAGAACAAAAAGAAAGTGATAAAAACTTACCGAAAACTTGAACAAAAGAGGACCTAAGTAAGCAATCCTATTCTAAGTTGGAATTGGAACATAAGATACGTGTTTCTATTTTAAATGGTTGGAAAAAGGAGACCCGATTCTTCTACAAGCATATTCGAAAGGTATGAAAGATTTTTTATTAAGAAAAATGACTCTTTTTCCCTTGATCGTCCATAACTTGGAATTTCTATATAGTAGAAAAATTATATATATAATCCTAGCTTAGCATCAAATGATAACTTTGATCTTTAGCTTTGATAGTCCTCAAAGAGACATTCTAACTATCTAGAATTTAAACAAAAAGCACTCATATATTTCAGCCAAAACACGTGATATACAAATGCTCTGACGTGGATAAGTGAACCACACAGTTGCGGCCAACAAACTAAAATAAATACACCTAGATTTTAAAATAATAAAAATAAATTATAATATAGAATAAGGTGAAAAAGAAACAAATTCATTTCTGGATGAAAATTATTACTACGCTCTTCTCCTTTTTCTTTTAAGAGAAACCCTAATTATTCAAGATATGTGCAGAAAATTCATATACTTGAACGATTACCTATCCTTCTTCCTTAATTTAGTCAAGGTATCAAGGTTCAACACTTCACAAACAAGAATTGCATATTGTTGGTCCGTTGTTTAAGCCAATATGGAAATTACCATAGGAAGCTAATGTTTTTATTGAAAAAATATTTAAGAGCAGTACATAAATATAGGAAGACATGAAAATCAATTAACTTTTTCTTCTTTCTTTAGTTTGAAATATGCTTGTGCTTTAAGTTGTCAAATACTTAATGGGAAAAAATATATGTTTTATATATTATGATTGTCATAGTGAGTAGCAAGTAACAATTACGAATTTTCGAAGGATAATAAATAAACATAGAGTCCTAAAAATTTTAAATAAAATGGTGCACTTAAATTGTTTGATAAAATGTCTAAATGAACTTTTCAAAAGATTTTTGTCAAGTTTGAGTAGCAATCTGATACCTAATAAACATGTAAGGATATCCAAACTAAATACAAATAGATATCACATGATCATCAACACACTTTTATTATTTTCACTAGCTAATATTATGCTATAAGTTGACTTTGATAATAAAATTTTTCTTTCCACAAAATAGATATGATCCTGATAATACAAACGTCCAATCTCGTAAGTGTAAATTGGAGTCATTGGTTGAGAGTCTTCAGAGTTCGGACTTAGATTGTGTTTGATCTTTACAAGTGTATACTTATACCATCTTGTTTACAATAGATATAGGGGGAAAAAACTTCATTATAGTTTTTTTTAAAAACTTCATTAAACTCTTATTCGCAATAACAAAAAAAAATTATATGCCACTTGCAATTTGTGCGTTTTGCGCACTTCACAATGAACAACAAATAATTTATGAAAAAAGGGGAAAATATTGAAAATATAGAAAGAGAATAAGGTGAAATTTAATTTTAAAATTAATACACACACACACACACACACACACACATGCACGCACGCACGCACGCGCACACACACACACACACAGATATATATATATATATATATATATATATATATA
>NC_028644.1:6359188-6383842 GCF_001406875.1 Solanum pennellii | reverse complement strand
ATATATATATATATATATATATATATATATATATATATATATTTCAAGTAGACACTTAATGTTTGCGAGAGTCATATTACCCCACAAAATCATTTTCAATCATTATAAATACACCATTTCAATCCATTTTTATAGAGGTTATGATATCAAGTTTGAGAAGCGCGTGAATGACTAAATCTCATCTCCAAACCAGTGCAAAAATGACATATGGCATTGCCAATTTGAACCCTTAATTTTATTCCATGTTCTTTGTTTAAGGAAGAGAGCAGCAAAGTTGAAGAACTTCCAAAACCTGAGCAAAAAGGCTTTAGCAGTGTTGAAATAGTTGTTAAGATGCTCTAATGACTGCTCCACCGCTAAGCACATCAGCCACGGACGAGGAGGAGAAAACAGAGATCGCCATCACTGTCGCAGAGGAAACCATTTCATCATCAATGAAATTCTTCCCCTGTGACGAACCAAAAAGGCATCTTTTGATGGAGTTAGACTTTGTTATCAAGTTACAATTAAGTCTCTCAGCCAAAATCCAATATGAAACAACAACCAAAAGCTATCCATAATTAAATTAGCAAAAATTGACGAATTTACAACTTATACGTCAATATTTCTAACTCGAACTAGCTATAGCTGCAAGCTTAGTGGTCTTATGATTTATTCTTCTGAACATATGTTGTAAATCTGATCCTATATCTATAAAGGACTCAGATAGTTGTTTGGTACTATATTCTAAATTAGTTAAAGGTAATTGACTTTCTATCAATGTTGTACTGACAAGGGAAAATGTAAATCATCTTGGGCTAGGTGTTTTAGTGGGCGGTGTTGTATCCTTTTAGGAAATTTCTAAGTTATCTAGGGGTGATAGCTTAATGGGAAGTGTTGTATATACTTAGGCTCTTCAAGTAATAGTTAGATTACTTGGTCGTGAGATTAATCACTTTTTCTCACATTGGTTGTAATTGGGTTCACTTTTGCTTAAGGAAAATTAGTGAAACAGTTGAAAATCATGTGCAACGGGTCGTGGCTTTATTCCCTTGAACAAGAAGGTTTACAAGTAAACTCTTTGTGTTGTGTTATTATTGTTATTTACTTTGTAATATCTGTCGTGTTCAGTCAAGGGACCTGGTTCGTTGACTAGTAGTGGACACACACATTCTATCACCTATTAGAAAAAATCTTTTGATATTATGTTGATTTCAATGTGGTGATGAAATTCTTTTTATGACTTAAGCATATAATATTTTTATTTTCTTTCTTTTAGAGTTCTTAAAAAAATAATTCATAAGTAATGCAAACATTAATAAAATAGGAGAAAAAAAATCAAATTTGACATCAATTATTTCAAATTGTAATCTAAAGAGTAATACTTTTTCTTGACTGAATTTCAATTTTTTTTGTCTGTAATCTCAATTTTTGGAAAAATTCAATTGATCTTCTACAAATGTAGTTTATATCTGTTGACTCCTATATTAAATTAGCAAACCAGATATAATAAACGATGAAAAGAAAAAGAAAAGAACTATCTGAGTCCACATAACATTCGGTATGCCCTTAAAACATTTTATTCTCTCAAGTTCTCAAGGTTGCAGATTAATTTCTCCCAAGATAAAACAAATTAGCCATTAAGGAAGTAGCGGTATCTAAAAGTTTGATAATTTCAACGAACTCAAAATGAAAACAAGAATCGCACACACGGATACGATCGATCGATTTTGTTTTGTAAGAAATGTATGTTGAAGAAGGGGAGAATTCAATTTAGAGGTCACAACTCTTTGGAAAAAATACAACCTTTCAAAAAGGTCAAAACCCTTTGAAAAAGACATAACCTTACGAACGGTCAGAAAACTTTAGAAAAGACACAATCTTACATAAAGGTCACAACCATTCTGCAAAGTCACAATCCTTCACTTCATGTTCACACCTTTATAACCCAACAATCCCCCACATGAATAGGGAACGACTATTGTAAAAGCAACAACATGAAAAAATTATGTGATTCGTAAGTAAGGATTTATTGCATCTGGATAAATGAGTTTTCTTGTGAACTTTCCATAGTAAACATATGTTGGATATACTCGGTCAGTCGGTAGATTTGATATCTTTGAACTGGCAAGATTTGATGCATACCTAGACAAAACCACTCACACAATCAACCCTTGAACTGTTTTTGGTTCTCATTGTTTTGTTTGTTTTATCCATGAACATGTCTCGGTTTATAAGTGCGAAAAGAATTGGCTTTATCAGATTCCCCTTGAAGCGGCTTACACTTCACACTTACATTGTGATTTCTAAATGTGTTATCGCGTAGATACACCATTATATATACTCTATATCAAACTTAGAAATCATTTAAAAGTTTTAATGCCTTTATCTTTATCTTAGAAATATTAAGAGTCACTCAGTACGACCTTATACACAATTCAAAAATGGTTTGGGTTTAACGTAGAAATTTTTGGGGTGTTACAGTAAATATACAAATTGTAGCTAAGCGGTCTAATTAAATTCATTATAGTGAATATTTGCGAAATTTTCTCTAGAGTCATGGTGACTTTGATAGCCCACACAGTGTTTATACTTTCCTAGATGCATAGTGGCCCGGACGATCCAAAAAGACTCGTGTGCTACATGTTTATACTCGATGTGAGAATTTCTTGATATGTACATACAGATATAGTAATATTGACAGTTCAAATAGCCAAATCTCATTTGTAGAAGTTTGTTTTTTTTGCATATTTTTTAGCATTACTCTACATCAACTTAGTTAAGATGCGATATATTTATTTAATCTCACTTATCAATAAAAATCACTTTTTCCTTTACTTCTTCAATCAGTTCATATTCTCCTCTTTTAAACACTAAAATTAACCATAAATCTTAACATATTTTAAGTCTCAAAACAATGTTTAAGATGAAAATACAAAGTAGAATACTAAATTATTACATGATTTTAGGAGCCAAAAACTTGGGTTTAAGCTCGTCTGCTTAAAAAAAAGTACCGAACACACATACTATTCAGAAACCATAAACAATACCACCTCTGAGCTTCAACTAAAAAATAACAAATAAAAGAAAAATCTTAGAAGATAATAATTTTCACAACTATTAGGTTAGGGACAAAGTGTCCTAAACCTAGCCAAGTAAAGTAAATTCTAGCCTTTTGGATGTCCCTTCCCCATTAAAAATATATAGATTTCAAAATCTCACAAAATTTTGGTTCTCAATCGATTTGGGAGGATAGAAATTTAGAAATTCATGAGGGATAAGAATTCAAGGTTTATACATTCTGGATATGGTTGACTTACCCTTTGGTGGAATGTTATAGCTGTCATCATGACTTAAGATTTCGAATCGTAATAGTGAAGACATGCTTTTTCGGGAAAGAAGAGGATGAATAGAGAGAAATATTAGGGTGTGGGCTATGTTCGGAGGAAATATGAGTCAAGAATTTGGTTTCATTATGATTTAATGGGGAAAAATGGATCCCCAATGGTTGGAGGGAACTATTTATCAAACTTAAACATGGTTTCAAGGGTGCGGTTGATACGAACGAAAATATTTTTCATTTCTTTTGTTACTCAAAACATTTGATAAACTATTTTTTTAATATTGACAAATTTGACCTCTCTGCTAATAAAACAAATCTTCATACCTGATGTTTATTATATTTTCCTACCCTCCAACACATCTGGCCATTTATCTCCACCATCCTACAACTTAACTTAACCCTGAAGCACCACCATAGCTTCCATCTCCATCAACCCACTGTCACGCCCCGAGCTACCCCCGAGACACTGACACGGAACCTAGGACCACAAGTGATCCCAAGCTAACCCTGCTGGCATGATCATGAGCATACTAAAGATAATAAACTGCTGCGGAAGCTAAATCATACTTAAAATCAAAACATGGGGAATACCCATATTCTATAACTGAGATATTTGAAAACAATGAGTTTAATACAAAAGAAATATAAACTCAATACTAAGCTGAATCTAACTATATCTTAAAATAGTCTCTAAACTAAACTACAAATACTGGGACAAGCCCCAGCTAAATCTAGAAAAAACTTAAGCTAAATAACTAAAGACTGAAATGAAACTCATGACTGTTGTACTCGGAGAATGAGGACTCACCACTGAATCTGCTGAACTGGAGATCGGGAAATCAATCTATGCGTGATCTTGATTAATGAGAACATGAACCTACATCACTAGAAGATGTAGCGCACGTATGCGTCAGTACTTGAAAGGTACTAAGCATGTAGGATAAAGTAAAGCTGAAACAAAACATAACTGAACAAGCACAAAAACAAGTATAATAATCTGAACGTGATGTGCGGATTTCTGAGCTAACTGGATGCAATGACAAATTTATAACATGCTGAAATTGAATACAGAATATATTGATAAATGGTCAATGCAAAGTGTCTGACAAAAACTGTGGAAGCTACTAATAACCGATAATAAAACCACATGAGCTAAATGTGGAGTCCGATGTATACACCCCATCGAGAGGACCCAATATACCCTGCCAAAGGTATAAAGGCATGCTGGCATGATCACTAAACTGATTGCCCACATAGGGGACTTACAACCTACTAGGCTAGTAGTTCTGGGACTATTGGGTACGCTAAACCCTAGTCCAACTCGATATTATGCTACTCCCAATGAATTATGTAAATTAACTGATTATATATGAATTTATGTAAATACTGGATAGCTCAAAACTGAACATGCAAACTGAGAATGCACAATTAATCTGGTAATTATGCATTTATAACTGAAGCTATATATATGAAGTGTCTGAAATATATGACCTAGCATGTGTAATTAATGAACTAAAGAAATACAAAGTTAGGGTTCTGAAATTCATGCGATTTAATAACATGATAATCTGATTCGGAACATATATTAAATAAATTCATGAAGTTATATCAAAGTTCTAGAAACCTAGGTTTAACCATTAAAAGAGAATCAAGAACTAACTGAAACTAAGGACCCAATGGGTGAAAGAAACCGACTAGTGAAATCCCACATACCTGGTGATGAAATCCACGGAAAAATACTTATTTTTCGGAGCTGGAACTGCTGGAGCTTGTGGCGTTCTTGAACTAGGGTTCTTGAGCTTTTTTTTCTCCTCTTTTGTTTCTAATTTTCTATGTTTTGATTTAACGATTTGTCTTGGATATGTTTTAATTATGTTTCTAGGCTTAAAGTGACTAAAATCTGATGATTTAGGGTCAAAACAACGTAACTTAGGGTTTAAACGGATTGGGAAAGGTCAAAAAGACCCCTGGGGAGGTTGCTGTCGGGCCTCTCAACGGCCAGGACTGATGGTCCGTCGTGCGCCTGACGCCCCATCGTTAGGTCTATCGTGAGGGCATGTTCGACAGACCTTCACTAAAATGGGCATAACTTTTTACTCGGAGGTCTGATTTTAGCATGGTCTGTGGATATGGAAAGATAATCAATTACCTATCTGTGGGTAGGTCATGGGAGACCTAATTATTTTGTGCTAAGAGTTATGATCATTTTATATTGACCCAACTGCATTTCCCTTTAACTGGCTGCTAATTTTCCACCTATGGTCAAACCTACGGACCGTAGGTCAACCTACGAACCATGCTAGTCATTCATAGCTCTTGTCATAGAGTGGTTGAAGGGAGTCTTGATCGACGCTCACGGACTACGGACCGTTGTTTGACCTACGGACCATAAGTCTGTCTGTCGTCCAAGACTTACCAATTTTTCTATGTTGAAATTTTTGGGAGTTTCTGATCCCATCGACGGTTGTGCAGGATGGACCGTGGTTCAGGATACGGTCCATCATGCCACCGTTGGTAGCACCTGCAGATTTTTCTGAAAAACTAAATTTTGGACTGTTTTTGCTACGGGGTGTTACACCCAAACCTTACCTTCCACCCTTTATAGTCATGGAGTTTTTTCTAGAAAACATTTTCCTTTGTACCAAACATAACAAAATCTCAAGTTTTTTTCTTCATGGATTATTGACTTAATTATTTATATGTATCTGTAATCATGATGACGATAATTAAACTTGTATATATGAATTTCGTGTGGCAGATGGTCTAAGGTTTGACTTTCATACATCTTCATGGAAAATTCAGCTGAGCAAAAGGCATCAACTATAAGAAGAATCATTGATACTACAGTGAATGTGGGGATAAAAGAGATCCTAGATGAGTTTAGGGCACAATCACATGTCGTAATTGAGAAAAGAGTTGATGAATCTTTTTATAGTTGCTGCCTTTTGCTCAGGTGAATTTTCTATGAATATGTATAAGAGTCAACCCTTAGATCATATGTCACAAAAGTTCATATAGAGAAGTTTAATTCTCATCATCATGATTACCAATACATAAAAAATAATTAAGCCAATACTCCATGAAGAAAAAACATGAGTATTGTGTTTTATTTGGTACGAAGGAAAATGTTTTCTAGAAAAATTCTATGAGTATACAGGGTGGAAGGTAAGGCGTAGGGTAATGGAGATGGAAGCTACAGGGATGATAGAGGGTGAAGGTAAGGTGTTGGGTAGTGGGGGATAGATGGTTGGATGTGTTGGAGGGTAGGAAAAAGATAATATACGTCATTTATGAAGATTTGTTTTATTAGCAAAGAAGTCATTTTTTTCAATTCTTGGAAAAAAAGAATTTATCAGTTTTGAGTAACAAAAAATTTAAAGCATTTTCATTCGTATCAACATAACATATTCTTATCAAACCGAAACAACAAAAAATTAACATACATTAAATTCTATGTGAGTGTGGATTAGTGAGGGTGGTGTGGTTACCCTTTTGAATTCCTTTATTTTCTTTGTTCTTTTATGCTATTGTTCTTTATAAGTCATCCCTGTTCTCCTGCTCCCTTCTCCTGCAAAACATACTTAACTTCTTTTATTGTTTGAACATTTTTTATTTTGTAATATTTTCTTGCTTTGTACTTCATTTAATTTGTAGTTAACTAGATGTTATTTTATTTCAATCTGATATGGGTGATAACAATTGCGATTTATGCAGAGTTGTAGGAAGCTTCAATATTAATAAGTAAAAAATGTTGTAGATTCTAGATCAGGCTTAGAGTATCTGAATTATGAAAATGATAATTGAAATTCTCTTGAATGATGTTAACATGACTAATTTGGATTGCTTTCCTAAATATTTTCTAAATTATCAATCTTTAAAGATCATCATTCCCCCAACTCTCATTCCTGTAATTGTTGATCTTGCTATCATGAATCAAAATGATAATCAACAAATGCTACGATCCTTTCAGCAAGCTCATCTTAGCCAACAAACTTTTGCCTTAGACTTCGAGTTGACAGAGAGGAATGACAAAACTCTTGGCCTTACGAGACGCGGGCAACTTTGCTATTTAAAGGGATAGAAGTTTCTTCCCCTTTTACCACCAGTAAATGGGCTAGCGTATGTACCAACAATTGTTGTAGAGCCACAAGAATGACTTGATTTTCTATAACAATTATATTTGTGATTTATAGAAACATGTAAACTTTTTTCCTCTTTATATTTATTATTTTATAATTATATTTTATGTAATAGTAACGTTGATGAACGGATCATAAAATTTGTTGGCTATCATTTTGGTTCATAATAACTTGGTTTGCAATCACATAAATGGGGTTTGTGGTGTTGCAAATCACGAAAGATTGATCATTTTGAGGTTTTTCCATAAGAAACTATAAAATTCATAGGAAACAATTCAATAGAGTAATTCAAATTAGTCATGTCTTATGTAAAAGTATGTCTAGAGAATTTCAATGATAATTTTGATAATTAAGAGATCAAGCCTGATCTAGGAGCTACAACACTTTTAAATTTATTAATTTTGAAACTTCTTATAGTCGTGCTTATATCCCAATTATTACCCCTCATATTAGATTTATACAAAATTACATTTACTAGTAGTAAATAATGGAGTCTGGAGCAAGAAAATATCACAAAGTAAAAAATGTATTTTTAAATAAAAGCTAATGATGGTTTGTGTATGAGTAGAGGGGGGAGGGGATGACATATGAAGACTTATACCATATAAAAATAAAGAAAATAGTTGAGTAAAAAATATATTTGAGTAGATAGAAAATTGTTATTGGATGAAGAACATTGAACATGATTTATTTATTATATAGATGAACTCAAGGAGGCATGGAGCACCCACCCACCCCCGCTCATCCAAATTCACTAAGAATTTAATGCATATTAAATATATTTTTCTAATTCAGGGTGAATGAAATTGACATATACAACGTAAGAAGATAAAAAAAAATCTTAAATAATTTTTTGTCCCCTATATTTACAATTATCTAAAATTTAATAATTCCCACCAAAAAGAGATCTTAAAAAGTGAAACAGAGGCCCCCTAAAAAAGAAATTTTACAACTTCAATTTTTCTCATGTCAAGGTACCTTTTGACAAAGAATCTGCGTAAAGGTTAGGTCTATTATAGTTATAGTACATGTTCTGATACTATGGTTTATATGGAAGATAACAAACACTTATCTTCATGGTGGATAATTCCCTTGTGAGAAGGTAATCCATGCGATAAGTTATTCCAATCATAACTTTTTCTTCTTAAACTTCCCTTTATTGTAAAATTTAGCTATGAAATGGCCTCATATGTTACGATTTTCAGAAGAATGAAAGTCAATTTAATGACATATGATTGTGAGAGAAATCCCTATTCTGTTGGATGGTTTATATGCCTTAGAGATAATGCATCCAAGGGTAACCCTGGTCCTAGTGTTGCTTTTATTTGCGTCAAAAATATTGAGAGAATTATTTTAGGGATGAAAGGAAGGAGATTTATTGATTTCAAAAATCTTATAACTGAAGTAGTAACATTTACAAAAGGGGTTTAGTTTTGTAGAGATAGTGGTTATATTCCTATGACTAACTTGTTATGCTCAATATATAGAAAAAAAGATAGAAAGTTCTCTAGAGTTTTATGCAGGAGTTTGAAGTTTTAAACATAGTAAGGGATGATGACCCAATTCAGTTAAAACAACACTCTTAGCGAAGGCAATACATAGACTAATTTCTTTGCCAATTTTTTTTGCCAACTTATTTATTCATTTCACAGGTATATACATAGAGAATTTTTAAGATATTCCACTCCTAGCAAAGAGAACCATGAAAATTTTTAAAATGAGTTTTGCCTCATTTAAGACTTACTCTGATAAAAAACAAATAACTTTACATCAATGTTCATTTACCTCATAGGTTGCATCATGGACAACTGGAAAATAGTTAATCAATTAATGACCAACCTAAAGTTACTTCATATAAACTACTAAATATGACACTAGGTAAGATATAGGTAAACAATTGTTTCATGCCCCGAGCTACCCCGAGACATGGACACGAAACCTAGAACGACATGTAATCCCAAGTTAACCTACTGGCATGATCATGAGCATACTTATGAATATAAACTATTGCAGAAGCTAAATGACACTTAAAATAAAAAAAATGGGGAATACCCATATACTATAGCTGAAATATTTGAAACACTAACAAGATGAATACAAAGAAATTAACTCAATACTAAGTCTCTACTTGACTAGAAATACTAGGACAAGTCCCAGCTATTGCTAGAAAAAACTAAAACTAAAAGACTAAAATGAAACTCATTACTGTTGTTGTCACGCCCCGAGCTACCCCCAGGACGCGGACACGGAACCTAGGACCACAAGTGATCCCAAGCTAACCCTACTAGCATGATCATTAGCATACTAAAGATAATTAACTGATGCGGAAGCTAATTCATAATTAAATCTTAAAAGATGGGGGATACCCATAATCTATAACTGAGATATTTTATAATAATGAGTTTAATACAAAGGAAATATTAACTCAATACTAAGCTGAATCTAATTATGTCTGAAATGAGCCTCTAAACTGGACTAGAAATACTAGTAAAAGCCCCCAGCTAAATCTAGAAAAAACTGAAACTAAATGACTAAAGACTGAAATGTCACTCATGACTATTGTCCTCGGAGAATGAGGACTCACCACTGAATCTGCTGAACTGGATATCAGAAATCAATCTATTTGTGATCTGGAAGTTGAGAACCTGAACCTACTTCACAAGAAGATGTAGCACACGTATGCATCAATACTTGAAAGGTACTGAGCATGTAGGATAGAGTAAAGCTGAAATAAAGCATAACTGATTAAGCATAATAGCAAGTATAATAATCTGACATGATAAACTGAATTCTTAGCTAACTGGATGCAATGACCAATTTATAACATGCTAAAACTAAATATTGAATATACTTATAAATGGTCACTGCAATGAGTCTGCCTGATCTTTGGTAGCTACTAATAACCGATAATTAAGCCATATGAGCTAAATGTGGAGTCCGATGTATACGCCCCATCGAGAGGATCCAATATATCCTGCCAAAGGTATAAAGGCATGCTGGCGTGATCACTAAACAGATTTCCCACAGAGGGTACATACAACCTACTTGGCTCGTAGTTCTGGTACTATTGGGCACACTAAACCCTAGTCCAACTCGGTATTATCCTACTCCCATGGATTCTGTAAATTTACTGATTATATCTGAGTTGTTGTAAATAATGGATAGCTCGAAACTGAATATGCAAACTGAGAATCCAATAATTAATCTGGTAATTATGCATTTATAACTGAAGCATGTACATCTGAAGTATCTAAAATATCTGACCTAGCATGTGTAACTCAAGAACTAAAGAAATACAAAGCTGGAATTTCTAAATTCATGCGATAATCTGAGTAATAACATGATAATCTGATTTGGAACATAAAACTAATAAATTCATAAAGTTGTGTTGAAGTTCTAGAAACGCTAGATCTAATCATGATATGAGAATCAAGAATTTTGACTGAAAGCTAGGAACCCAATGGGTGAAAGGAACCCACTAGTGAAATCCCACATACCTAGTGATGAAATCCATGAAAAATACTTAAGTTTCAGGGCTGGAATTGCTGGAGCTTGCTGCGTTCTTGAACTAGGGTTCTTTAGCTTTTTCTCCTTTCTTGCTTCTAATTTTCTATGTTTGATTTAATGATTTGAATTGGATATGTTTTATTTATGTTTCTAGGCTTAAACTGACTAAAAATATGATAATTTAGGGTCAAAACGACGTAACTTAGGGTTTAAGCAAAGTGGGAAAGGTCCTAAAGACCCCTTGGAAAGTTTTTATCGGACCAAACGACGGCAAGGACTGACGGTCCGTCGTCTGACCGACGCCCCGTCGTTGGATCCGTCCACTGGGCCTAGTAGATAGGCCTTTACTAAAATGGGCATAAATTTTTTCTCAGAGTTCTTATTTTAGAAAGGTCAATGGCTATGGAAAGCTAATGCAATTATCTCTATGTGAGTAGGTCATAGGACACCTAATTCATTTTGTGCTAATAGATATGACCATTTGAAGTTGACCCAACTGCATTACCCCTTCACTGTCTGCAAATTTTCCACCTACGGTCATACATACGGACCGTAGGTCCACCTACGGACCATGCTTGTCATCCGTAGCTCTTGTCAGATAGTGGGTGAATGGGGGTCTCGATCGATGGTCAGGGACTACGGACCTTAAGTCCATCCGTCGTCCAAGACACAAACAAGTTTTCCGGGATGAAATTTTTGGGAGTTTCTGATCCCATCAACGGTTGTGCAGGACGGACTGTGGGTCAAGCTAAGGTCCGTCGATGCCACCGTTGGTTGCACGTACATATATTTTTTCTGTAAAGCTGGTTTTTGGTTTGTTTTGGCTACGGGATGTTACATTATCTCCCCCTTGGGAACATTTGTCCTCGCATGAAGACTAGACTAGCCGTAATTGAGGGAGAGAGCTACAAACTTTACTACTAAACACTGAGAACTGAGTTTCTGATTGAAATGAGTTCTGCTAACACGCAAATGCACTGAAAATGCAAGTACAAACTGAGGGAACATGATTCTAAGACTGAATTTACGCATGAATGACTGGAAAACTGAAGAGGAACTATTACCTCAACATGGAGTGGAATAGGAAGGAAATAGGTGATTATACTTGGCTTCCACGGCTGCTTCTGCTTCCCAAGTAGCTACCTCTACGGACTGACTCTTCCAGAAAACCTTGACTGAAGCGACTCCTTTGTTTCTCAACCTTCTGACCTGATGGTCAAGAATCTCAACGGGTACATCCTAATAAGAAAGATTATATATCACCACCACACTCTCTAATGGCACTACCGAGGCTGGATCACCCACACACTTCTTCAAGAGTGAGATGTGGAAGACCGGATGCGCTGCTGCTAATTCTGCTGGCAACTCTAACTCCTATGCCACCTTGCCAACCTTTTTAAGATTTTGTAAGGGCCTACATGTCTAGGACTGAGCTTCCCTTTCTTTCCAAATCTCATCACCCCTTTCATAGGTGAGACCTTCAGAAAAACGCAATCATCAACTTGGAACTCTAGTTCCCTTATTCTTACATCTGCATAAGATTTCTGACGACTTTGGGCTGTCTTAATATATCTCCAATGAGTTGCACTTTCTCCATAGCATAAAGGACTGAATCTGGCCCTATCAAAGCTACTTCACCTACTTCAAACCAACCAACAGGAGATCTACATCTACGCCCATATAAAGCCTCATAAGGGGACATCTGAATGCTGGAATAGTAGCTATTATTGTAGTCAAACTCAATAAGAGGAAGGTGGTCATACCAAGTACCTTTGAAATCGATCACACAAGCTCTCAACATATCCTCTAAGGTCTGAATGGTACGTTCTGCCTGCCCATCCGTTTGTGGATGAAATGTTGTACTAAGGTTAACTTGAGTACCAAGACGTTTCTGAAATGACTTCCAGAAATAAGAGGTAAACGTAGGACCTCTATTTGAGATGATAAACAAAGGAACTCCATGCAACCTCACAATTTCATTGATGTAAAGATTGGCATAGTCCTCTACCGAATCTGTAGTCTTGACCGCCAAAAAGTGAGAAGACTTAATCGTCCTATCAACTATCACCCAAATGGAGTCATGCTGTCTGCGAGTATGCGGTAACCTTGTGATGAAAAGCATATTGATCACTTTCCACTTCCAAGTAGGAATATCGATCTCTTGAGTCATACCTCCTGGTTTCTGATGTTCTACCTTGACTTGCTGGCAATTGGGGCACTTAGTCATAAAATCTGCTATGTCCCTCTTCATGTCATTCCACAAATAGACTTACCACAGATCACGGTACATCTTAGTGGCACATGGATGAATAGAATACCTAGAGTTATGGTCTTCTACAAGAATATGTTGTCTCAACTCGCCCATATCAGGAACACACAATCTACCCTGGTAGCGAAGTACACCATCTCCCCCTTGGGAGAAAACCTCCACTCTTTAATTATGCACTGCACCCTTAAGTTCAAGCAAGATTGGATCAGTGTCTTGCTTTTCCTTAACCTCCACTACAAAACACGAGTCTGCCCCATTCTGAACTGTTACACCGCCGTATGATATGCTCATAAGGCGAACTCCCAAGCGAGCAAGCCTGTTAACATCCTTCACTAGCTCCTTCCTTTCTTCCTCGACATGGGCTGCACTACCTATAGATAATCTGCTGAGGGCATTTGCTACTACATTTGCCTTACCGAGATGATAATGCATGATATACCGTGGTTTCACGGTATTATTAATACTTTTTCCTTAAGTTTAGTGTGTCCAAAAGCCTTTTTGTGCTAATTTTTATATAAGTTTCTCCTTATTTGCTGGAAATATGTCCAAAGATGAATGCGGAGGTTTTTGAGCGAAGAAATGCATAAGAGACCACCTACGGAGCTTGTGACGGTCCGTCATGCTTGTGACAGTCCGTAGGTGGCAGCGTAGTGTAGCTGCTGAAGGAAGATGGGGAAGTCTGACCAAGTGTGGGGTTACGGAAAACGTGACGGACCATCGTAGCCATGACGGTCCGTCCTGCAAGTTCGTCATGAAGATCAGAGAAGTAGCCCCAGTACCTATATTCCAAGAGTTCAAGTGTTTTGGAACGGAGACCCTCGACGGACCGTTGTTCTCGTAATGATCCTTCATACCTGCCGTCGAGGGTAATGAAGAGAGCAGCAGAAGCAATTTCATCAAGTATGGGACGACGGAGTCCATGACGGGCCGTCGTGACCACGACGATCCGTCGCGATGTCCGTCGATCCAGCCGCGTTTTTGACAGATTTCCAGCAAATAGAGTCCTTGTTTAATTAGGTTTTTATTTTCTATAAATAGTTCGAAAAACCTCGTTTTTGAGGTTAGACTCTGGATCATTAGTTAGACTCTGGATCATTGTTAGACCTTTGAATATTGTGAGACTCTTGATTATTTTGTAGACTCTTTGAGAGATTATTGATTATCTTGAGACTTTTATCATTGATTGTTGGTGACTTTTGCTGATTAATCAAGTGAACTTTCGGATTTTACTCTTTCTCATTGAAGTAAGCACATGAAGTCTTATATCATATATTTGACTATTGTGATTATGACTATGGGTAACTAAACTCCATAACTAGGGTTGTGGGAACCATAGGCAAATAATGAGGTAAAACCTAACTAAAATAACAAAACTAGAATAGTGTCTTGCATGTATTGATAATTCTTTCGCATAAAAGTCTTTTAACAGATGGCCAACGTTAGAACCCGCCTTAATGCTACTTGCCGGACCAAGGAGGTAGATAATAGGAAAAGAATTATCAACATAGATTTAGTGTATACTATCTAATAGGCTAGTATTGATTGGTACGAGGTAATAACTTAGTCAAATATCGAATATGATGCTTAATATGAGGTAAAAATAACGGTTAGGATAGCAACACACGTAGCTGGACCAAGATGTGGAGTGACATTTTCAAGATGCCGGACCAAGGATTTAGAATTACATAACTTATTACTTTGCATGCAAGATACTAGGAAAGAATTGTTATAGTTAGACTTATCAAGTTATGAACCTGTGGGGAACATGTAAACCCTAGTTACCTTCATTAATTGATTAAACTCCAACATTTGAAGCTGTTAAGTGTCTCTTTCAATTTCGCTAGTTATTTTCATTTACTTAGAAATAGAAAACCCCACTTCTATCATTTTTGCTTCCCAATGAAGTAATTGACTGAACAATAGTAGTAATAGATTGAAGTTAAGTCTAAACTATTTTCCTCGTGGGAACGATCCCAACCTCACTAGTTGGGTTATTTACTTGACACGACCGCTTTACTTCTTATTTGAGAAGTAAGTTTGAGCGTATCAAATTTTGGCGCCGTTGCCGGGGAAAGTAGCTTTTAGATTAACTTAAACTTATTACTATAGTTTAGTTGATATTTTCTTGATTTTACTTTGTTTTATTGTTTTTTATTCTTGCAGAATCATCTTCCTTGTATGCCAAATACACGGAGAGGAAGAGAACCCTTGTTTCCCTACGATCACGAATTAGAGCGTACACTACGCTACATAAATCGAAACTTGGGAATCAATGATAATGATCCAAACCAGAACATCCCAGCTCCGATTGATGTTCATGGTCAGTTGTTACCCGATGCTCCGGGTGAACACCAACAGAGGGGACAAAATCCCGCTCCACGGCCCCAAGCATACTACAGAGGCTATGACAACATAGCAGATTCTGATGGGCCACTTGTCTTGCCGCCTCTACCACCAGGCCACACCTTTGTGGTAACTAGTAGCCTGATACAAATGCTCACTGCTAGAGGTTTGTTTTCAGGGCTACCTTCTTAGGATCCACATGCCCATATAGCTAAGGTAAGGGCAGTGTGTAAAAGCTGTGTAGGGAGGCCTGACATGGACTTGGATGTAATAGGGCTTAGAGTGTTTCCTCTCTCACTGACGGGAGAGGCTTCTATATGGTTCACTGAGCTCCCTTACAACTCAATTTTCACTTGGAACCAACTAAGGGATGTTTTGTTAGCACGCTACTATCCGATCTCCAAGAAACTAAACCACAAAGACAAAGTGAACAAATTTGTGGCACTACCAGGAGAGTCAGTTAGTAGTTGTTGGGATAGATTCACTTCGTTCTTGAGAAGCGTCCCAAATCACCGTATAGATGATGAGTCACCGAAGGAATACTTCTATCGGGGACAGGATGATAATAGTAAAGCGGTGTTGGACACTATTGCAGGTGAATCTTACGGGGAGTGTCCTTATGCTGAGATTGCTGAAACATTAGAGAAAATCTCCCGGAATAATAAAGCTTGGACTACTAGGAAGCCAGATACCGGGAGAAATACCTTCGCAGTACAGTCCACTCACAACCCAGCCACAAATGAGATTCGTGAAGAAATGGCTCAGATGAGAACTGAGCTTGGGTTGGTACTAAAACATGTCACTGGGGGTGCAGAAAAGATAAATGCAGTCAACTACTTGTCGAAACCACCGCCACAAAATGATGAGTATTATTATGAGGAGGATTCCTATGCGGTAAATGAGCAGATGGGGGGTTTCCGACCAAGTGCCCAAGTCTCTAATCAGGAGAATTGGCGCCAAGGTCAAGGGAACCAAGGTCGGAACTATGGTAACTACAACCGTGAGGGTCATTATGTCTGAGATTGAAACTACAACCGCGACAAGAACTTCAACAGGGGTAACTATAGTAATAGAAATGACAGGAATGGGCCGTATGTTCCTTCTCAAAATTGTGAAGTTACTCCTAGGGATGGTGGAGGTAGTATGGCGCGAGTTGAGGATATGTTGCATAAAATGATGACGAGGTTCGATGCTAGTGATGAGCACAATAAAGAGTTGAGGAATGATTTAGCTGGTATTGGGAAAAAAGTCGATACACATGCAATATCGTTTAAGCAACTTGAGTTACAATTGGCCCAATTATCTGCGACTGTTAACACACGGCAACCGGGCACTCTTCCTAACAACACTATCCAAAATCCGAAAAATGATGGACATTGTATGGCAATCACTACTCGCGGTGGCAAGCAAACCATTGACCCACCTATGCCAACTAATAAGAAAAAGGTGACCAAACATACTGATAATGTGGTAGATATTAATGGTGAAGTAGAGGATAACACTGCAAAAGATGCTGAAGTGCCTAAAAAGGTAACTCCCATGCCTAGGCCACCACCCCCATTTCCTCAAAGATTATTGAAAAAGACCGAGGATGGCAAATATCGGCGTTTTATAACAATGTTGAAGCAACTTTCTATCAATGTCCCTTTGGTAGAAGCTTTAGAACAAATGCCCGGTTACGCCAAATTTATGAAAGATCTGGTCACAAAGAAAAGATCGGTCACTTTTGAGGATGATGATAGAATGCAGCATTGTAGTGCTATTGCTACAAGATCTCTGGTCCAAAAGAAAGAAGATCCGGGTGCGTTCACTATTCCTTGTACAATCGGGCTATTACATTTTGCGAAAGCATTATGTGATCTGGGGGCAAGCATAAATCTCATGCCCCTCTCGATTTACAAGAAGTTGGGTTTGGGTGACCCAAAGCCCACTGCGATGCGGCTACTGATGGCTGATCGAACAGTAAAACGACCTATAGGGATACTCCACGATGTGCTAGTAAAAGTGGAGTCATTCATATTTCCAGCAGATTTTGTTATTCTTGATTGTGAGGTCGATTTTGAAGTGCCCATTATTCTTGGGAGGCCATTCCTTGCTACGGGAAGAGCCTTAGTAGACATGGAAAAGGGGCAGATGAAATTTCGGTTGAACAATGAGGAAGTGACCTTTAATGTTTGTAGGTCCATGAGGCAGAGTGGTGAGCTCCAATCGGTATCTGCTATATCCTACAACATTGGTGAGACATCTGAGACACAAATAGAAGAATGTCTAGGTGTAGAAGCATTAGCGGCAGTGATAATGAATTTTGATAGCGATTGCATTATAGAGTATGAGTTATTAGTCGCGGCTCTTGATCGAGGTGATGTTCGGTTTAAACCGAAGAAATATGAGTTAGATATGAAGAATCGCGAGTCCCCGCCCGCGAAACCATCTATAGAGGAGGCTCCAAAATTAGAACTAAAAGCTCTCCCACCTCATCTCAGGTATGAATTCTTAGGAAATGGTGACACTTTGCCGGTAATCATTACATCAGACGTGAATGAATAACAAGTTGAGAGTTTGGTAAAAGTGCTAAAAAGGTTCAAAAGAGCTATTGGGTGGACTATTGCCAACATTATTGGGATACCTCCTGGTATTTTCTCTCATAAAATCCAACTCATGCCTGATCATAAGCCAAGTATTGAGCACCAGAGACGCTTAAATCCTCCTATGCAAGAGGTCTTGAAGAAGGAAATCATTAAGTGGTTGGATGCCGGAGTAATCTATCCATCGCCGATAGTAGTTGGGTATGCCCTGTTCAGTGTGTACCTAAGAAAGGGGGAATTACTGTGGTCCCCAACGAAAAAAATGAACTTGTTCCAATGAGACCGATTACTGGATGGAGGGTGTGTATGGATTACCGCAAATTAAATTCATGGGCTGAAAAAGACCACTTTCCTATGCCCTTCATGGATCAGATGTTGGATAGACTTGCCGGAAAAGGGTGGTACTGTTTTCTTGATGGATATTCGGGGTATAATCAGATTTTTATTGCACCAGAAGATCAAGAGAAAACCACTTTTACTTATCCATATGGGACCTTTGCGTTCAAAAGAATGTCGTTTGGGTTGTGTAATGCACCCGCCACATTTCAGAGATGTATGATGTCGATATTTTCTGACATGGTGGAAGATACTATAGAAGTTTTTATGGATGATTTTTATGTGGCTGGTGATTCATTCGAGAGGTGTTTGAACAATTTATCTGAGGTCCTTAAGAGATGTGAAGACTGCAATTTAGTACTGAATTGGGAAAAATGTAATTTCATGGTGAAAGAAGGTATTGTTTTGGGTCATCGCATTTCAGAAAAGGGCATAGAGGTTGATCGAGCTAAAGTCGAGGTAATAGTGAGACTTCCCCCACCGATCTCTGTGAAAGGTGTGAGAAGCTTTCTTGGGCATGAAGGTTTTTACCGGAGATTCATCAAAGACTTTTCAAAGATTGCACATCCATTGTGCAAACTGCTGGAGAAAGATTGTAAATTTTGTTTTGATGAATCCTGTCTTAAAGCATTCGGTGAGCTAAAAGAAAAATTGGTGTCTGCACCTATCATTATTTCTCTGGATTGGAACAATCCATTTGAGGTGATGTGCGATGCTAGTGGGGTTGCTCTTGGTGTAGTATTGGGACAAAGAAAGTACAAAATCCTTCACCCCATTTACTATGCTAGTAAAGCCCTAAATGAAGCTCAGAAGAACTACACAGTCACTGAACAAGAACTCCTTGCAATAGTCTTTGCTTTTGAGAAATTCCGCTCCTATTTGCTAGGTACTAGAGTTATAGTGCATACTGACCACTTAGCATTGAGATATTTGATGGCAAAGAAGGATGCGAAACCTAGGTTGATTCGTTGGGTAATACTGCTACAAGAATTTGACTTTGAAGTGATGGATAGAAAAGAAACTGAAAATCAAGTTGCTGATCATTTGTCCCGTCTAGAGGATGAAGCTATGAGAGAGTTGGAGGATAAGACTGACATTGATGATACTTTCCCCGATGAGCATGTATTGGCTGCTTCACAAGACTTGATTCCATGGTTCGCAGATTTTGCGAACTATCTGGCTAGCGATATTGTTCCATCGGACTTGTCCTTTCATCAAAGAAAAAAATTCATGTACGATGCGAAGAA
This sequence comes from Solanum pennellii, assembly GCF_001406875.1. NCBI lineage: Eukaryota > Viridiplantae > Streptophyta > Magnoliopsida > Solanales > Solanaceae > Solanum > Solanum pennellii. Next base: position 6,364,094 of record NC_028644.1, on the reverse strand, counting down.
GTTCTTTTGGGATGAACCATACTTATATAGGAGTTGTGCCGACGGGCTTATTCGGCGTTGTGTGCCAGAATGTGAGATGTTGAGTGTGTTGGAAGCATGCCATTCCTCACCCGTTGGTGGACATCACAGCGGTATCTGAACCGCTCATAAGATATTACAATGTGGTTACTATTGGCCAACTCTTCATCAAGATGCTCATGAGTTTGCTAAAGCATGTGATTGACGCCAACGAGATGGTGGCATTTCAAGAAAGCAAGAGCTCCCTCTAAACCCTCTTCTTGTGATTGAGTTATTTGATGTTTGGGGTATTGACTTTATGGGGCCTTTTGTGAGTTCTCATGGAATGAAGTACATTCTAGTAGCGGTTGATTATGTATCTAAATGGGTCGAAGCCATCGCCCTCGCAAACAATGAAGGGATGAGTGTCACTGCATTCTTAAAAAAAATATATTGTCTCGTTTTGGCACCCCAAGGGCAATTATTAGTGACGGGGGCTCCCACTTCTGCAACAGATTGTTCAAGGGGTTATTGGAGAAATATGGGGTTCGCCATAATGTGGCCACTCCTTACCACCCTCAAACTAGTGGGCAAGTTGAAGTGTCGAATCGGGAGATCGAACATATATTGTCAAAAACAGTGAAAGCTAGTACAACGGATTGGTCAATAAAGGCTTGATGATGCCCTTTGGGCCTACCGGATAGCGTATAAGACTCCCATAGGTATGTCTCCATACCAACTTGTATATGGGAAAGCTTGTCATCTTCCGGTTGAGTTAGAGCATAAATCCATGTGGGCTATGAAGAAGTTGAAAATGGATTGGAGCGAAGCTGCAGAACAACGGTTAACTGGGTTGAATGAACTCGATGAATTTCGCTTGAAAACTTATGAAAGCTCAGCCCTATACAAAGAAAAGATGAAGAAGTACCATGACAAAAAAATTGAAAAACGAGAAATTATGGTCGGGGATTTGGTGCTTTTATTCAATTCTAGGTTGCGCTTGTTTCCGGGCAAGCTCAAGTCCAAATGGACTGGTCCTTACTTGGTTACCCAACTATTCCCTCATGGAGCAGTTGAGTTGGAAACTAAGGAGGGTGTGCGGTTCAAGGTGAATGGACAACGCATAAAAATCTATTTCGGGCATGCTGAATCGGCGAATGAAGTGATCGAGGCATACCATATTGATGAAGTCTGAGTAATCAAGTGTCCCCAGTCGTGCCGCGACATTAAATCAGGCGCTTGTTGGGAGGCAACCCAATACTTATCGTCTTTTTAGTAATGGTAGCATTTTTCTACTAATGGGTTTTTAAATTTGCAGGCACATCACCAGGAAATTCTGCAGAAAATTACTCTGCAGCAGTCACTGACGGATACAGCGACGGACCGTTTCAACTGTGACGGACCGTCACATGAATCCGTCATGCCAGGTACGTCTTTCTGTTATTTTCAAACTAGGGCACACGCGATGGAACCAACGACGGACCGTCACAAATGAGACGGACCGTCGTCGTGGAATCGTCGCGTCATTAATGAGGCGTAACCGACCCGACCCGGCAGGGGGTTTTTAAAAAAATTCAACATTTAAAACCCCCAACCCTTCATTTCACCCCATTCTTTCACTCTTTCTCCTATTTCCCTCCCTTTTCAACTTCCAAAATCATCTCCCTCATTTTCCCCAAATTCTCCAAAGTCCTAAAAGTCCTCATCTACTAGTCGGAGCTGCTGCTGTGGGTGTCTTCTTGATCACCAAGTACCTTTTCCCTCTTGTTTTTCTCAAATTCTCAGGTATGTGTCTCTAATTTCTACTCATTTATATTGCATTTTTGTTTATCAATTAGTAGTAGTCTAGTTCTTCTTGATACGTTCATTCTTTATCAAATTTTGTCTGACCTAGGTTAAAAAAATTCCCAAAATTGCCGTGTTAAAACCCTAGAAATAAGTGCCTTAGCATTGCTAGTTTACTAGGTATTTGGGTTAGACAAATGTAGGTCAAAACACTACCAATTCGATTTGGGTCATAAGGGATGAATGGGGCATCTCCAGTTCTGTCACTGAGTTACAGAACCAGACCCCGATGACGGACCGACGTATTCACGACGGACCGTCACTGGGTCCGTTCCAACCGCCCTAACACTCCACTGTCCAATTTTTCTCCAAGTGTCCACCAACGGCCACATGCGACGGACCGTTGTTCGCGCGAAGGTCCATCCTGCACAACCGTTTTGGTTGTCAGAGACCCTATTCCTAAGGGTCTTTCACTTTTTCTAAGTGTCCTTCAACAGACACATGCGACGGACCTTCATACCTATGACGGTCCGTCCTGCACAACCGTTCTGGTTCTCAGAGACCCTTTTCCTAAGGGTCTCTCTCTATTTTTCTAAGTGTCTTCAAACGGACAACTACGACGGATCGTCATACCCTCGATGATCCGTCCTGCATGACCGTTTCGATGGTCACATACCCCTCTCCTAGGGTCTCCATATTTCTTTTAAGTGTCCTCTGACGGACACCTACGACGGACCGTCGTACCTGTGACGGTCCGTCCTGCATAACCGTTTCGATGGTCAGAGACCCCTCTCCTAAGGTTCTCCATATTTTTTTCAAGTGTCCTCTGACGGACACCTACGACGGACCGTCGTACCTGTGACGGTCCGTCCTGCACATACCGTCATACTTGTCAGAGACTCTCCTTCAGGGTTCTCCATATAAACATAGTCTAAGTAAGACACGACGGACCCCATGACGGTCCGTCGTACTCACGACGAACCGTCACCTGGTCCGTTGTGTTTCACTGTTACTATAGCAATGTCATTTTATTTTAATTTTTTTTTTTTATTTATTTTGTGTGGTTTTGCTTGTCTTGTTTGCTCCTTCTAGTACTAATATTGATCCTTTACAGGTACTATCTACTATGGCACCAAAACAAGATCGAGTCTATGCACGCGGGCGTTTGAAATCTGTCGCCCCGTCTGCTCGCCTGGTCATTGGCTCTGATGATGAGCGTGACCCCGAGTACGTGCCCCCAGGCACTTCCACCCCATCCCATGCTGCACGTGCTGCCAGAGCCACACCCAAAAAGGTGGCGTCCGGCGTAGTCACTGCCTCCCAGTCTGATGAGGAGCGCACTTCTGACCGGCACACCTTCTGGGTCAGCCACTAATGAAGAAGGAGCGTCTGGCTCCTTAGGAGTTTCATGGTCGGAGGAAGCCTCCGGATCTGCTGAGGTTCGAGAACCCGCCACCGCTGCAGCGTCGACCTCGTCTGTTGAGGCGGACAGTTCGTAATCCACACCCGGTTCACCATCTCGTGCTCTCACCCGGTCAACGACCAGCCCAACCGGTGGTGTGTAGACGGGCAGTTTCAAGTCTATTCCAATGCCAAGTTCCTGAATGACAAAGGAGTTATGACTCGGACACTTACATTGGAGCGGCGGGTCCTCACGGAAAGTCTCCCGATGATGCCTGAGATCCACAATCTCTTCACCAGACATCGACTGGAGTGGACAGCACGTCCGTTGGGACGTTGTAGTGAAGATTTGGTCCGAGAGTTCTACGCATCCTACGTAGCGACTCTCCGATCGCAGATTGATAGGCGGGCTGCCCCCGCAAAACAGGCCCCACTGGAGCAGTTCCGAGTACGTGGTGTTCCGGTTGATGTCTCCCTGCCTGCTATCCGCCGGTTTCTATACGGCGAGAATGTTGATGCTAATCGGACCCCTCTCACTGCCGAGTTTGACTACCGATGGCAGATTGTCAAAGATGGCCAAATTCTGCGTGAGCCATCGCTGAGAGAGACCACCAAGAGGTGGATGGTCCTGCATTTCTCCGTTGATGGAGAGGGTGTCGACTGGGTGACTGAGCCGAAGGGGGCCATAAAGAAGGCCAACCTGACTTTCATGGCGATGTTTTTGTGGTTTATTGTCTGCCATTGCCTTTCCCCCACAGCCGCTGATAATATCGTCACATGGGATCGAGCAGTACTGATGGCGGCGATGATAGCCGGGTTTGAGGTGGATTTTGTGTGGCTTCTACAGGCAGTCATGCACGAGAGGGCTTTTAAAGTCACAACTACTTACCCTTTCCCATGCATGATATTTTCTCTATGAAGGTCTGCCGGTGTGCCTATATGGCACGTTGATCAACTCAAGACCCCGCTGGTCACAGTTGATATCGGCCTCATCAGGGATGAGGCCAATGAGATGGCTCCACGCAGAGGGCCCCGTCCTGAGTTGCCTCCTCTTGGTGACAATCTGGCTGAGACGGTATCGCAGGCCCGCACAGCTACGCAGGCGGCTTCCACTGACACTACCCCGGTCGAGTCTATCCCGGGTAGTAGCACTGCCCCGAGCTCCTCTCGCTCAGCCCCTTTCTCCGCTCTGGTCCCGCTTGCTAGGGTCCAGAAATTAGAGGCACAGATGGCCACACTTCTGCATCACATCCAGCCTTGGATACAGAAGTCTATTGCTGAGGCAGAAGAGCGCTTGGAGCGGAAAATGGTCCAGCACACAGAGCGGAAGATCGCTGAGGTTCATCAGCGCTTGGATGCTTTTGAGTTGCGAGTGCTAGCCCGACCAGCCCCTCCGGTGGATGTGTCGACCCTTCAGGCTGCGGTCAACAGTCTTCGAGTAGATATTGATACGATCTTAGAGGCTAGGGTGCCTGAGTCTGAGGCCCCTTCTGCAGAGCCTGCTGAAGACACAGTGATGGCGGCCCTATTCGCCACTTCAGAGATTCCACCACCTTCCCCTCGAGAGCATTCCAAGAGGCGTAGGGGTCGAGAGGAGGATGAGGCGCGAGCACGGAAGAAGGAGCACCGTGAGATGGAGGCTGCGAGGAGAGAGGCGCGTCAAATGAGAGCAGAAGAGTTAGCTGTTGGGGCGTCTAGCTCCAGAACTGTGGAGATAGCGGGA
>NC_028644.1:6267705-6358449 GCF_001406875.1 Solanum pennellii | reverse complement strand
AAATCTGTCCAAAGATGAATGCGGAGGTTTTTGAGCGAAGAAATGCAGAAGAGACCACCTACGAAGATTGTGACGGTCCGTAGGTGGCAGCGTAGTGCAGCTGCTGAAGGAAAATGGGGAATTCTGACCAAGTGTGGGGTTATGGAAAACGTAACGGGCCGTCGTAGCCATGACGGTCCGTCCTGCAGGTTCGTCATGAAGATCAGAGAAGTAGCCCCAGTACCCATATTCCAGGAGTTCAAGTGTTTTGGTACGGAGACCCTCGACGGACCGTTGTTCTCGTAACGATCCGTCATACCTGCCGTCAAGGGTAATGAAGAGAGCAGCAGAAGAAATTTCATCAAGTATGGGACGGCGGAGTCCATGACGGTCCATCATGACCACGACGATCCGTCGCGATGTCCGTCGATCCTGCCGCGTTTTTGACAGATTTCCAGCAAATAGAGTCCTTGTTTAATTAGGTTTTTATTTTCTATAAATAGTTCGAAAAACCTCGTTTTTGAAGTTAGACTCTGGATCATTAGTTCGACTCTGCATCATTGTTAGACCTTTGAATATTGTGAGACTCTTGATTATTTTGTAGAATCTTTGAGAGATTATTGATTATCTTGAGACTTTTATCATTGATTGTTGGTGACTTTTGCTGATTAATCAAGTGAACTTTCAGATTTTACTCTTTCTCATTGAAGTAAGTACATGAATTCTTATATCATATATTTGAATATTGTGATTATGACTATGGGTAACTAAACTCCATAACTAGGGTTGTGGGAACCATAGGCAAATAATGAGGTAAAACCTAACTAAAATAACAATTCTAGAATAGTGTCTTGCATGTATTGATAATTCTTTCGCATAGAAGTCTTTTTAACGGATGGCCAACGTTAGAACCCACCTTAGTGCTACATGACGGACCAAGGAGGTAGATAATAGGAAAAGAATTATCAACATAGATTTAGTATATACTATCTAATAGGCTAGTATTGATTGGTACGAGGTAATAACTTAGTCAAATATCGAATACGATGCTTAATATGAGGTAAAGATAAGGGTGAGAATAGCAACACACGTAGCCGCACCAAGGTGCGGAGTGATATTTTCTAGATGCCGGACCAAGGATTTAGAAATACATAACTTATCACTTTGCATGCAAGATACTAGGAAAGAATTGTTATAGTTAGACTTATCAAGTTATGAACCTGTGGGGAACACGTAAACCCTAGTTACCTTCATTAATTGATTAAACTCCAACATTTGAAGCTGTTAAGTGTCTCTTTCAATTTCGCTAGTTATTTTCATTTACTTAGAAATAGAAAACCCCCCTTCTATCATTTTTGCTTTCCAAGGAAGTAATTGACTGAACAATAGTAGTAATAGATTGAAGTTAAGTCTAAACTATTTTCCTCGTGGGAACAATCTCAACCTCACTAGTTGGGTTATTTACTTGACACGACCGCTTTACTTCTTATTTGAGAAGTAAGTTTGAGCGTATCAATGCACACTCATATCATAATCCTGAAGGAACTCTAGATATCTCCTCTGGCAAAGATTCAACTCTTTCTGGGTGAAGTCATACTGAAGGCTCTTATGATCGGTGAACACATCTACATGAACACCATACAAGTAGTGTCTCCATATCTTGAGTGAAAACACCATTGCTGCAAGGTCAAGGTCGTTAGTTGGATAACTCTTCCCATGCACTTTAAATTATCTAGAAGCCTAAGCTATCACCTTACCTCGCTGCATCAACACACAACCTAGGCCAACTCTGGATGTATCACCATAAATCACATAACCATCTGAACCCTCAGGTAGAGTCAAGACAGGAGTTGTAGTCAATCTAGTTTTTAATTCTGCAAAAAGCTTTTCTCACAATCATCTGACCATTGGAACTTGACCATCTTCTGAGTCAACCTAGTCAATGGTGAGGCTATGGATGAAAATCCTTCCACAAACCTTCTGTAATAACCTGCTAGAACTAAGAAACTTCTTATATCTCTAACAGAGGTAGTTCACTGCTTATATTTTTGTGAATCCACTCGGATCCCTTCTCTAGATACAATATGACCAAGAAAAGCACGGATTGCAACCAGAACTCACATTTAGTAAACTTAGCGAATAACTGGCGATCTTTGAGAGTCTGAAAAACAACTCTCAAATGACATGCATGTTCTTCCTCACTCCTAGAGTAAATGAGGATATCATTAATAAAGGCTATAATGAACAAGTCCAAGTACTGTTTGAAAACATTGTTCATCAAATCCATGAAAGCTGCAGGAGCATTTGTTAGTCCAAACGACATAACTACAAATTCATAATGAACACACAAAAATCTGAAGGTTGTTTTAGGAATGTCACTATCTCTGACTCTGAGATGATGATAACCCGATCTGAGGTCTATCTTTGAGAAAGGGCTAGCACCCTGAAGTTGGTCAAACAAGTCATCAATCCTGGGGATGGGATACTTATTCTTCATTGTGACCTTGTTCAACTGTCTATAGTCAATGCACATTCTGAGAAGACCATCTTTCTTCCTTAAAAACAACAATGGCACACCCCATGGTGAAATACTAGGTCTAATGAAGCCTTTATCTAGAAGGTCTTTCAACTGCTCTTTTAATTTCTTAAGCTCTGCTGGAGCCATTCTGTAAGGAGGAATAGAAAAAGGTTAGGTATTTGGAAGGAGATCAATTCTAAAGTCAATTTTCCTTCGGGAGGGACTCTAGGAAGATCTTCTAGAAATACTTCTGCAAACTCACAGACTACTAGAACTGACTCAAGAGTTGAGGTTTTAGAGATAGAATCCTTAACCCGAAATAGATGATAGAGATAACCCTTAGAGATCATCTTTTTGGCCTTAAGGTAAGAAATGAATCGACCCATTTAAGCTAAGCTACTACCCTTCCATTCTAAGATTGGTTTGTTTGGAAACTTAAAGCGAACAATCTGTAACCAATCCATTCCTAGAATGACATCGAAGTCTACCATTTCTAACTCTACTAGATCTGCTGAGGTGACTTTTTGAGAGACTGTGACAGGGCAATTTCTGTATACCCGTCTATCTATAACTGAGTCACGACTGGAGGAGAGGCTGAGAAAGGTTGTGAAAGAGTTTCTGGACTGACATTTAATTGGACTGCTATTAAAGGAGTTACAAAATAAAGAGTAGTCCATGGATCTAATAATGCATAAACATAAAGGTCAAAGACACGTAACATACCAGTGACTACATCAGGAGAACCTTCCTGATCCTAGCGAGCCTGAAGAGCATACAACATGTTCTGGCGCTGTCCGCCACCTGTACATGATGAGTTACCCTTCTAAGTTGGGAGACTTGTTGGTGCTGCTGAAGTTGTAGACTGAGCTCTACCATTACCACCTCCTTGACTTTGTCTAGAAGGAAAATCCCTCAACCTGTGACCAGACTGACCGCACCTAAAACTACCCTCTTTTCCTGCAAGACACTCGCCCAGATAGTTCTTACCACACTTAGGGCGAGTGGGGTAAGTCTTGGTGCCTGAATCACTTCCCTGAGATTTAGAGCTTGGTGCTCTACTCTTCTGGTCATACTTGTTCTTGGAGGATGAAACACTTCTGCTGACCCTGCGAGCAATTTCCACCACCGAATTTCTACTGAGAATAGTCATAGTTCCCAGTCCTAGCCTTCTTATTCTCCTTAGCATGTTCCCTAATCTTATCACCCTCAACCTGCTGAGCATGAGTCATAAGCCTAGAGATGTTCATATCTCCATGTAACATAACATTTCTGCAATCAGTTTTCACCAAATCTGACACTCCATACAAAAACTTATTCATCTGAGCCCTGGAGTTAGCAACCATGTGAGGATTATACCTGGAGAGTTTGTTCAACTTGAGTCCATGCTCTTGGACTATCATGTTACCCTGCCTTAAGTTCATGAATTCCCGAGCCTTTGCCTCTCTCAACTCTATTGGGAAAAACCTGTCGAGAAAAGTCTCATTAAAGCAATCCCAAGTTATAGGAGTAACATCTTCACCCCTATTCTCTTTCCACTGAGTGTACCAGCTATGAGAAACATCCTTCAACTGTATAACTCAACCCGATCATTCAGAGTTACTTGCATTACCTGAAAGATCTTCTTGATCTCATCCAAGAAATTCTGAGGATCCTCATTAGCTTATGATCCTAAGAGCTCAGGAGGATTCATACTAACAAAGTCATGGACCCTTGCTTCCACTGATCCACCATTTTAATTCACATGATCATGAACCCGAGGAGCTGCATTTGCATTCCTAGCATTAGCTCTACGAGGAGGCATGATCTGAAACTTAGAACGTCAAGTTACAACGGAATAATATCATACCTCACGCACGATAAGAATATCAAGAAAGTGAAGTTTTTATTTAAAACACTTCATAGCCTCCCTCTTATTAGATGTGGTGCACTTCACACCTATGAAAATGACTCTACTTAGGGCGGCTTTTCAGACATCCTAGGACACTGAAACCAAGTGCTATGATACCAAGTTTTGTCACGCCCCGAGCTACCACCGAGATGCAGACATGGAACCTAGGACCACAAGTGATCCCAAGCTAACCCTGCTGGCATGATCATAAGCATACTAAAGATAATTAACTGATGCGGAAGCTAAATCATAATTAAATCTGAAAAGATGGGGGATACCCATATTCTATAAAAGAGATATTTTATAATAACGAGTTTAATAAAAAGGAATTATTAACTCAATACTAAGTTGAATCTAACTATGTTTGAAATGAGCCTCTAAACTGGACTAGAAATACTAGTACAAGCCCCCAGCTAAATCTAGCAAAAAACTGAAACTAAATGACTAAAGACTGAAATGACACTCATGACTATTGTCCTCGGATAATGAGGACTCACCACTGAATCTGCTGAACTGGAGATCGAGAAATTGATCTATGCGTGATCTGGATGTTGAGAACCTGAACCTACATCACGAGAAGATATAGCGCATGTATACGTTATTACTTGAAAGGTACTAAGCATGTAGGATAAAGTAAAGCTGAAATAAAACATAACTGAACAAGCATAATAGCATGTATAATAATCTACATGATAAACTGAATTTTGAGCTAACTGGATTCAATGACCAATTTATAACATGCTAAAACTTAATACTGAATATAGTGATAAATGGTCACTGCAGAGAGTCTGACTTATCTAAGGGAGCTACTAATAACCGATAATAAAACCACATGAGCTAAATGTCGAGTCCGATGTATACGAGGATCCAATATACCCTGCCAATGGTATAAAGGCATGCTATCGTGATCACTAAACTGATTTCCCATTGAGGGGACGTACAACATACTTGTCTAGTAGTTCTTGGACTATTGGGTACGCTAAACCCTAGTCTAACTCGGTATTATGCTATTTCCATGGATTCTTTAAATTTACTGATTATGTCTTACTTTTTGTAAATACTGGATAGATCTAAACTGAACATGCAAATAGAGAATGCAACAATTAATCTAGTAACTATGCATTTATGACTTAGGTATGTATATTTGAAGTATCTGAAATATCTGACCTAGCATGTGTAATTCAAGAACTAAAGAAATACAAAGCTAGGGTTCTGAAATTCATGCTATAATCTGAGTATTAACATGATAATCTGATTTGGAACATCAAACTAATAAATTCATAAAGTTCTTTTGAAGTTCTAGAGAACCCTAGATCTGATCATGATATGGGAATCAAGAATCTAACTGAAAACTAAGGACCCAATGGGTGAAAGAAACCCACTAGTGAAATCCCACATACCTGGTGATGAAATACACAAAAAATACCCTCGGGGCTGGAACTGCTGGAGCTTGTTGCGTTCTTGAACTAGGGTTCTTGAGCTTTTTCTCCTTTATTTCTTCTAATTTTCTAAGTTTTTATTTGATGATTCAACTTATATATGTTTTAGTTACGTTTCAAGGCTTAAAATGACTAAAATATGATTATTTAGGGTCAAAACGACGTAACTTAGGGTTTAAATGAAGTGAGAAAGGTCCAATAGACCCTTGGGAAAGTTGTTGTCGGACCAAACGACGACCAGGACTGACGGTCTGCCGTTTGATCGATGCCCCGTCATTAGGTCCGTCGACTAGGCCTGATCGACAGGCCTTTACTAAAATAAGCCTAACCTTTTACTCGGAGGTCTAATTTTAGCAAGGTCAGTGTCTATGGAAATATAATTCAATTATATATCTGTGGGTAGGTCATGGAATACCTAATTCATTTTGTACTAAGAATTATGACCATTTGAAGTTGACCCAACTGCATTTCCTCTTAACTGCTTACAAATGTTTCACCTACGGATCGTGCTGGTCATCTGTAGCTTTTATAAGAGAGTGGGTGAATGAGGGTCTCGATCGACGGTGACGGACAACGGGCCGTAAGTTCGTCCGTAATCCACGACATAAATTTATCTGGCTAAAATTTTTGGGAGTTTCTAATCCCATCGACGGTCCGTGGGTCAAATTACCGTCCATCGATGCCACCGTTGGTTGCACCTGCAGATTTTTTTTGTAAAAGTGGTTTTTGGTTTGTTTTGGCTACGGGGCGTTACAGTTGTCCTCGGAGAATGAGGACTCACCTCTAAATCTACTGAATTGGAGATCGAGAAATTGATCTATGCGTGATCTGGATGCTGATAACCTAAACCTACATCACAATAAGATATAGCGCACATATGAATCATTACTTGAAGGTATTGAACATGTAGGATAGAGTAAAACTAAAATAAATCATAATTGAACAAGCATGAAATCAAGTATAGTAGTCTAAACATGACATACTGAATTCTAAGCTAACTGAATGCAATGACCAATTTATGACATGTTGGTGCTGGATATTGAATATATTGATAAATGGTCAATGCAAGAGAGTCTGACTAAACCGTGGGAGCTACTAATAACCGATAATAAAACCACATGAGCTAAATGTGGAGTCCAATGTATACGCCCCATCGAGAGGACCCAATATACCCTGCTAGAGGTATAAAGGCATGCTGGCGTGATCAGAAAACTAACGCCCACAGAGGGGACTTACAACCTACTTGGCTAGGAGTTCTTGGACTAATTGGGTACGCTGAACCCTAGTACAACTCGGTATTATGCTACTCCCAATGAATTATGTAATTAATTTATTATGATTGAGTTTCTGTAAATACTGCATAGATAAAAAATGAACATGCAAACTAAGAATGCAACATTTAATTTGATATCATGAATTAATAACTGAGACATGTATAACTGGATAACGAAAATATCTGATCTAGCATGTGTAATTCAAGAACTAAAAAAATACATAGCTAGGTTCTGAAATTCATGCGATAATCTGAGTAATAACATGATAATTTTATTTGGAACATATAAATAATAAATTCATGAAGTTCTATCGAAATTCTAGAAACCCTAGGTCTAATCATGATATGGGAATCAAGAATCTGACTGAAAACTAGGGACCCAATGGGTGAAAAGAACCCACTAGTGAAATCCCATAGGCCTGGTGATGAAATTCACAGGGAAATATTCAGATTTTAGGGCTGGAATTGCTGGAACCTTGCTGTGTTCTTGAACTAGGGTTCTTGACCTTTTTCTCCTTTATTGCTTCTAATTTCTAATTTTTTGATTAATGATTTGACTTAGGTAAGTTTTAGTTATGTTTCTGGTCTTAAATTGACTAAAATATGATGATTTAAGGTCAAAATGACGTATCTTAGGGTTTAAATGAAGTTGGAAACACCAAATGACCCCTGAGTTAATTGTTGTCGGACCAAACAATGATCTGGACTGACGGTCAGTCGTTCAATCGATGAGACCCATCTATAGTTCGTAGGAGCATCTATGAGTCCTAGATAGCGTTCGTAGGAACTAAGTTTATATAAAGGAAAATTTGAGTTTTCACAGTTGGGTCTCCGATTGAGCAGGATGGGTCGTAGGATAATTTACAGGCCATAGGAAGTGCCCATTGAGTTGATTCAGACATAACAAAATTTTGGACTCAAAGTTGAGGACAGAGGGTAAGTCTACAGACTGTAGACTAGCTGACAAGTCGTAAGACTCACTTGTAGGAATTGCCCAAGATTTTAGGCCCGAGTAAGTGATTCGACGATTGACTAGTATGTGTCGTAAAAAGGTTTATATACCACATGTCAAAATCGTAGGTAACTTCCTTAATTTAAAAATTGAGGGTGTTTTGGTCATTTTCTACCCACCGAAACCTAAACCCTTTTTTGGACCTATAACTTCCGTATAACCTTTTTTACTCTTACAAACTAAGCCCAATTTCTTCCATTCACCTAAAATTCCCTAATCTCTCTTAAACTTCCAAGTGAAAAGCTAGATTTTCGAAGGAGTCATCAATATCCATTTCTTTTTGTACTTTGATTATCAAGGTCGTGTGGATTCACCAATGGATTCCTTTCATCCATTGGGTCCCAAAAGAACTCCAATCTCCAATTCAATTAGGTTTTAATGTAAATCTTCGTGGATCCCTTTTATTATGATTCAATTGATTTTGTTCTATCTTATTTGGAATTATTTTACCTAATAACATGATTATAATTGATTTCATATTGACCCATGTGTTATGCTTTGAATTTTACCTATAAACTATGGACAATGATCATTAATTGATATGATATTTTGTGCATATTTTATGAAAGGATGAATTTATGATTTAAGGATGATTTTAAGTTAGGTGTCTATGAGTTGTGAAAGTCTTTCTCACAATTTCAAAAGTAAATCATGATTTTTGATGCTTAAGAAGGTAATTTTTTATATGAATAAAATTATTAAATCATGGTTTTGAAAGAAGCTACTCTTGTACGACTTTATTATTTTTATTGGTATTGTGATCATTCTGTTCCTATTCTTATACTTTTATAACTAACTTGATCTAATTCCATTGGGATTTAACTTAGCAGAAAAAGGACTTTAAGGTGGAGGATAAAACAGGGTAGTCTCTAGTAACAATCTCTAGTCCCAAACTACATTCCCCTGTAAGACTGTCTTAAATAACCTAGCTCTAGTGAATCCATACAACCTTGATGATATGATACGTCGTTCTACCTTGGTAATTAGATACCTTTTTCAGTGTGGGAGTTACATCGAATTCTAGATTATGGTTCACATGGTCTATTGTTGGTTAAATCTATATCCTACAAAATAACTATGATTTCCTGTAATATCTCGCAAATCGAAATATCTAGGAAGAAGTTAAAGAATTGTAAATAGCCTTTTTCTGAAAGAATATAAAAATCTGGAAAATATTATAAATTTGTTAAGTTGGATTTTTGCTCAACTTCAATCGAACATAACTTCTAGATCATTATGAGTTACGTGTGATTCCACATATCGTAGGAAATACCATGAAATATTCATTCCAATGTTTTCAAGTTTGCGCGATTTTAAGTTTTTGTAAGTGAGATATGCCCATTCGAAGTTGGGTTGTCCAAATAACGAAATTTCTAATCCAAAATTTTGAAGGGTAGGCTGGTGTTTTCCTTACCTAATTAATTTTATTTCGTTTTTGGGTAATTAATTGGGGTCTAAACTGATCTTAGTTAGTTTACACTTTTAAGGAAAAGTTAGATTCTAGAAAAGAGAAAAAAAAAAAGGAGAAAAGAGAACAACAAGCAAGGAAATCGTCAAGTTCTTGAAGTTAAGATAGTGGATTTCATCTAGAGGCGATCCCTACAAGCAATGTGACATCACATAGTGTTGGGTTAGTTCACCCATGCGCTAAGAATATTTTATTCAACGTGTTTTCATCCTAAAGAGATTGAGAATTTGATGTCCTTGATAGTTTTTCTAGAATTAATTTCGTTCTTTAATATGTGTTAGGATTAAGGAGTTCCTTGATTTTAAAGTGTTGTTTCCTTGAGTTGTTTGGGTTCGATTTTGTGTATATGGTTTAGTTGCATGAATCTAAAAAGTGAATTTGAAATAAATGAATCAGCTAAAAACAATTTAGAATCAGAAAATGAGATCAAAAATTTGTTAGAATTTTGCCTGAAGGGAGGCTGGTGCAACACACCCCTGTAGCGTCCAAGGGGCTAGCACGGCGTGCTACCAGTGCACCTGAAATGAGCCCTTGAAAGTTGGGGCTGGCGCGGCACGCCAGGTAAGCGCATGAATCGTCGTTTTACATTTGTTCTTTTGTCGTTTAGCCTATTTAAGTCCTTCTAAAGTGTACTAAAACGTTCCATTGGTTCTAACTCCTTTAGAGGACTTCTAAACATTGAGAAATCATCTAGAAACATGACTCATAACCTTGAATTCATAAATTCAAAATCAAGGAAATTTAAGAGTCAAGTCTACGATGTTTTAAGAGTCTTTTCAAGAAGTCTTTTGCAAATGTTTTAACTTTTTTTTAGGACTTAAAGTGCAAGTTGAGTAAAGAGTAAAGATTGAAGTTCATTTCTTGAAAATTATAAGGGTAATATGTATTCCCAAGATTTTTAAAATGTTTTCACATTTGAACAACAAAGGGAAACACCGATTTCCAGGAGAGCTTTCAAACTGAGTTTTGAGTAATTATCTCAAGACAAAGAAAGAAGTTTGTTTTAAAAACATATGAGCTAAGTATATTTTTGGAGTACTATTGAACACTGATATAGGGATGCGAGTTTATGTTAACTCAAGTCTCCATAAACCATGTAGACATCACAGGTAGTAAAGAATCATAACATATACATGACTCCTTAAGTGATTTTTAGCATAGAGAAGTGGATCCACTTAGTTAAGGCGCTCTATATGACGGCAAAGTATAGGATAGTTCTGGCAGCATGAGCAAGACGTTGTATCACCACTTAGGCTTATAGCGATGGTTTTCAGTAAGAGAAACTCCTAGAGAAACTATATTACTTTGATATATGAGTAAAGTTGAGTTTGCTATTGCAATCTTTAACAAATTGAGTTGTTACATACTGTTCTAAATTCCTTGTATAAATTCCACTGTTATTGTTGTTTTATAATGCATTTTGAGTTAAGTTATTCATTAGTTGAGTAAACCCAAGGCAAGTGGTCCTTTCATATACTTTTCAAGCTTAAGTTGTGTTTAGCATTCCAACTCACATACTCGTACATTGAGTGTATTGATGCCAGTTAGTCTACATCGTCTTATGATGTAGACACAGGTAACCAGGATCAGCATACAGCTCCTCGTTGATCCAGTTGATCACTAACAATTTCGAATGGATCTTCTTATCATTTGCTTTTCAGTATTTCATTGTTAGGATGATTGGGGGTCTTGTCCCGACATACCTCTTTGTATTAGAGACTTTATATACATATAGTTATAGTCTTTAGTCTTATTCATTTTAGTTGGATATGTGTAATACTCGAGTTTCCATTTGGCTAAGTTATTATTTCTTAAGTTATTGAATGAGTTACATTTTTTATGTTTAAGTCTTCCGCTGAGAAAGTAAGTCAAGCCAAGGGTTCGCTTGGGACCAACAACGATTCTCGGGTGCCAGCCATGTAGGGTGTAGGCTCGGGGCGTGACATCTTCCTTAAAGATTTACATTATGTCCTTGTACGAATGAATTGGCCTTGTTTCATGTTTTCCTTAGATTATGCTTTTCCTAAGGTTCTATATAATCTAATTGGTTATGCATTACACATATAAGCCTATTATGATATCATATCTACGTTTATGCACATTTTCCCCATACTTAGTACATTTTGTGTACCAATGCATACTTGTGCTCACATTGTCATATAAAGTAGGGCTTGCCGCTCTTTCCCTCTCACGCGTGGCTATTAGTTTTCTTTCCTGTGAAGATTATTGAGTCCACATATTTTGATGGCTATGTTACATATGCTACATTTTTTATGTATTTAGTTTTCAGACTTTGTATGTTATGTATGGGTTACAACCCACCCACTCTTATATTACTTATAGTATCTTATCAAATCATAGTTATGATTCCATATTTTTGTTAAAACTGTCTTTCATGATATGAGACTCCTATATAAACTCTCTTATTGTATATTCTATTGTATTAGATGCATGTCAAGTGGCTTGTGTAGGGTCTCTTGGGTCATATATGTCATGTAACGCCTAAGGTATAGTTTGGATTGTGATAATTTCATAGCGGCGTGGTACCCTAGTCAACTAATAATCACAAATAACATGCACAAAATCAGTCTAAGTATGTGAACAACCACACTTGAAGCCACATGTATATTAAACAGGTTTATTCTATGAGATTTTCAAAATGATGTAAATTCACATTGAACATTTATTTCCTACACATCTATTACACACGCATTTCTAATGGATTAGTCAATATGAACAAACAAATACTTAAATACACTTATATGTCAATAGCCCAATACTAGACCCATATGAGTACAAATTCGTTCCTTGGAAAATTACCTCTACAGTCTCATGAATTAATACTCTTCTCATTTATTCAGTTCCCTTAATTACCACAAGTCTTAGAAATGGATATAACAATAAATTTCATAACGCTTAACCTACGATCACCACCACACCACACCAACAAGAAAACTCAAGGTTAACAATCAAGAACTGCAAAACCTAACCATTAGTCATTATCTTTCTCACCTTAGTAACAATAACTACAACATTTAGCCATTCAGACTCCGTGCCTGAAAGACTATGCACGAAATCTCCCGTCCATCTACAGAATATTATGAAATAGAATATAGTTCTAACTATTCAGTTTAAAAACCTAGCCTACTTGGGGCGAAGCAAATGCTGCAAAAATTTGATCGCGAAATATTTCTCCTTTTGTGAAGTTTTTAGCTTATTTTTGGCATAAAATAATAATACATTACAAATCAATCATAAATGGCCTAAATATTTTCACATCATATCATAATTCTAGATTCTAGGTCAACATCATGATTTTCCACCTAATCTAGGTCTTACCCACTATAAATTCACATAGGATTACCAACATCATGGTTACTCTAATGCCTTATGGTGAATAAAATACAGAGTTGCATTTTTAAAGAACTACAAGTATTACACCTTAGAGTCTTCAAAAAAAATGTCACATTCTTCCCACCTTAGGATGAATTCGACCATTACCATGACCACCACCACCGTCACAAATATCTTCTCTAATGCCTAAAATTTGAACTACAAAAGTAGGGGATAAATTGCTTACCTATACGAAAATTTCTCATGAAAAACATGTCAAATTCCTTAGATCACCCTTTTTTTTCTTATCCAAAATGTTCTTGGATGAATATGGGCAATTTTAGGTTTTTTCCTAAATTTACAATAACCTACCCCCACAAGAAACAACTTGGATAATTCAAAAACAAAGTGGTGAACGACTGCTCAAACAAATGAGAATGTTTGTTTTGTAGGTCCTCGTTGATTTCTGAAGTAGCTTACTCAACTATATGATGCTTCCATCGAACCTTTACCAATCTAATTTCGTCAATTCTCAACTTTTGGACATAATAATAAAGCATAGAAACTTACTCTTCTTCATATTGTTGATCCTTGTATATCACTATTAAGTGTCACTTGATAATGTACTCCCCATCCCGTGGTACCAGCACGGATACATGGAACATCGAATGGAATATAAATCTATATACACTACTGGCCCCACATTGTCAAGAACCTCAAATAACCCAATATGTCGAGGGCTATGCTTACCTTTCTTACAAATGCTCATCACACCTTTCATTGGTGGCACATTCAATAAAACATGTTCACAAACCTGAAATGCCATATCCCATACAATACAATCTATATAATCCTTGTTTCTACTTTGAGTTTCCAACAACTTAGTTTAGATACCCCTCACTTTGTTCTAATCTTCCTTTATAAAGTCAATGCATAGAGGCTTCACCTCACATGCTTCAAACAACCCAATGAGAAATCTATATCCCATAGCATAAAGTGCCTCAGAGGATGTGGCATTTATACTTAAGTGATAAGTATTTTTGTATAAGATCGCACAATGATAAGAAATGATCCCAATGGTGCAAATTGAATCATACTTCTTTAAAGCCTTAGGAAGACCCACCATGAAGTCCATGCCTATTGTTTTCCGCTTTCATTCAAGAATGGGCATCTCCTGAAGAAAACTATGTAGGCATCTAGTCTGATATTCCACCTGCTGACAATTCTAAAATTTGGATACTTACTGCACTGTGTCCCCCTTCAATCTAGGCCAACGTAGATTTGCCTAAAAATTTCGAAACATCAAAAGCCATGAATCATGAGATTCTACCAACAGGTTTTGAATCAAATGATCAACCTGAAGAACGCAAACCCAACAACTGAGACTGAGTACCCCTACGCATCAAAGGCTGGAATTCCGGTCCTCTCTAAACACCACATTATTTTGGGCGCATTTATGTTATTTCATACTGATATGAACTCAAACAGGATATTTTAATTGTTTGGAAATATAATGCAAATAGAGGGGAAAATTCAGATTCTACCTCACCGTTTCTACTATAGAGATTGACACACCACTATCTTGCGTAACAGAAAAACTCCCACTATAGTGGCCCAGTCGCGCTTTGCATCCTTGAAAAGTTCAACCCATAAATTTTCTAAACTACGAATTGTTATGTATTTCCTTATCCCTACAAACTCTTGAACAAATAACTATTAGTAATATATTCCCATGATCAATCTGAGACATAGGTATCCTAGATATGTGCATTATAGGTTCAACACAAACCCCAAGATCATATTCAGCAACATATAATTAGGCACCTTACACTACCTCCTAACAAAATTAATTATGAATAACACTAGAAAGTAGTTCATATATCATATTGTCACTATCTTACCAGAAAAGCCTCTTCTCAATGGTTCTCAAACAATACCAAATGTTCCAAAATCAGAGTTTGCCCACGGTCACAATTTATCCTTTTCCCTTACCATCTGTACCAATGGTAAGGTTGTGCCAGTTTAACACGACATTTCCAGTCAATAACATAACCATTAAATTATCGGAATTGACTATACCAAAACATGTTCAGTAAATCATATAAAAATGTATCATTAATTCATCACATATAATCAATTTAAGTAATTTTCTTGTCCATAATATCATACAAATACAAGTAATTAGACTTCCCGCGCATGCAGAAATTCAAGAAATACATTGCAAGAAGTAACAATCATGATGTTATATTGTTATGGAAATTCAGGTTCATTACACCTTATTCATATAATTAATGACCACAAACTGATCATACAATCATTCACATGACTCTTAATGCCATATACCAATTGAAACCTTCCTGATTCTAATATTTCCTTGCTTGAGCGCTTCAGCTGTAACAATGAAATCTAGTTTACCTCGCAGAGAAACCAATAGGAATCCCGAGATACAATTGGACTTAACTCATATTACAAGAGACACGCCATACAAAAGGAGTGAAGAAGTGACACAAGTTTCTAAAATGATTTATAGCATGATGATCCAATATGGACTCTATTACCAAATTGTCATGATCCCTTAACCTCAAACTTGACGTTGCACATGATCACACTTGTGGGATCTGATACCAAATTGTCATGATCCAACTCACTTGTCATACATGCACCTAGACTAACACATAGATAGGAAAACTATTAACCCCAAACCTAATGTGTCCAATATGATCACACATAAATCAATATATGAGTCCAACTTAACTTTCAAGTAACCTGGACCACTCTAGAGTTCATAAGACATCATTTGAAGTTTGACATGAAAATATGATCTTGATAAGAACCATCGCAACATTAAACACAAACACAACCATTTATGGGACCAACACGTGAAAATATAACACAACAATCAAGCCTAGTTCTCTCATGAGACCCATACACAAACTGATACTATATCGGTGTGTATCCAAGTCAACCATTATTAGTACATACCAGGCGTGGTATCTAAGCTAACCATTTGTGTTTTTTATTAGTGTGGTACTCGACTCAACCAAAAGAACTATTTATTAGTGTGGTTTCCGAGCAAACCACCAATCACAAACAACATGTATAAAAAAAATCATGATGAACAACCACACTTGAAGCCATGTTCAAATTAAACACGTTCATTGCATGAGATTATAAACATGAAGTCATTTCACATTTACCCTTCATTTCCGAAACATGCATTACACAAACATTTAATATGGAACAATCAATATTAACACACGCATACATATATACACCTATATATAAATAGCCCAATATTGGATCCCATAATTACTACACATACATTACAAGGAATATACCTCCCTAGTCCATCAATCAATACTCTTCCCATAAATTCAGTTCCTTTGTACTATCACAAGTCCCACAAATGCCTATTACTCAACAATTTCATAATACTTAACCTTAAAATCACCACCAAACCACCAAAAAGAAAATTCAAGGTTAACAATCAAGAACTATATAACCTAGCCCTCATTCATTATCTTTCCACATGGACAGTGATAACAATAACCTTTAGCCTTCCAGCATGCACAAAGGTCTATGCATGAAACCTCTTGTGTATCTACAAGAATATAATAAAATCATGAATTGCCTCTTTTATGAACAATTGAAGGTATTACACCTTATAATCCTCATAAACCAGATTTTCTTTACCTTAGAATAAATTCAAACCATTCCATTGAACCACATATGTTTTTATAAGTCCTAATAAGCAAACTACAAAAGTAGAGAATCATATTGCTCACCTTTACGAACATTCCTCTTGAAAACCTATTGAAATTTTCCCTCGGTCACTCTTTTCATCTCGAAAAACTTTCTTGTGTGATTATGGGTGATTTTGCGGGGTTTTCTACATTTACAATGTCTTATGGCGCTAGAGCAGTCCAATCGGACCCCTGATCCCGCTATAGCGGCTTGAATCAGTTATTGTTTTATTTTTTACTCATAAAGTTAGGAAAGATCATTAAAGTAATCTTTTTGAAGCTTTTTTTGTCAAGGTAAGCTATAGACAAAACAAGGTTTCTTTCTTCTAATTTAGTGTTTGCTAAAATCGAAAATGTGTGATGTCTACATAGAAGTACAAATCTATAATTTTACTTTGATTTCATAAAATCTTATCGATTTTCCATCGATAATATTAAGGTTATATGATACAACAGTAGAGATATTGGAGTTATACTTACCAGATAAAACAAAAAATGAGTTTTTAAGCTCTTGATGGGTGTAGATCTAGATTTCCTTAATCACCTCCTGTAAAAATTGATGAATTCGACTTTAAAGGATTTAAACATATGTGGTGGAATTAATCAATCTTGAGAGACAGAACCCATTAAAGAATACATCCAAGATAGTAAAACTAGTTATTGATGATAAAATTACCTGGGGGGGACTTAATTTGACATGGTGAACAAGCATCAATTTCTTTTCAACAAGTGTAGAGGATAAGCTTTATTGATCTGGTCGCATGGCTTCACCCTGGAAGCTTTAAGCTCTCTGATGTCTCCCACACTTTTTTTGATGCTTTGATTGTCGAATTTGTCACTAGAAGCATCTAGTGTCTCTCTAATTTCAATTTTAGGTTGGTGTTTTTTGGTTTGTTTCTCTGTTTGATTTTCATCCCTTTTTATTTTTCATCATTTTTGTTGGGCTTTGGCTTTTGGGCCGATCCTTTGTATAGCTTTTTGTTTTTATAATCTAATTTTTGGCTAAATAGGTATTTCAATAAAATAATAAAAAGGTGTCACATGACTATATCACATAGGAAGTTGTCACAAACTTTAACGAAATATTAGCTAATTGTCATGATGTCACTTTGTCATCCCACATAGGTATAAAATCAAATCATAAGTGATATATTATTAAGGGAAAATGATATGTATTCTTGGAGAGACTTTTGGAAGACCGTAGAATACTCAAGAAGAATTCTTGGAAGGTTTTACAATTCTCTAGACTTGTAGAGAATTCTAAAGCGACTAGATTGTAAATATATAGGGACTTGTGTAGTAACTTTTTGTTTATACTTTAGCCCTTAGAAGAGTAATATAAATAGAAGGGATCTCATTTGAAACTCAACCAAACAAGTGCAAAAAATTTTGCAATCAATACAAAATCCTTATTACAAATTTTCTTATTTCTTTCTTCATTATCTTACTAATTTATGTTTGGAAAGATGTACTTGAGCTTATAAGATCGTATCCTGCGCTAAGTTGTCATCTATCAGACGAAAAGTTAGTCAAAGTCCGAGTTCGTGAAGAAGTGGTATCATAGCCTTATTGTTTCTAAGGGAATGGATAACTAGGGAAACATCAACACTACTAGCACCACCAACGTCAGGTCGGATTATTGAAAGAAGCACTGAAATTAAAGAAAGAACCTTAACATTAACTAGGAATTATTGCTTGACCCTCAATCACTAAAGCTAGTAATAAGGAACGCGGTGAGGAGTCCATTAACGTCACGCCTGGAGTAGAGAGGATCAAGAGGGTTGACACGGTGAGGCATGTTATGTAGATCTTAGGCAAGCGCTTGAACAAGGTCGACGACAAGTTTAAGACTCTCAATGACTTTACCCTCGAAGAGAATGACAACATCCACAAAGAGTTAAATTCACGTAAACATTTAGAGTGTGAGATGAAGGAAACATCACTTCATTGAAGTGTTGACTCAAGAAGGAATTAAGAACAATTGAAACAACGAAGGCTGATATGGAAACTCTCAAAAGAAGAATGGAAGATTGAGGATCTTCAATACCCAATGGACATAGGGAGGCCGATATTTAGTCTCCCAAACAAACAATGCTCAAGTGCCAGACGAAGCGTTAGTTGAAGTCTAAGTCTACGACATAATGCTTCAAAAATTTCAAAACTTTTGTAATGTAAGTTTTGAAATGGGAAACAACGGAGACTTGTTTACACCCAATTCTTCCATTTATTCTAAAAATCTATATATTTATACGCATATAATATATAGATTTCTATAATTTCTACTTTTATAAACATTTGGAAAATTCTCTTTATAAATGTCAAGACCAAAAATCGCATCTTGATTGTGCTTACTATAAACCCTAGTAGGCAAGTTGAACTCATGATAACATAAGATAAAAAGGAATAAAGATGATAAATCACCTCCACCATAGATACATACAAAACGGAATAAAATATACAAAAAGGCCCCAAAAAGGGACTGAAGAATATGAAATGTATATAAGGAACAAAATCTCAAACTTAGTATTATAAGTACAAGAGCATCTAAGGACGGAAGTAGAGTTATCCAAAACATAAATGCCTAACAAAATACAAAATATGCAGACAATAAATACATAAGAAAATGCAGCAAGCCTTCATATGTGAAGAGCTCACCACAATCTCAACAACAAAAGGATCTTGAATGAGTGAAGATCGATGGTGATGAATTTTGCTAGGTGTTGCATCTAGAAAAAGCAAAAAAGTGTAGCATGACACTACAACATTTTAGGTCTACAACCACCCGATAAAAGTGTGGTCTAAACTATTGTCACACCTCTTCCAATTTTTTCTCTTTTTAGGGGTATGACGGGTTTTTTTTAGAGAAAAAAGTAAAAGAAAAATGATTTTTTTTAGAGTCGCCACTTGGAATTGAGTTTTTTTACGTGTTCCAAGTCACCTGGAGATTCCTAATGAAAAAAATAATTTTGGTCTACAAAAACAGAAATTGAGTAANTGGCCCCCCCCCCCCCCTCTCGAGTCTCGTGATTTTATCACGGTCGCTTTATTAACTTATATTTGGCTAAAAAATTTTTGGGGTAAAATGTAAATAAGTATTAGTTATTATTTTAAAAAAATGATTGGCCTAGTAGTGTAACCGCACAAGACCCTTTTTTAAGAAAAAAATACACACCAAGGATCGTAACCGAACACATGGTGATACTTAAAATTTATTTTTTTTTATAAGAAAAAACTGATAATTAACTACTCAAATTTTATTTAATAATGATAGAAATGAATGAATGATTTTGTGCAACATGTAGACAAGAAAGTTATTTTATTTTAGTTTATTTTTGCAAATTGCTAGTTGATATTTTTTTTTATAAAAAAAGAAACAAATATGGATATTCTAGTATCACTACTTGATTGTAACAACAAAAGAGATTTTTTTATAGAATAATAATTAAGCCCCTTCTTAAAACAAATAGTGATATACTAATTTTAAATTGTTTTTTTTTATATTGATACAATTTCAGAAATGACCATTTTAGTAAAATTTCTGTTTTATACAAAATGACCACATTGTTCTCTTTTGAAAGAAGATTGCAAAAATAGTCAACTATATCTAATAGTTAAATTACTACCAAAAAGTAGAGGATTTTGTATTTTTGTTTCAATAGTCATTTCATATATTTATTTATTTAAAAAAAAAAACAGAATTTACAAAATGATAGGATTTACATTTTTTGAAAAAATGACCATATTTACCTTGTTTGCAAAAATGACTAGATTTACATTTTTTTTGCCAAAAACAACCTCTTTTTTTCCTTTTCTTAAAGTGACTAGAAACTAAAAATTAAAAGAAAGACTTTAAGATTGTTATTTTTTAGCAAAGCATGAGTTTACTTATCAATACTACGATGTGATAAAATTTAACTAACCACACATTAATAATAAATATATATGTACATAATAATAAAACGTAATCATTTAAGAATAATAATAGACTTAAACTAAATCAAAACAAACTTAATAGAAACAGCTTAACCAAAATATAAAAGAACATGAAACATTAATTTAAGATCACACTGTGAAATGTAAAAAAAATATGATGACAAGTAAATAATGGAAGCAAGTTTAATTGAATTACAAAGATCACCAAAGATGAAATATATTTTCTTTAGAAGGGGACTTTTGTTTCTATTTTGATGACTTTCCGTCTTCCAATTATTGTTCTTGTTTTTTTTTGTTCTTGTATCCTCTTTGAAGTGAAAGAAGAATGAGTTAAATGTGTGGAGAATATTAAACTCACTCTTATTGAAAACATAAGAGTGGGTGCATGCATTAAACTCTTTGTCTTTCCAATGTGCCACCCAAGATGACCAATAAAATTTCTTCTTTTTTTTCCAAGATAAAATTAATTAAAAACCTTTTCGATGACTCATTTCTTTTATTCATTAATTGAATAATAGTTAAATGGGTCATCTGAAAATTTTAAAATAGGCCCAAAATGTAATTTTAGATGACCTATTTCATTTAGTTTATTCATTGATTGAATAATAGTTTTATGGGTCGTCTGAAAATTTAAAACTGACCCAAAATGCTAACCCATTTGATCAAGACCTCAAAACTAAAAGAAAATCAGTCCACTATAAAAACTCAAACATCTTAACTATTTAGAAGATCAAACCCAACAAATAAGGAAGAAAATAAAAAAAATAAATTAAATTAAAAATAAAAATGAAAAGGGAAAAGGGTCAAGTATGCCCCTGTACTTTTCGAAAAGGTTTAAATATGCCCCCCGTTTAAAGTTTGGTCCATTTATACCCTCGCCGTCCAATTATTGGTACAAATATGCCCTTATGGGCGTTAGTTGGCCACCTCAAAATATCCAACGCATTTTACTTTTCTTTAATTACCCAAATGGATTTTCCACGTAATTTTAATATTACAGCGTGGCATTTATATTACAAAAGAGAAAGGGTCAAATATGCCCCTAAAAATCCGACCCATTAAACCCTTTTATTACCCATATTTTATGGTTCAATTATACCCCTTTTATTACCCGTATCCGACCCAAAACCCATATCCCTTTTCCCCCAGTTTTATTACCCTAATTTCCTAAACTCTTTTATTCCGGACTGAAATCTGTAACCCAAGTCTTCAACTTCTTTTTATTTTTCACTAGGAAAATGAAAAGCAAGTTTTCAGTGTCAGGGGAATTTTCCGCGGCACCAGATTTTAGTTTTCCCTCACTTCCAAAATCCTCAGCATGATAGCTTACATCACTCAAACGCCTAGAAATAGCAGCCTGAGAAATGAACATAAATTGTTTAAGCCATTATCAATCAGATACACCTCACTGTGTGCAATCAGTTACATATAATTTCTGCATATATTGAAATCAACTAAGCTAAGCTTTGGGCGTCGATATTGGATCAGATTCTGTAAATTCATCTCTAAATATCTGTTTGGCTATAGATTTCTTATCAGATTTCGAAAATCCGTCTTCAAGTTCCAAAAACTGGTCTCAGATTTCACTCACTCACCAAAGTTCAAACTTTTTCAATACACAACTTCAAGTTCCAAAACTCACAACTTTGTGATTCAGAAATCACAACTTTCGAAAATCTATGGTTAAACGGGAGCTAACGTATATTGTTCAATCCTAAAGTAGTACAATAAACATGGAGCACATCATAAATGTAAATGGATTTCCATGAAATTATCACCTGAGTTCTCAGAATTGCCTGAATATCCGGTTTTTTCTTCGAAAAAACCTTCTCTGTTTGTTCCGAAGAATCACCACTATTTGCTGGAAGTTTAGGAAATTAGGGTAATAAAATTGAGGGAAAAGGGATATGGGTTTTGGGTCGGATACGGGTAATAAAAGGGGTATAATTGAACCATAAAATATGGGTAATAAAAGGGTTTAATGGGTCGGATTTTTAGGGGCATATTTGACCCTTTCTCTTTTGTAATATAAATGCCACGCTGTAATATTAAAATTACGTGGAAAATCCATTTGGGTAATTAAAGAAAAGTAAAATGCGTTGGATATTTTGAGGTGTCCAACTAACGCCCATAAGGGCATATTTGTACAAATAATTGGACGGCGAGGGTATAAATGGACCAAACTTTAAACGGGGGCATATTTAAACCTTTTCGAAAAGTACAGGGGCATATTTGACCCTTTTCCAAAATGAAAATAAAATAAAACAAAGTTCAAGCAACAACTTCAACATGGTAAACATGAACAACACTACAAAACAATACAAAATTCGGCACCAAAACGACTTATATGGTTAAAAGAAAATGATAATGACGGATTTTGATAGAGGTTGAGCGGGAAAAAAGATTGACATAAATTTTCGGGTGAATGAGCGTCATCGAAAAACTTTGTTAGAATTTTTTTGTTACATTTTAGACAAAAAGTTTATATCAATGGATAGCACTTGAAGATCTCTACATATATATGTAAAGGATATGGGATGTGGATGACCGGAACTTCATAATTCTAAGGAAAAAGTGAAGATTTACATTTAGTTTTTCTTAGATCTACGGAGTTTGGCAATGTATAAGGATGAAAAGTTTGAATATTTGTGTAGAAGAGAGTGAAAGGAAGAGATGATAAAATTTTGGAGATTTTTTTGGTGAAACAGTGGTGATCCCCGGCGGCAGTGGCACCAGCCAGCAGGTGGCTGGTGGAAGCAAAGAGGAGAAGAAATTAAAAATACAAAAAAAAAATTGATTTTTTTGATTGTGTATTTTTGTTATTCTCATAAGAGCCCTTGGATCAAAATATCATGAATGGTTGAGATTCAATCTTAATCATTTCTATTGGACTGTGTAAAAATTGATTGGATTATTAGAAATTGGTCCAAATCAGCCCGATTCAAACAAAATTGGGTCATTTGGGTCAATTTAAAAAAAATATAAACAAAGACAAACAAACCAAAAAATATTAAACAAACATAAGAAAATACATTACTATATATTATAGGAGTCAAATAAACACGTCAAAAATTATGTGTTAACAACATACCCCTCTTCGCTTGGAAACATGAAGTGTTTTCAATCAAATAAAGACACGGAGTGACTAAGTTTTTACTATTTCAAACTCCGACGAAGGCATTTTGTAACGATAACCTTGATTCAGAGGTTGCCTACATATCCTTGATTAAAAAGAAATGAGTTCAATGTAGTTTGAGAAACTTTGATAGCCGAAACTATAAGAAACGGTGTTCAAAAGATTGCTTCATATTGTTTTTCATCATCTATTGTCTCTAGTTACAAAGAAAAGAGTCAGGGAACTATGCTTATCTATATTATAAGATTTACAAGATCCCTACTTGATGTTTTTTCTTAGGGTCTCGTCTTGATCTTCGACTAGCTCTATGCGTTACCTCATAGATTGATCTTCACGCACTCTAGAATCTTGTGGATCATTCTCAGGTGCATGTTTTAACTTGAGTTGGTGATTGAAACACAAAACTCACTATCACAAAATGAAGAGCCCAAAAAGAATGTGTTTCTTTTAGGGAGGAAAAAAATGAGAATCTTAAACTAGGACATATAACCCTAGAAAGAGAAAGAGAATTGACCTGAAGATTTAAAATTAGACGCTGGATTGACCTAAGATTGCGTATATCACCCAAAAATGTGAATACGGTACGTATATCCCATGAATGTTGTTGCGTATTGCCCAGGTTATGCATATGGTGTAATATAAAATTGATGTGCATTGCATGTGAATACGGACTTGTGTGCATTGCATGTGAATACGGACTTGTGTGCATTGCACATGAAAGGAGACTAGTGTGCACATGAATGCAATATCAATGTGTATTGCATGGATTTGGATTGATACGTATTTCTCATGAAAGAAAGGCAGGTACGTTTTGCACATGAATAAAGGACGAGTGCGTATTTGCACGGAATTCAGATTGGTACGTCTTGCATGAAATTTACACTGGTGCATATTGCACATGAATAAAGGATGGTGCATATTGCAAATAAATAAAGGACATGTGTGTAATGCACGGAATTCAGATTGGTGCGTATTGCACAAAATTCAAATTGGTGTATATAACATGAAATTTAGGCTGGTGTGTATTGCACATGAACAAAGGATGATGCGTAATACACATGAATAAAGGATATGTGCATATGGCACGAAATTCAGATTGGTGTGTATTGCCCAAAGCTCTCAAAATGAGAGGCAAGAATATGAATAGCATCAGATGAAATAACAAACATGTGAAGACTTTGGAGAACTTTCTTTTTGCCATGTTACAGTTTTGACTTGGAATCCATATTTTCTTTTGTTCCATGTTAAGAAAAATAAAAACAAAATTATTAGTTTAAAGTGGTGGTTGGTTTGTGGCCTTGATGCTCTGATGACTTAACCATACCCCTGACCAATTTCTCTGACTCTACGCCAAATCCTTGATTAAATAACCTTTGAAGCTTTCTCTTTCTCAATACAGGGGACGTGAACTTCGTACTACAAAAAATCATGGTGCGATTGATATCCCAAATGATGAATTCTCCTTTTGAATAGTTTTTCATTACTTATGAGGCTACATCATGTTCCTTCATGAGTTTCCGGTGAAGATCTGAGGCGTTTTTAGTCCTTGCTCGATGGCATGTCAACTCGAACACTCAACTTAACCTTTGGAAACCACAATAATCTTTGCACTCTTTCACTTTATTTTATTAAGAGATTATACCGAAAAGACTAGAAGAATATTAGACTTAATATGTGAAATATTTGTTCAAGAAACAGTATAAACTTAAAGAAGGACATTAATTTTTAAAGAAAAAAAGAGAAAGAGAACTTATCTGGAGGCATATGTCGACTTTGAGTGAACCATGGCATGCACTTTGAACTTTACCCCTGATCCGTTTGTGTTGTATAGTTCTTAAAATCTGAATCATTATCAATTTAAAACTGATCTATGTATCCTTCATGCATAGGTGTCGAGAAATGGTCATCTTTGCATATTCTTCCATTAGTCATTTTCGTGATGTTCTCTAATTTTTTGTTAAGGTTCCCACAAGGGTTTTCAGCAGTGAGATCTTCTCTTTTATCATCTGATGGTGCCTATGAAGGTTTTCACCGATCAGACTCTCTGATTTTTTTTTAAACTGAACAATGTTGTCTTTCATGATCAATTATTCATGAAAGACACATTGAACCACTCATTCTTAGAGTTGATCAAAATGTTGGTTGCAAGGATAAAATCATAAACAGAATTACAATTTGATACTATTTTATCAAAAATTAAAAAAAAATGCCCTAGTTTTCTACATATAATGGAATATTGATTTTTTTGGTATGAACAAACCACAAAGGATTTGCCTACTTATCCTTTTGGAATTCGGTCAAACGTAGTTTAAATTTTCAAACATATGATTTTTTTTCTTTAAAGAGGTGTCTGTGTTCTCCCAACTATAAACTTATCATAGTATCTTAGAATGCACTAGATGTAGTATCTTTTGACTACGTCCGCATTAACATATATGTCTGTCATATTTCCCTCCATATTAGTAAGGTGAAAGGCTCCTTTGGACAATACTTCCTTGATAAGAGACGGACCTTGCCAAATTGGGTCAAATTTTCCCTTGGCTTCTTCTTGGTGTGGGAGAATGGACTTTAAGACCAGTTGATCTACTTCAAAGTGTATTGGGTGCACCTTTTTGTTGTATGCACGAGACATCCTTTGCTAATAACGCTGACCAAAACAGATTGCCGTCAATCGTTTCTCATCTATTAATGCAGACTTCTCTAGTCGGGTTTTGACCCATTCAATAACTTTAATTTTGGCCTTGACAATAATTCGAAGAGATGAAATTTTGACTTCCGCTAGAATCACAACCTTAGTCTCATGAACCAGCAAATGAGGAGTTTCACCAAACGAGGTGCGCACTGTTGTGCGATACCCTAAAAGTGCAAAAGGCAAATTCTCATGCCATTGTCTGGTACCCTGAACTATCCTTCTTAGAATCTTTTTGATATTATTAATGGCTGCCTCCACAACTCCGTTGGCTTTTGATCGATATGGAGTAGAATTGTGATGCACACTTTTTAATTGCTGACATACCTCCTTCATCAAATTGCTATTAAGGTTTGCAACATTATTTGTGTTGATAGTTCTTGGGATACCAAATCGACAAATGGTGTTCGAATGGACAAAATCCACGACCGCCTTCTTAGTGACTGCTTTGAAAGTGATTGCCTCCACCCATTTGCTAAAGTAATCAATTGGAACCAAAATGAATTGATGTCTATTAGAAGTTTTTGGCTCAATTGGTCTGATGACATCCATTTCCCATGCAAAAACGGTCAAAGGAGCGGCCATAAGGTGAAACTCTAAAGGAGGTAAATCAATAAGATCACCATGATTTTGACACTGATGACATTTTTTCACAAAGCGCAAGCAATCCACTTCCATGGTAAGCCAATAATATCCTGCTAGGAGTATATTTTTTGCAAGGACATATCCATTCATGTGTGGTCCACATACCCCAGCATGTACTTCACTCATGATCTGCTCAACTTCTTCAGCGTCCACACATCTCAACAAGTTTAGATCCAGAGTTTGTTTATATAAAACTTCACTCCTAAAAAATAAACCATTAGCTAGACATTTAATAGTTCTTTTTTGGCTTCCATTGGCATGTTGCGGGCATCTTCTTGTCTTTCGAAATTTGTTGATGTCTAGGTATCACGGCTCACCATCTGGTTCTGCATCCCAATGTATAACAATAGCTATGTCGGTCCAAAACTTGAATCTCCAAAGGAGTGATGTAAGTGTTTCCAGGATATGGAAGCATTGAGGCTAAAGTAGCAATATCATCTGCCAATTCATTATGAAATATTGGGATGTATCTAAACTAGATGTACCTGGACCTTTGCTAAGATATTCCACACATTGTCCGTATGGAAGAAGTTTGAGCTCTAGAGTTTTCCTTTTGCCTTGAGCTTGCAAATAAGTGAATCAGAATCTCTCAACACAATCAATTCTAGCACACCTAAGTCTATTTCCATATTTAGTACCATGATGCAAGCTTTATACTTTGTTGTGTTATTTTCACATAAGAAACAAATTCAAGATGTTACAGGGTAATGTTGCCCTTTGGGCGATATAAGAATCACTCCTATCCTTGTACTTTTGCATTGATTGCTCCATCAAAGTACAATTGACAGGCCTAAATAAATATTTCATCCTTCTTCTTCAATTGAGTTAATCTCTTCATCGGAAAAATATTTATCCAATGGTTCATAGTCACCATCGACTGGATTCTTTGCCAAGTGGTCTGCCAAAGCCTGGGTTTTCATTACAGTTTGAGTGACATATATAATTTCAAATTCAGTTAGCAAGATTTCCCATTTCGCGAGTCTGCCAATTGACATTGTCTTCTGATATATGTACTTCAAAAGATCCATTTTAGATATGAGGTAAGTCGTGTAGGACAAAAAGTAACGCCTTAACTTTTGAGCTACCCAAGTTAGGGCGCAACATGTCCTTTCTAAAAGGGTGTACTTGACCTCATAACTAGTGAATTTCTTGATCTTTCATGCCTATGGAATCGTGTTGATGAGAATGCACCCAAAGGAATTAATTGTCACTGAACTATATAGAAAAATAGACCTATAAGGTTCAGGCGGGACCAATACGTGAGGGTTAGACAAATACTTCTTGACTTTTTCAAAAGATTGTTGACAATCCTTTGTCTATCTGACAGCATCATCCTTTTTCAAAAGTCTAAAAATTGGCTCACAAGTGAATGTGAGTTAAGCAATAAACCTACTTATGTAGTTCAACCTCCCATGTAGACTCATGAGTTCGGTGTTATTTTTCAAGGGCGGTAAATATCGAATGACTTTTATTTTGGAAGGATTCAATTTGATTCCTCTTCCACTGACAATAAACCGTAGAAGTTATCCAAATGGAACTCAAAATTCACATTTTGCTGGATTAATCTTGAGATCATATCTTCACATTCTTTCAAAGAATTTTCTCATATCTTACACATGGTCAACTTGTGTATTAGACTTGATGATTACGTACTCGATGTATACTCCAATTTCATTATACATCATATCATGAAACATGATGGTCATAGCCCTCATGTATGTTTCCCCAGTATTTTTAAGACCAAATGGAATGACCCTGTAGCAATAAATCCCCCATAGAGTGATGAAAGAGTTTTCTCAGCATCCTCTTCATCCATCAAGATTTGATGATACCCCGCATAACATTTCACAAAAGATTAAATATCGTGCACAATTATCAACTAGAATGTGGATATTTGGCAAGGGAAAGTTTTCCTTTGGACTAGCTTTGGTCAAATCCCGATATTCAACACAAACTATTGTCTTTCCATCCTTTTTTTGACATAGGAATGACATATTCCAACCATGTAGTGTAACGAATGGCTTGGATCTCACATTTGCATTTAGTTTTTTCATGATTTCTTCCTTGAATTTTCACTCACGTCCGGTTTAAATTTCCCTTTTTACCATTGGACGGGTGGAAAATCAGGGTAAGTGGGCAACTTATGTACCACTAATCAACACTCAAACATGGTATATCATCATAAGACCAAGAAAAGCACATTTGTGTATTCAAACAAAAGTTGTATTATGGCATCTCTAATTTCCTAATCGATATGAAATCTTGTTTTTATTTCTTTAACTTCTTCAGTACTTCACAAATTGGTTACCTCGGTTTCATTAAGATTAGGCTTAGTCTTGTGCTCAAAATGTTCCAATTCCCTATTAATTTCCCTAAAAGCCTCTTCTTCATCATAATCAATCTCTTGACTCGGTGATTCAAGAATAAACAACTCTTTGCGATCTGGGAGTGAATTCCGCACGCATGTCATGTTATCAAAGTCATCATTTACAAAACTGGAAAAAAAATAGAGGATAAGAATAAGGGGAATGGGAAAATACAAAAATTACTATGAAACCTCTCCTCATTGCCACCAGAAATAACCAACAAAGCCGCAACACCCAAAAACCCTTTCCGACCTACCACAGAACTCCATTGAAACCCCTTTACCTTTCTTCTCCAATAGACCAACACCAAAATGACCTCCGAACACAACCACTTATTACACCAAAAATGATTTTTAACCGCAATTCACATTTGTATAATATCATGATCTTAAAATTGTGGGTCAAAATCACTGGTTAATAAAATATTTGTTTATGTAAATTTTATCCGTATTTAAATGTATATATAGATTATGCTAAAAAAAAACAGTAAAATGAATAATAATAAAAGTGACAAATAAAATGAATGTTAAAAAATGTAACGAATAAAATGAATGGCATGTAAACATGCAATTTAAAAAAAATGATTATATAAACAAACTGAACCAATATTTACAACATATTAAGGCTTGGTTGAAAAGACACTCTGGTAATTTGATTTGGTGTAATTGGGCATAATTACTTTGTTGGTTGGACGGGTGATTACTTGGTCAGCAGATAATTGGCTGGTAGTTGCACTCTACAATTCACAAGCATAGGCTGTGAATTGATTAGATGGTGTAAATTACCAACTGATTACTCTTAAATTTCTTCTTTTAATTTCTATTCTTTATTTTTTTACTTCTATTTTAAGTTGTTTTTAATTATTATTCTAAAAGTTTATTTTTTATTTTATATTATATATTTCATTTTCTTCTTGTTCTCAACCTTACTTTACGTGATTCTATTTAATTTTTTCGTATTATCTATTTCTTTATGCCATGCTTAGTTTCACATTAGCATAATTTGGGAAAATGCACAAGTACCCCCTCAACCTATGCCCGAAATTACAGAGACACACTTATACTATAGTAAGATCCTATTATCCCCCTGAACTTATTTTATAAATAATTTTTTACCCCTTTTCGGTCTACGTGGCAATAGCTTGAAAAAAAATGTCAACACACGTTGGTCCTACAAGATAGAGCAATGTAGGTTTAAAATGGGTAGAAAATTACTTGTAAAATATGTAAAGGGGGGTAATCGAATCTGAGTAAAGTATAAGTGTGTCTGAGATTTCGGGCGTAGTTTGAGGGACTAATTATGCATTTTCCCTAAAAACTAAAAGTATGAATTTTCTATGAACATCATGAAATGCATATTTGGTAAAAAGAACATAAAAATTATTAATTAATTGACAAAAAGATAATCTATGAAATATAATTAAAAAATCACGTGGAATGTGAATTCAGTATTACAAAAACAAATGAAACTAAAAATATAACATAAGATATAAATTCAAAACAAAAAATTTAATATGATACTTTTACAGAAAATTTCAAGGGATAAGGCACTAGTACCCCATGCCCAGACTATGACCAAAATCTCAGAGACACACCTTAACTAAACTAAGGTCCTATTACCCCCTGAACTTTTTTTAATAATTTTAAACACCTTTTTAGCCTACGTAGTAGCCTCCAAACTGAAAGTCAAGGAGGGGGGGTGAATTAATATTCCCTTAAGTCGATTTCCTGCTCTGGTCAGTCGACTCACTTGCATGTTAGTAAAACAGATAAACGGTAATAATAACTTGCAGTAAGTAAATAACACGGAGTGTTTTTATGCTGGTTCAGATTACCGATGTGGTTCCTAGGCCAGTCCCCTTAAGTTACAAGGGTTTCTTTAAGATCTTGTTGAGAACTTGAGTTTTACATAATTTACGATTAAGAGCCCGTCTGATATGCAAATCAAACCTTCTTCTATGACACAAACTCTATCTATATAACCTACACTCAGACCTTTCTTTTTCTTTTATTTACAGTTGTTCACTCAAAGGTGTACAGAGTTTTATGAAAGACAAAAGAAGATTATAATATAAGTTTAAGTAAAGTGTGTTAATTCACACTATGATTCTGAGTCTCTTCATATAGATGATGACTTGTACTCTTTGTTAGGAAAAACCCAAGGGATTTGTCTCAATCAAGGATCAGTTTAGGGAGTCCTTGAGTGAGGCGATTTAGTTGATTTGCATCAATGCAGTAAATCGTTTTCTCTGCTTTCCTTTGCTAGTTTGATCTTCTCCTTAAAAGATCACCAATTTTCTTTACTTCTACCTTGATTCATACTCTTTTTTTCTTGTTGATTCTGATTTGATCTCTACCAAGTGTGCGAGTGTTCTATATATTTTAAAGATTCCTTGCAGTGCTGATCAGCCATATCTTCCTTTCCTTATTTTGGTCCTTAAATTGATGCCTTCCGTTCCAGTGCAGCTTAGACAATTTATTCTTTTCCTTCTTGAAGTCGCTTGTAATAGACAATTTCGATTTTGAGTTTTGGACTTATCTGTCTTTATTGATTTTGCTTGCTTGATTCTTGTTTGATTAGCAGATCTTGAGTCCTTAACGTGATTTGCTTCTCCATCTTCCTTAACTTAGTTGGCTTGATTTATTTCCTTGTCTGTTTAGCATATTTTGGATCTTTGACTTAATTTGCATCTCTGCCTTATATTGATAGCTTGATCTTATCTTTTCAATCAAGGTGAATTGTATGTTGGATTTGGGTCATCTGTACATTGATTCTAATTCCTTAGATTGATGTTTTCCATTCTATTAATTCAACCATATATTTGTTTCCATCTTTGTGTTTTTTGTACAGATCACTTCCTTTTTTATTTCAATGTCTTTGTGAAGAAATTGTAAAGATCAGAATATATTGCTTTCCATGTTGGTGTTGTTTTGCTTGGATCCTTTCCTCGTTGGTTCTATATGCCTGTGAGAATTGTGAGTAGTATGTTAATTGTCATTTATCAGAATTTACATAACATTAAGAAGCTAACACAAACATCTCGCATGCGCCTCACTTAAGTGAAGTCAAAGAGTGTGCCACGTAAGCCAAAATGTGTACAAAATTACCCAATAAATGAGTTTAGAGAGGTAATAGGACCTTATATTAGTTAAGTGTGTCTGAGATTCTTTTAATGGTCTGTGGGTACTTGTGTCTTATCCTTAATTTCAACATAGCATACATAAATATATATATATATTTTATTTTTTAAAAAAATGAAAGAAAATGTAATTCTATAACCTTACATAAAAATTAGAATACTAATAAAATTATGCGGGAGAATGCACTAGTTTTCCCCCTAGTCTATGACCAAAATCACAGAGACACACCTTAATTAAACTAATATCCTATTACCCCTGAACTTATCTTTTTTGTAATTGTGCACCTTTTTGGCTTACGTGGCATCCGAATATCTCCCACGCGCCTCAATTGCATGGAGTCACGAAGTGTACCACGTAAGACAAAAGGTGCACAAAATTACAAATAAAATAAGTTCAGGGGTAATATGACCTCAGTTTTGTTAATGTGTCTCTGAAATTTCGGTCATAATCTAGGGGGATACTTGTGCATCTTCCCTCTTTTTTAAAAAAAAAATAATATATATATTAAATATTTAATTTAATGTAATTTTTTAAGTTTCTTATTTGACTAATATAAATTTTTAATAATCAATTTTATTTTTAAAATTTAATATAATCTTATTATTGTAATTGTGCACCCAAATAGAACATGTGAATTACATTGTGACATCAAAACAGGACATGTGTAATTACAGGCAACAAAATTACCCACACCGGGTGTAATTACACTATGGCAACCAACCAGGTCAATGTAATTGCTACGCAATGTAATTACTAGGTTGGTAATTACTACCCTAATAATTACATCAATTCCAATTACCATGTGACTTTCCAGACAGACCCTAAATCGAATGTGACAAAAATAATGTAATAAAAATTAATTGATAAAATTCTAACATTTTCAGAAGAAAAAAAATTAGGATAATTATTGATAAACAACTTTAAAATTGCAAAACATATATTTTGAACTATTTAATAAATAAAATATTTAAAAGTATTAACTTTGGAAATATCATACCAAAATTTGGTGTCAATATGGGCTAAAACATCCCATGTAATAAAATCTCCGTTAAATCTCCAAAATCAAGCTTTGGTAGCCCTTTGTGACGGAAATTACCTCAAAACGACAATATCCAAGGTTCCCCAATCACTTAAACATGTACCTACACTAAAACACGAAGCAATGCAATTGAAATCAGCTCAATCCAAGATGTATTCTTATATGCGAACTAAGGAATTGTTATTGTTACTTATGTGTCTTATGGGAGATCGAGTGGGGTAAAATTATTTGTTTGTTTAGATTTATCGAGTCTCAAACATAGTAGAACTGGCAATTCAAAAGGCCGATCCCATTTGTTGAGCATGAACATTTCAATAAATATAGATATATTACAATGGAGACTAGAGAAGACAAATAAACTAGAATACTTTTCGAATTCATTTGTTTATGAATACAATTGGTCGATCACCACGACCATGCTCGCACGTAAAAAACTATATATAACACATGCTACTCCAGACGGTTTAGCATTTCACCATAATAGAATTCTCAGTTTAAAAAAAGCTTTTCCTTCAAATAACCAACTATCTCTTTCCTTCAGTAATACCCCCAACAGACACACTGGGCCAAGTTTTTGTGGCTTAGCTTCCTTCACAAAATTAATTTGGTTGGTTGCAATCTGTTCAAACAATAGGAGCCAAATGTTATCAATAACAAAAGATAACTGAAGTGTGCGGAGATAATGTTGGAAAGCTTAGTAACTCCTGTGACATTCCAGCATGATCGGTAATACGCATCACTCCCTAAGCATGATGCAGCAATGACAATTTTTTCTAGGACGATCGCATGCTTGAACAAATATTTTACCAATGCCAGCACAAACTTATTTTCACTTAGTAGTCCCCAAAGGTTATCAATCTTGACGGTCTTCATATATGGAAATGAGTCGTTAAAATTATGTGTCTCCAACATCCTAGTCTGTTTATCCTTATTTGTGTACCTTGACAACTGCCCCTGTAGGAAAGAGTCTGCTATGTTACATACCAGTTACTCTCCGTAGATGGAAACAAGAAGCCAAAGACTTGATTGTGGATAAAATAAAATGGTCATGAATTTTTAAACTGGAAAAAGGTAGAAGTACCTCCCTAGACTATGACCCAAATTTCAGTGACACACCTTAATTAAACTACAACCACCTGAATTCTTCTTCTTTTTTTTTTGTAATTTGTACACCGTTTTGACTTACGTGGCATCCAATTATCTCTCACGCGCTTAAACTGCGTGGAGTCACGGGGTGTGTCACATTAGCCAAAAGGTGTAAAATATTATATATAAAATGAGTCTAGGGGGTAATAGTACCTTAGATAAATTAAGGAGTGTCTCTAATATTTCGGTCATAGTCTAGGGGATACTTGTGCCTTCTCCCTTTTAAATTCAAGGAACATCTCAAGTGCTTAGCAAATATTGCAATATAGTACATGCAAACAACATAAATGTTACGATGCTAAGCATCTTTTTCCAACAGCTACAAACAGTTTATTCATAAATTATTTTAATATGAAGTTTCAGTCAAGGCAATTGAAGCTGAACCATATTCTTGACAAAATTAAATTGACAGAACAAGAAAATTCCTCATAACATCTTACACAAAAAAAGAATAATAAGCACAATGATACAACAGATTTAGTAAAGAGAAACTAAAAAGCAGATTCTGATAACCAAACAAAGCAACATTGAAATGAAATTTGAAGACTTTGAACTACACATTCCCTGGAGCAATATCTGTGAACACATTGAGAAATACACACCTCGATGAACAAGTGCCATAGAATGGTGTAAAGCTCACTCTATGATGGGTAAAACCAATTAAACACAGATGGCAGTTGCAAACAAGGACGATGTGAAGAAAGTGATATTATTATGGCACTTCTCAGTATAAGACTGCAACATTTACTTTCCTATGGGCTTAAACAAGAAAATTGTATTAGAAACATTTGGGTGGAAGACCACCCTTAATTTATTGGGAATGTTGTCAAGGGAGTTACAAAATCCTTTTGGCACTATTAAATTATTGTAGAAGATATTAAAGAGTTGATTTAAAGTGATGCAATTTTACAGAGAAGTCTATATGCGGCTGATTCTTTAGCTTGGATGGGAACAAAGAAAATTTTCGGCTTTAACTCACTACCAAGAGAAGCTAGAGAGAACTTGATAATTGACATGTGCAAAGTTCAAAAGAAATCCTAAAGCTTATGTCCAATAAAGCAACAAGATGAATCTCGCGATTTGATCCTTCTGTCAGTTCACATGTTACTTGTCTCATTTTTTTCTCCTTTTAATTCTTGTGAATAC
The DNA here is from genome assembly GCF_001406875.1 of Solanum pennellii. NCBI lineage: Eukaryota > Viridiplantae > Streptophyta > Magnoliopsida > Solanales > Solanaceae > Solanum > Solanum pennellii. Next base: position 6,322,556 of record NC_028644.1, on the reverse strand, counting down.
AGCATATACGGGAGCAATCTCCACAACAGAAGATATTATTGTGAAGCTCTTTTTTTATGAAGCAATTAGTTTAATCATAGAACACATCAAAAAGATGCAGAGACATAAAAATAGAGAGTAATGCTACATTGTAGCCGCAAAAAGCAAAAGTGAGACCTTGTTAGCTATATTAAGTACTTGTACTAGTTATGTTTCAAATTGACAATGAGACTCCTCCTCCTATATAGGGATCCTCTTTTTCTTATATTTAGAGGCTTATCTTTTTTGAACAGGTAAGGAAGTCACATTCCCCCTCTTTGATATAAAAATAAAGGTCTAAAGAAACTTACTTTTGGTGAATCATCACACGAGTCAATGACCAATGTTTCAACATCCAATGAACTTTGTAGTGAAGACCGCCACCCTTTCAACTCCAGAATAGACATGCACTTATAAACCAGAAAGATAAACTAGAATATGTCTAAACAAGGAAATATGACATACATGATAAATGAGATGCAAATTGTTGAATAATTCATAAGAAAGTAGCTTAAATACACACACATCAACGTGTTCATAGTTTTTCTAAAAACCCCAATGATGGACCTTTAAACATCTAAAACCCCATCAACATTACTTAAAAGTAAGATTAGTGTAAATCAAAAAAAATATTGTTCTATCAATCGCAAAGTCTTTACTCTTTAGTATTTAACAACTTAGTTATCAAATTATCCCAAGTAGTGGCCCTTTTAATGTTATCAAGTGATGATTCAATAGCAAATAAAAGGAAAGATTCTGAATTTTGAATAAACCTCGATGCACCAGTTATTCAGTTTAAAATTCTCGACATGGGAAACACAATGAAAAAGATTCTTCAGACAGCTAAACTCCTTCTCCAAGTTGCTTTCCTCATCCTCAACATCAAAATTTAAAAGAAGGATTACATAAACAAGTGAAGCAACATTTCTCTGGCTGATAAGTATCTCACTGCACATTCCTCTAATTTCCAAATACTTGATATGTGGGGCTATTATTTCAAGCCAAATATCATGATTCTTATGGTAGTACTCTTCTATTGTTGATTCTCTCAACTTCACAGATCTAATTTGCAGATTTTGTATTCTTGAAACTTTTACTAGTTCCAAACACTCCAAGTTAGGGCAGATAATACCTTTTCCATGGCACCATCCGTCAGTTTAACATACCCGATCGAAAGAGAAACCACATTACTCCAATTAACACAACCAAATGGTTCAATTGACAAATGTTTATACCCACACTGAGGAAATTCATAATTATGTTGACTAACAGATAAAAAATTAAGTCTAAATACTTCAACAGTAGTAGCAAAATGTAACCATAAATCAACATCTTTAGCATAAATGTCATCGTACCTAAGGTTGCTCACAAAGAATCTCTTGATTTTCTGGCAACATTACAAATAATAAAGTTGTCTGTTGATCAAAGTCGGTTAAGTATTTTTATTTTGACTATTGGGGAAGTGAAAGAGAGTAATAGTGTAACGAAGATCCAAAAAAATCACCATCGTGTAGAGAGTATGCTGGTTCGCACAACTTGTTTTGCATCGCGCAACATAGAGAGGATTTGGCTCCGGCAGATCATCAGCCGATCTCCTCTTCCTGCCGCCTTCTTCTGGGTTTTCATTCTTCAATTTAACCAAAAAAACCTCGAATGTTTCAGCCAAAACAGTGGATAAGTTAACCACATAGTTGCTGCCAACAAACAAAAATAAAGACACCTAGATTTTTCAACAATAAAATAAATTATAATATAGAATAAGGTGAAAAAAAAAACAAATTTATTTCTGGGGAAACAAATTACTACATTCTTCTCCTCTTTCTTTTAAGAGAAACCCTAATTATTCAAGATATGTGCAGAAAATTCACATACTTGAACGATTACCTATTCTTCTTCCTTAATTTAGTCAAGGTTTCAAGGTTCAACACTTTACAAACAAGAATTGCATATTGTTGGTCAGATGTTCAATTCAATATGGAAATAACCATCGGAAGATAATGTTTTTATTGAAAAATTATTTCAGAGCAGTACATAAATATAGGTAGACATGAAAATCACTTAACTTTTTCTTCTTTCTTTAGTTTGAAATATGCCTGTGCTTTAAGTTGTCAGTACTTAATGGGAAAAAAATATATGTTTTATGTATTATGATTGTCATAATGAGTAGCAAGTTACAATTACGAATTTTCGAAGGATAATAAATAAACATAGAGTCCTAAAACTTTTAAGTAAAATGGTGCACTTAAACTGTTTGATAAAATGTCTAAATGAACTTTTCAAAAGATTTTTGTCAAGTTTCAGTAGCAATCTGTTACCTAATCAACATGTAAGGATATACAAACTAAATACAAATAGATATCACATGATCATCAACACACTTTTATTATTTTCACTACCTAATATCATGCTATAAGTTGACTTTGATGATAAAATTTTTCTTTCCACAAAATTGATATGCTCCTGATAATACAAACATCCAATCTCGTAAGTGTAAATTGGAGTCGTTGGTTGAGAGTCTTCAAAGTTCGGACTTAGATTGTGTTTGATCTTTACAAGTGTATACTTATCCCATCTTGCTTACAATAGATATAGGGGAAGAAACTTCATTATAGTTTTTTTTAAAACTTCATTAAAACTTTTATTCGCAATAACAAAAAATTTAATTAAATGTCACTTGCAATTGGTGCATTTTGCGCATTTGAAATAGTTGTTAAGATGCTCTCATGATTGCTCCACCGCTAACAACATCAGCCAAGGACGAGGAGGAGAAAACAGAGATCGCTGTCACTGTCGCAGAGGAACAAGTTCGTCGTCAATGAAATTATTCCCCTGTGACGAACCAAAAATACAGCTTTTGATGGAGTTAGACTTTGTTATCAAGTTACAATTAAGTCTGTCAGCCAAAATCCAATTTGAAACAAAAAAAAAAGCTATCCATAATTAAAATAGCAAAAATTGATGAAAACTTATACGTCAACATTTCTAACTCTAACTAGCTATAATTGCAAGCTTAGTGGTTTTAGGATTTATTCTTCTGAACATATATTGTAAATCTGATCCTATATCTATAAAGGACTCATATAGTTGTTTGGTACTACATTCTAATTTAGATAAACACTAAAATTAACCATTAATCTTAACATATTTTAAGTCTCAAAACAACATTTAAGATGAAAATACAAATTAGAATACTAAATTATTACATGATCTTAGGAGCCAGAAACTTGGGCTTAAGCTCGTCTACTTAAAAAAAAGTATTTTGAACACACAGATTATTCAGAAACCATAAACAATTCCACCTCTGAGCTTCAACTAAAAAATAACAAAGAAATGAAAAAAAGCTTAGAAGTTAATAATTTCACAACTATTAGGTTCGGGACAAAGGGTCTTAAACCTAGCCAAGTAAAGGAAATTCTAGCCTTGGGTGTCCCTTCCCCAATTAAAATATATAGATTTCAAAATCTCAGAAAAATTTTATTCTCAATCGATTTGGGAGGATAGAAATTTAGAAATTCATATGGATAAGAATTCAAGGTTTATACATACTGGATATGGTTGACTTACCCTATGGTTGAATGTCGTAGGTGTCATCATGACTTGAGATTTCGAATCGTAATATTGAAGACATGCTTTTTCAGGAAAGAAGAGGATGAATAGAGATAAATATTTGGGTGTGGGCTATGTTCGGAGGAAATATGAGTCAAGAATTTGGTTTCATTATGATTATATGAGGAAAAAATGGATCCAAAATGGTTGGAGGGAACTATTTATCAAACTTAAACATAGTTTCAAGGGTGCGGTTGATACGAATGAAAACATTTTTCAATTTTTTTGTTACTTAGAACTTATAATAAACTTTTTTTTAATATTGAAAAAAATGACTTCTCTGCTAATAAAACAAATCTTCATAACAGACGTTTATTATCTTTTCCTACCCTCCAACACATCTTTCCATCGATCTACACAACCCTACACCTTACCTTAACCCACAAGCACCACTGTAGCTTCCATCTGCATCAACCCACACCTTACGTTCCACCCTTTACAATCATAGAGTTTTTTCTAGAAAACATTTTCCTTCGTACCAAACACAACAAATTCTCAGGTTTTTTTCTTCATGGATTATTGACTTAATTATTTATATGTATCTATAATCATGATGATGATAACTAAACTTGTATATATAAATTTTGTGTGGCAGATGATCTAAGGTTTGACTCTCATACATCTTCATGGAAAATTCACTTGAGCAAAAGGCAACAACTATAAAAAAAAAATTAATTTATACTACCGTGAATGTTGGAAGAAAGAAATCCTAGATGGGTTTAGGGCACGATCACGTGTCGTAATTGAGAAAGAAGTTCATGCAGATACAAGATCAAATGCTACTAAAAGATTGACTCATGGCTTTATTATTTCTCTGCAGCCTTGTCTTTTGGCGTCCTCCAAAACCTCAACAGTTATGAGCTTAACTCCCTTTTCAGAAAAAGGGAGTTAAGCTCATAACTGGTGAGGGTTTGGAGGTAGCCAAAAGACAAGGCTGCAAACAATTAATAAAGCCATGAGTCAATCTTGTAGTAGCATTTGATCTTGAAGCAACATCAACTTTTTTCTCAATTAGGACACGTATCGTGCCCTAAACCCATCTAGGATCTCTTTTCTCCCAACATTCACTGTAGTATCAATGAATCTTTTTATAGTTGATGAATTTTGCTCAGCTGAATTTTCTATGAAGATGTATAAGAGTCAAACCTTAGACCATATGTCACACAAAATTCATGTATAGAAGTTTAATTATATTCATCATGATTACCAATACATAAAAATAATTAATCCAGTAATCCATGAAGAAAAAAACATAAGTTTTTGTTGTATTTGGTAAGATGGAAAATGTTTTCTAGGAAAACTCTACGAGTGTAGAGGGTGGAAGGTAAGGTGTGGGGTTATGGAGATGGAAGCTACTGGGATGCTAGAGGGTGAAGGTAAGGCATTGGGTTGTGGGGTATAGATGAATGGATGTGTTGGAGGGTAGGAAAAATATAATATACGTCAGTTATGAAGATTTGTTATATTAGCAGAGAAGTCATTTTTTTCTATCTTTGAAAAAATGAATTTATCAAAAGTTTTGAGTAACAAAAAAAGGAAAAGTTTTTTCATTCGTATCAACCGCCTCTTTTAACATATTTTTATCAAACTGAAACAACAAAAAATTAATATACATTAAATTCTAAGTGAGTGTGGATGAGTGAGGGTGGGTTGGTTACACTTTTGAGTTCCTTTATTTTCTTTGTTCTTTTATGTTATTATTCTTTATAAGTCATCCCTCTTATCCCGCTCCCCTCTCACACAAAATATAAGTAACTTATTTTTTTTGTATGAACATTTTTTGTTTCGTAATATTTTCTTGCTTTATACTTCATTTATTTTGTAGTTAACTAGATTTAATTTTATTTCGATCTAATATGGGTGATAACAATTCTGATATATATACAGACTTGTAGGAAGTTTAAAAATTAATAAGTAAAAAATGTTGTAGATTCTAGATCAGGCTTAGAGTCACCGAATTATGAAAATGATAATTCATATTCTCTTGAATGATGTTAACATGACTAATTTGGATTGATTTCCTAAATATTTTCTAAATTATCAATCTTTAGAAATTATTAATCTCCCAACTCTCATTCCTGTAATTGTTGATCTGGCTATCATAAATCAAAATGAGAATTAACAAATGCTACGATCATTTCAGCAAACTCATCTTAGCCAACAAACTTTTCTTCCCCTTTTACCACCAGCTGCTGGGCTAGCGTATGTGCCAACAATTGTTGTAGAGCCATAAGAATGACTTGATTATCTATAACAATTATATTTGTGATTGTATTGAAACATGTAAACTTTTTGCCTCGTCAGATTTATTGTTTTATGAGTATATTTTACATATAGTGATGTTGATTGAACGAATCATAAAATTTGTTGGTTATCATTTGGATTCATGATAACTTGATTTGCAATCACATAAATGGGGTTTGTGGTGTTGATGATCACGGAAGATTGATCGTTTGAGGTTTTACGATAAGAAACTATAAAATTCATTGGAAACAATTCATGAAAGTAATTCAAATTAGTCATGCCTTATGTAAAAGTATGTCAAGAGAATTTCAATGATAATTTTGATAATTAAGAAATCAAGCCTGATCTAGGAGCTACAACACTTTTAAATTTATTAACTTTGAAACTTCTTATAGTCGTGCCTGTATACCAATTATTAACCCTCATATTAGATTTATACAAATTTATATTTAGTAGTTGTAAATAATGGAGCGTGGAGCAAGAAAATCTCAAGAAGTAAAAACGTGTTTTTATATATAAGCTAATAATGGTTTGTGTGAGAGTAGAGGGGGGAAGGAATGACTTATGAAGACTTAAAACATATAAAAATAAGAAAATAGTTGAGTAAAAAAGATATTTGAGTAGGTAGAAAAATTGTTATTGGATGAAGAACAATGAACATGATTTATTTATTATATAGATGAACTCTAAGGAGGCATGGGGCACCCACCCACCCCGCTTATCCAAATTCACTAAGAATTTAATGCATATTAAATATTTTTTTCTAATTCAGGGTGAATGAAGTTGACATATACAACATAAGAAGATAAAAAATACTCTCAAATAATTCTTTATCCCCTATATTTACGATTATAAAATATTTAATAATTCCCACCAAAAAGAAATCTTAAAAAGTGAAACAAAGGCCCCCTAAAAAAGAAATTTTACAACTTCAATATTTTCTCATGTCAAGGTCCCTTTTGACAAATTATTTGCCTAGAGGTTAGATCTATTATAGTTATAGTACATGTTATGATATTATGGTTTATATGGAAGATAAGAAACACTTATCTTCATGGTGGATAGTTCCCTTATGAGAAGGTAATTCATGAGATAAGTTATTCCAATCATAACTTTTTCTTCTTAAACTTCCCTTTATTGTTAAATTATCTATGAAATGGCCTCATATGTTATGATTTTCGGAAGAGTGAAAGTAAATTTAATGACATGATTGTGAGAGAAATCCCTCTTCTGTTGGATAGTTTATATGCCACAGAGATAATGCATCCAAGGGTAACCCTGGTCCTAGTGTTGCTGCTATTTGTGTCAAAAATAATGAGAGAATTATTTTAGGGGTGAAAGGAAGGAGAATTATTGATTTCAAAAATCTTATTACTGAAGTAGTAACAATTAGAGAAGGGATTTAGTTTTGTAGAGATAGAAGTTATATTCCTATGACTAACTTGTTATGCTCAATATATAGAAAAGAAGATAGAAAGTTCGCTAGAGTGTTATACAGGAGGTTGAAGTTGTAAACATAGTAAGGGATGATGATACAATTCAGTTAAAATAACACTCTTATGGAAGGCAACACACTGACTAATTTTTTTGCCAATTTTTTTTGCCAACTTATCTGTTCATTTCACAGGTATATACATGATAGAGAATTTTAAAGATATTCCACTTCTAGAAAACAGAACCATGAACATGTTTAAAAGGAGTTTGCCTCATTTAAGACTTACTCAAACGAAAACCAAATAAATATACAGCAATGTTCATTTACCACATAGGTTGCATCATGGAGAGCTGGAAAATAGTTAATCAACTAATAATAAAGTTACTTCATATAAATTGTTAAATATGTCACTAGGTAAGATATAGGTGAACAATAGTAATTGACTACTACTTAACTTAAGTTATTGATTTTATATTGTTTTAACATGCAACTATGTGATATTTACTCATTTTTTTTATACATGTTTACTTTATTCCATAGTTTGTGGCATTAGTCTCTTTGAAATTCATTCTATCATGGGATAATAATGGAGAAGGTCAAAAAACTAATTCTCTCTTAAATTTAAACAGTAACTTAGTTAGAGATTATTGATCTAGTTTCTAGAATTTATATTTATTAGCGTAACAACCTAACTCACAAAAACCATGCGGACACCTATTCTAATACTTAAATAGGGAAACACTCTACCCCAAACATAACCTTGAGATCTATCATGTCCCATATAATCACACACAAATTCATATTTGAGTCCATCTCACCTTTTTCATTTAACAAGGACCCTTACAAATCATCCAAAGTAATTAACATGTAAATATGATATATACAAGAACCATCCGAATATTTAAACACAAACCCGACCACTCATGGACTAACTTGTCACAAATATAACATAATAAATAAACTCATTTTCTTATGGAACTCACACACAAATTGTTAGTGTACTGGCATGGTATCCAAGCAAACCATTATAAGTACATACTAGGCGTGGCATTTGAGCCAACCATCAGTATTGTGTATCGCTGTGGTACTCAAGCCAACCATTAGTATTCCTGTAACACTGAAGTTGGAAAGTCAAATGGGAAAGGAAAGATTGCATTTGTTTGGGTATTTCTTCAAACCCATGAGACCCATCTACAGTTCGTAGGAGCATCTATGAGTCATCGATAGCGTTCGTAGGAACTAAGTTGATATTTAGGAAAAATCAATTTTTCAATGTTGGGTCTACGATTGAGCATGATGGGTTGTAGGATGATTTACATGCCATAGGAAATGCTCATAGAGTTGATTAAGACTTACCAAAATTTTGGACTCAAGGTTGAGGTCAAAGGGTAAGGTCTACGGACTGTAGACTAGCTGACTAGTTGTAAGATTGGCTCATAAGAATTGCCCAAGATTTTAGGCCCCAGTAATTGACTCGATGATTGAATATTATGTGACGTAGAAAGGTCTATGGACCACAGGTCAAAATCAAAGGTAACTTCTATAATTTCTAAATTGTGGGTGTTTTGGTCATTTTCTATTCACCGAAACCTAAACCCTTTTTTGGACCTATAACTTCGGTATAACTTTTTTACTCTTACAAACTAAGCCTAATTTCTTCCATTCACTTAAAATTCCCTAATCTCTCTTAACCTTCCAGGTAAAGAACTGGATTTTCAAAGGAAGCCTCAATATTCATTGTTTTTTGTGCTTTGATTATCAAGGTCGTGGGGATTCACCAATGGATTCCTTTCATCTACTGGGTCCCAAAAGAATGCCAATCTCCAATTCAATTGGGGTTTTATGTAATCTTCATGGATCCTTTTTACTATGATTCAATTGATTTTGTTCTATCTTATTTTGCATTATTTAATCTAATTACATTATTTATAATTGATTTTCTATTGACCCATGTTTTATGCTTTGAATTTTACCTATGAACAATGGACAATGATCATTAATTGATAAAATATTTTTGTGCATATTTTATGAAAGGATGAATTTATGATTTAAGGATGACTTTATGTTAAGAATCTATGTATTGCAAAGGTTTTTCTCACAATTTCAAAAGGAAATAGTGATTTTTGATTCTTAAGAAGGTAATTCTTTATATGAATAAAATTATTAAATCATGGTTCTGAAAGAAGATACTCTTATACGACTTTATTATTTTTATTGGTATTGCGATCATTCTTTCCTAATCTTATACTTTGATAACTGACTTTATCTAATTCCATTGGGATTTAACCTAGCAGAAAGAGGACTTTAAGGTGGAGGCTAAAATAGGGTAGTCTCTAGCAATACTCTCTAGTCCCAAACTACATCTCCCAGTAAGACTGTCTTAAATAACCTAGCTCTAATAGATCCATACAACCTTGACAATATGATACATCGTTCTACCTTGGTAATGACATCCCCTTTTCAGTGTGGGAGTTTCATCAAATTCTATATTATGTCTCACATGGTCTATTGTCGGTTAAATCTAATATCCCACAAAATAACTATGCTTTGCTGTAACATCTCGCAAATCGAAATAACTAGGAAGAAATTAAAGAATTGTAAACAACCATTTTCTGAAAGAATATAAAAATCTAAAAACCACGTTAAATTTGTTAAGTTGACTTTTCTCAACTTCAAATGAACATAACTCCTAGATCAGGATGATTTAGGTGTGGTTCAAGATATCATAAGAAATACCATGGAATAATCTTTCCAATGCTGCCAAGTATGCGCGATTTTGAGTTTTTATGAGTGAGATATGCCCATTCGAACTTGGGTTGTTCAAATAATGAAATTTCCAATCCAAATTTTAGAAGGTTAGCCTTGTATTTTCCTTACCTAGTTATTTTATTTCGTTTTTGGGTAATTAATTGGGGTCTAAACTGATCTTCGCTTTTGGAAAAAAGTTAGGGTTTTAGAGAACAGAAAAAAATAGGAGAAAAGAGAACGACAAGCAAGGAAATTGTCAAGTTCTTGAAGCTTAGATCGTAGATTTCATCTAGGGGCAATCCTTACGAGCTATGTGACATCGCATAGCGTTGGGTTAGTTCACCCATGTGCTAAGAATGTTTAATTCAACGTGTTTGTCCTAAAAAGATTGAGAATTTGATGTCCTTGATAGTTTTTCTAGAATTGATTTCGTTCTTGAATATGTGTTCGGATTAAGGAGTTTCTTAATTTTAAAGTGTTCTTTCCTTGAGTGGTTTTGGTTAGATTTTGTGTATATGATTTGGGTGCATGAATCTAAACTGAATTTGAGAAAAAAGAAATGGATAAAAATAAATTAGGATCAGAAAACAAGATCAAAAGTTTGTTAGAATTTTGCCTGAAGGGAGGCTGGTGAAACACACCCCTGTAGACTCTGAGGGGCTGGCACGACGTGCTACCAGTTCACCTGAAATGAGCTTTAGAAAGTTGGGGCTGGCGCGGCATGCCAGGTACGCGCCTGAATCGTCGTTTTTCATTAGTTTTTCGTTGTTTAGCCTGTTTAAGTCCTTTTAAAGTGTTCTAACACTTTCCATTGATTCTAACTACTTTAAAGGACTTCTAAGCATTAAGAAATAATCCAGAAACATGACTCATAACCTTGAATTTATAAATTCAAAATCAAGGAAAGTTAAGAGCCACGTCTAGGATGTTTTAAGAGTCTTTTCAAGAAGTCTTTTGCAAATGTTTTAACTTTGTTTTAGGACTTGAAGTGCAAGTTGAGTAAAGAGTAAAGAGCAAAGAGTAAATATTGAAGTTCATTTCTTCAAAATTATATGGGGACTATGTATTCCCAAGATTTTAAAAACATAAAATGTTTTCACGTTTGAACAACAAAGGGAAACACCAATTTCTAAGAGAGCTTTCAAGCTAAGTTTTGAGTAATTATCTCAAGCCAAAGAAAGAAGTTTGTTTTAAAAACATATGAGATAAGTATATTTTGGGAATAGTATAGAGGACTGATATGGGGATGCAAGTTCATATTAACTCATGTCTCCATAAACCATGTAGATATCATAGGTAGTAAAGGATCTTAATATTTAGATGACTCCTTAATTGATTTTTAACATAGATTAGTGGATCCACTTAGTTAAGGCACTCTATATGACGACAAAGTATTGGACAGTTCTGATAGTGTGGGCAAGATGTTCTATCACCACTTAGGCTTATAATGATGATTTTCGGTTAGAGAAACTCCAAGAGAAACTATATTACTTTGAGATTTGAGTAAAATTGAGTTTGCTATTGCATATCTTTAATAAATTGAGTTGTTACTTACTGTTCTAAATTCTTTGTATAAATTCCACTGTTATTTTTGTTTTATACTGCATTTTGAGTTGAGTTATTCATTAGTTGAGTAAATCCAAGGTCAATGTTCCTTTCATATCCTTTTCAAGCTTAAGTTGTGTTTAGCATTCCAACTCACATACTCGTACATTCAATGTATTGATGCCAGTTAGTCTACATCGTCTTATGATGCAGACGCAGGCAACTAGTAGCAACACACAACACCTCGTTGATCCAATTGATCACTCAAAGTCAGTTGTTGAACCTCCTTTAATTTTGAATAAATCTTTTTATCATTTGCTTTCAGTATTTCATTGTTAGGATGATTTGGGGTCTTGTCCCGACACCCCTCTTTGTTTTAGAGGCTTCATATACACATAGTTATAGTCTTTAGTCTTATTTATTTCAGTTGGATATGTGTAAGACTCGAGTTTCCATTTGGCTATGTTATTATTTCTTAAGTTATTTCATGAGCTACATTTTTTTATGTTTAAGTCTTTCCTGAGAAAGTAAGTCAAGTCAAGGGTTCTCTTGGGACCAGCAATGATTCTCGAGTGTTAGCCATGTCTATGGTGTAAGCTCGGGGTGTGACATTTTCCTTAAAGATTTATGTTATGTCCTTGTACTAATGCATCAGCCTTGTTTCATGTTTTCCTTAGATTATGCTTTTCCTAAGGTTTTAAATAATCTAATTGGTTATGCATTGCATGTTTTAAGCCTATTATGATATCATATCTACGTTTATGCATATTTTTTTGTATACGTAGTACATTTTGTCTAACAATGCATACTTGTGCCTACATTGTCTCATAATGTAGGGCTTGACGCTCTTTCTCTTCTCACATGTGGCTAGTAGTTTTCATTCTGTAAAGATTATTGAGTCCTCATATTTTGATGGTTATGTTACCTATGCTACATTTTTATGTATTTAGTTTTCAGACTTTGTACGTTATGTATGGGTTACAACCCAACCACTCTTATGTTCCTTAGAATATTTTGTCAAATCATAGTTATGATTCCACATTTTTGTTAAAATTGTCTTTCATGATATGATACGTCCTATATACGCTCTCTTATTGAATATTCTATTGTATTAGATGTGTGTCAAGTGGCTTGTGTAGGGCCTCTCGGGTCATATATGCCATGTAATGTCTATGGTATAGTTTGGATCGTGATAATTTCATAGCGGCGTGGTACCCTAGTTAACCAACAATCAGAAATAATATGCACAATCTAAGTCAAAGTACGTGAACAACCACACTTGAATCCACAAGTAAATTAAAGAGGTTTATTCTATGAGATTATCAACATGAAGTCAATTCACATTCAACATTTATTCACTAAACATCTATTACACGCGCATTTCACATGGATTAGTCAATATGAACAAACAAATACTTAAATACACTTATATTTCAATAGCCCAATACTAGACCCATATGAGTACAAATTCTTTCCATGGAAAATTAACTCTACAGTCTCATGAATTAATACTCTTCTCATTTATTCAGTTCCCTTAAATACCATAAGTCTTAGAAATGGATATAACTAGAAATTTCATAACAATTAACCTACGATCACCACCAAACCACACCAACAAGAAAAGTCAAGGTTAACAATCAAGAGCTAGAAAACCTAACCCTTAGTCATTATCTTTCCTCTCCTTAGTAGCAATAATTACAAGCTTTAGCCATTCAGAGTACGTGCCTGAAAGACTATGCACGAAATCTCCCATCCATCTACAAGAATATTATGAAATAGAATATAGTTCTATATATTTAGTTAATAAAACCAAGCCTACTTAGGGCGAAGCAAATGTTTCAGAAATTTGGTCGCGAAATTTTTCTCCTTTTGTGAAGTTTTTAGCTTATTTTTGGTGTAAAATAATAAAACATTATAAAATCAATCACAAATGGCCTAAATATTTTCAAATTATATTATAATTCTAGATTCTAGGCCAACCTCATGATTTTCCACCTAATCTAGATCTTTCCCTCTATTGATTCACATAGGATTACCAACATCATGGTTACACTAATGCCTTATGCTGAATAAAATCAAGAGTTGTGTTTTATAAGAACTATGGGTGTTACACCCTAAAATCTTTAAAAAAAAAAAAGTCACATTTTTCCTACCTTAGGATGAATTCAACCACCACCACCACCCACCCCCACCCCCGGTCACAAATATCTTCTCTAATGCCTAAAACTTGAACTACAAAAGTAGGGGATCAAATTACTTGCCTTTACGAAAATACCTCATAAAAATTGTTAAATTCACATTAGATCACCCATTTTTTCTTATCCAGAATGTTCTTGGATGAATATGGCCAATTTTAGGGTTTTTCCTACATTTACAACAACATACCCCACTGTAGAAGCTTGTACTTACTATTTTTCTTACTCGTAATTATATGACGGATTGTTATAATAGATAGTAATTTACTTATTGCTCATTCCAGAGCGATCACACAAGAAACAACTGGGCTAAGTCAAGAAGAAAGTAGTGCCCGACTCCTCAAACCAATGAGAATGCTTGTCATGTAGGTCCTCCTTGATTTCTAAAGTAGCTTACTCAACTATATGATGCTTCTGTCGAACCTTTACCAATCTAATTTCCTTTATTCTCAACTTTTGGACATCATAATAAAGCATAGCAACTGACTCGTCTTCATATAGTAGATTCTTGTATAGTACTATTAAGTCTCACTTGATAATGTAATCCCCATCCCGTGGTACCAGCACGAATACATGGAACACTGAATGGAATATTAATCTATGACACTACTGTCCCCACATTGTCAAGAATCTAAAATAACCCAATATGTCTAGGGCTGTGCTTACCTTTCTTACAGATGCTCATCACACCATTCATTGGTGGCACATTCAATAAAACATGTTCACCAACCTGAAATGCCATATCCCATATATTGCAATCTGCATATTCCTTGTTTCTACTTTGAGTTGCCAACAACTTAGTTTAAATACCCCTCACTTTGTTCTAATCTTCCATTACAAAGTCAATGCATAGAGGCTTCACCTCACATGCTTCAAACAACCCAATGAGAAATCTATGAATCATGAGATTCTACCAACACGTTTTGAATTTAATGATCAACCTGAAGAACGCAAACCCAACAAAACACCACATTGTGTCGGATGCGTTTATGTTATTTCACACTGATATGAACTCAAATTGGAGATTTTAATTGTTTGGAAATTTAATGCAAATAAGGGGGAAAATTCAGATTCTACCTCACATTTTCCAATATATAGATTGAAACACCACTATCACGGATACTTTAATAACAGAAAAACTCCCACTATAGTGGCCCAGTAGCGCTTTGCAGCCTTGACGAGTTCAGCCCATAAATTTTCAAAACTAAGAATTGTTTTTCATTTCCTTCTCCCTACTAACTCTTGAAACACATAACTATTAATAATATAATCCCATGATCAATCTGAGACATAAGTATCCTAGATATTTTCATCATAGATTCAACAAAAACCCCAAGATCATATCCAGCAACATATAATTAGGCACCTAACACCGCCTTCTAATAAAATTAATTATGAATAACACTAGAAAGTAGTGCATGATATCATATTATAACTGTCACACCAGAAAAGTCTCTTCCATATGGTTCTCAAACAATACCAAATGTTCCAAAATCAGAGTTACCCCACGGTGACAATTTATCCTTTTCACTTACCATCTGTACTAATGGTAAGGTTCTGTCAGCCTAACACGATACTTCCAATCAATAACAGAACCATTAAATTATAGGACAGGACTATACCAAAACATGTTTAGTAAATCATATACAAATTTATCATTAATTCATCATGCATAATCAAGTTAAGTTATTTTCTTGTCCATAAGATCATACAAATACAAGTAATTAGACTTCCCGTGCATGCAAAAATTCAGGAAATACAATGGAAAAAGTAACAATCATTATGTTATAATTTTATTGAAAGTCAGGTTCATTACCCCTTATTCATATAATTAATGACAACAAACTGATCATCCAATCATTCACATGACTCTTAATGCCATATACCAATTGGAACCTTCGCGATTCTAATCTTTCCTTGCTTAAGTCGCTTCAGCTGAAAAACTGGAATCTAGTTTACCTCGCAGAGAAACCAGTAGGAATCCCGAGATACAATTGGACTTACCTCATATGAAAACAGACACGCCACACAAAAGGAGTGAACCAGTGACAACTTTTTACAATGTTTTATATCATGATGATCCAATATGGACTCTAATACAAAATTGTCATGATCTCTTAACCCCACACTTAACATCCCACATGATCACACTTGTGGAATCTAATACTAAATTGTCACGATCCAACCCACTTGTCATACAAACCCTCTTGTCATACATTCACCTATACTAACACATAGATAGGATAACCATTAACCCCAAACCTAATGTGTCAAACGTGATCACATATAAATCAATATATGAGTCCAACTCACCTTTAAAGTAACCTGGACCACTCAAGAGTTCATAAGACATTATTTGCAGTTTTGGACATGAAATATGATCTATATAAGAACCATCCCAGAATCAAACACAAGCGCAACCATTTATGGACCAACATGTTACAAATATAACACAGTAATCAAACCTAGTTTTCTCAGGAGACCCATACACAAATTGGTACTATATTGGGGTGTATCTAAATCAACCATTATTAGTACATACCAGGCGTGGTATCTGATCTAACCTTTAGTGTTTTTTATTAGTGTGGTACTCGAGTCAACCATTAGTACTATTTACTAGTGTGGTATGCAAGCAAAACACTAATCACAAACAACATGCACAATCAAAATTACGATGAACAGCCACACTTGAAGCCATGTGTAAATTAAACAGGTTCATTGCATGAGATTATAAACATGAAGTCATTTCACATTAACCCTTTATTTCCTGAACATGCATTACACAAACATTTAACATGGAACAATCAGTATTAACACATATATACATATATACACTATATATCACTAGCCCAATATTGGACCCTATTATTACTACACATACATTAACAACAAATATCTCCCTAGTCCATTAATAAATACTCTTCCCATTCATTCAGTTCCTCTGTATTATCACAAGTCCCACAAATGTTTATTACTCTACAATTTCATAATACTAAACCTTAAAATCACCACCAAACCACCAAAAGAAAATTCAAGGTTAACATTCCAGAACTATAAAACCTAACCCTCATTCATTATCTTCCCACATGGACAGTAATGACAATAACCTTTAGCCTTCTAGCATGCACAAAGCTCTATTTATGAAACATATTGTCTATATACAAGAATATTATGAAATAGAATACAAGTCTAACTAATCAATTAAGAAAATCGAGCCTACCTGATCACCGAGCAACTCTTGAAGTCTCATTGCAAACTTTGACTCCATTTGTGAGGTTTTTATCTTGTTCTTGATCTAAAATAATAATATAATACCAAATCAATCACAAATGGCCTAAATATTCAAAATTATATTATAATCCAAAACACTAGGCTAACCTCATTATTTCCCCACTATTAATTTATCAAGGATTATCAATCTTGTGATTACTCTAACGCATTATGATAAATAAAATCACGAATTGCATCTTTTATGAACAACTGAAGGTCTCACACCTTATAATCCTCATAAACCTAGATTTTATTCACCTTCTAATGAATTCAAACCATTCCATGAACCACATATGTTTTTATAAGGCCCAATAAGAGAACTACAAAAATAAAGAATCATATTGCACACCTTTACGAACATTCCTCATGAAAACCTATTGAAATTTTCCCTCGGTCACTCTTTTCTTCTAGAAAAACTTTCTTGTGTGATGATGGGTGATTTTAGGGGTTTCTCTACATTTACAATGTCTTATGGCGCTATAGCGATCCAATCGGACCCCTAATCCCGCTATAGCGGCCCAAATCAATTATTTTTTTATTCTTTACTCATAAAGATAAGACGGATCATTAAAATAATCTTTTTGAACCTTTTATTTGTCAAGGGTAAGCTATAGAAAAGACAAAGGTTTTTAGTGTTTGCTGAAATCGAGAATGTGTGATGTCTAGATAGAAGTACAAATCTATAATTTTACTTAGGTTTCATAAAATCTCATTAATTTTCCATCGACAACACTTCAAGTAAGTTGATATGATATAACAATAGAGATACTGGAGTTATACTTACCAGATAAAACAAAAAATGAGTTTTTAGGATCTTCATGGGTGTAGATCTAGATTTTCTGAAATCACCTCCTGTAAAAATTGATGAATTAGACTTTAAAGGATTTAAACATAGATGGTGGAATTAATCAATCTTGTGAGACAAAACCCATTAAAGAATACATCTAAGATAGGAAAACTAGGTATAGATGATAAAATTACCTGGGGGAGTTAATTTGACATGGTGAACAAGCATCGATTTCTTTTCAACAAGTGTAGAGGATAAGCTTAATTGGTTTGGTCGCATCGCTTCAACGTGGAAGCTTTAAACTCTCTAATATCTCCAACACTAGAAGCATCTAGTGCCTCTCTAATTTCAATTTTAGGTGTGTGTTTTTTGTTGGTTTGTTTCTCTGTTTGATTTTCTTACCTTTTTATTTTTTAACATTTTTGTTTGGCTTTGGCTTTTGGGCCGATCCTTTGTATAGTTTTTTTTTATAATCAAATTTTGACTCAATGGGTATTTCAATAAAATAAAAAAAACTTGTCACATGACCATATCACATAGGAAGTTGTCACAAACTTTAACGAAATATTAGCTAATTGTCATAATGTCACTTTGTCATCCCACATAGGAATAAAATTAAAAGCATAAGTGATATATTATTAAGGGAAAATGATATGTATTCTTGGAGAGACTTTTGGAAGACCGTAGAATACTCAAGCAGAATTCTTGGAAGGTTCTACAATTCTCTAGACTTGTAGAGAATTCTAGAGCGACTAGATTGTAAATATATAGGGACTTGTCTAGTAACTTTTTGTTTATACTTTAGCCCTTAGAAGAGTAATATAAATAGAAGGGATCTCATTTGGAACTCAACCAAACAAGTGCAAAAAATTCTCCAATCAATAAAAAAATCCTTATTACAAATTCTCTTATTTCTTTCTTCATTATCTTACTGATTTATGTTTGGAAAGATGTACTTGAGCTTATAAGATTGTATCCTTCACTAAGTTGTCATCTGTCAGACGAAAAGTTAGTCAAAGTCCGAGTTCGTGAAAAAGTGGTATCATAGCCTTATTGTTTCTAAGGGAATGGATAACTAGGGAAACATCAACACTACTAGCACCACCAACATCAGGTTGGATTATGGAAGGAAGCACTGAAATTAAAGAAAGAACCTTAATAGTAACTAGGAATTATTGCTCGACCCTCAATCACTAAAGCTAGTAATAAGGAACGCGGTGAGGAGTCCATTAACGTCACGCCTGGAGTAGAGAGGATCAAGAGGATTGACACAGTGAGGCATGTTATGTAGATCTTAGGCAAGCACTTGAACAAGGCCGACGACAAGTTTAAGACTCTCAATGACTTTACCCTCGAAGAGAATGAAAACATCCACAAAGAGTTAAATTCACGTAAACATGTAGAGTGTGAGATGAAGGAAACATCACTTCATTGAAGTGTTGACTCAAGAAGGAATTAAGAACAATTGAAACAACGAAGGCTGATATGGTATCTCTCAATGGAAGAATGAAAGCTTGAGGATCTTCAATACCCAATGGAGATAGGGAGGACAATATTTAAGCTCCCAAACAAACAATGCTCTAAGGAGTTTGTTACGCATATGAGGTAGAAAATATCTTGTGGTAATTGGAGAGTTAATTTAAGTGCAACAAGGTGAAGATTGATAAGAAAAAGATCTACATTGCACTGTTGTACCTGTCAGAGATGGTCATGTTATGGTAGAGGTTAAATGAGTCAAAAATATAGAAGGGGATTTGCACTATAAACACATGGGAGAAATTCCGAGTGGAGTTCAAGAAGGCTTTCTTTCTGAACAACATCATTTATGAGGCGAAGAACAAGTTTAGGGAGCTGAAGCAGATAGGTAGCACACATAATCCATGAAGAAATTCAGGACCCTCATTCTCGAGATTCCAACCCTTATAGATGAAAATGTTCTTCCACTTCATGGATGAGCTGAATCATGGGCCATGAAGGATCTAGAATGGTGATAGGTCAGGACTATTGATGAAGGTATCACGCAAGACAAAGATTTGAAAGACTTTAGGCATGAAAAACCCTGACTAAGCAAGAAGAGAGGATATGAGAGGTATGCATGAACAAGGGTGGAGAGATCGTGGAAAAAAATCAAGGAAATCATGAAACTTATATGTCTGATGCCAAGAAGCCTGGACGTCATAGGGATACAGATAGGAAGACAAAGGATATAAAGAGAAACAATTACTACATATGCAGTGGGTCGCATGTCTTTAAAAGATTTCATGAGTTGAAGAACCTTGGTACCATATTATGGAAAGGAAGGCGAAAGATAGACAAGTGTCAGGGCAAGGTTTAGATCTGAAGCAGTTGGACTTGATTGGACAATGTAGAGCTAGCTATAGCAAAGTAATGAAAGAGGCCGAATGAATACGATGCACAATATGTAGACATTACAATCAATGGACTACCCACTCACTCTATCATTGACACGGGTACAGAGGCTATCTCATGACCAAGAACACAGAAACAAAGTTAGGATTCAGTTAAATTCCATGTAACACCCACCTCAAATTATTCAATGCACCACCAACTCTCGTGTGGGGAGTTGCTGGTGAAGACAAGACTCGGTTTTCCATGTAGCATCAATGCTCCGTAGTCATAGCAGCATGAAGTGGAGAGAGTGTTATGGACCACCACTTTTTCATCCCAGTTAGGTATAAAATTAAAGTATAAGTGAGCTAGCCTAATTGGACAGGATCTAGAGTCTTAGAGAGGTTTGTGGACAAATACACAAGAAGAATTCTCTAAGAAATCCAAAAAGGCTTTTATTTATCACCTAGGAGATTAGTATAAATAGAAGGTCTCTCATTTGAAACTGAAGCAAGAAAGTGTAAAGCATTCTCTAAGAAATCCAAAAAGGCTTTTATGTTTCTTCATTATCTTAGCGATATAAGTTTGAAAAGGTTAACTTGAACTTAAAGATCATGGAAGAGTCATGAGTAAGTATTCAAGTGCGGCACGAAGCGTTAGTTGAAGTCTAAGTCTATGACATGATGCTTCAAAAATTTCACAACTTTAAATGTAAGTTTTAAAAAGGAAAACAACGGAGGCTTGTTTACACCCTATTTTCACCCTTCACATTCTAATTAATTTTTAAGTTTCTTAAATTTTAAACAACGTTTTAACAATTGTTTTACAAAATTAGAAATATTTTTAAAATCATTGTAAGGCAATCTTCTCGACTTCTTCAGCGTCCATACATCTCAACAAGTTCAGATCCGGGGTTCGTTAGCAAGACATTTAATAGTTCTGTTTTGTCTTCCATTGTCATGGTCGAGGCATCTTCCTTTCTTTAGAAATTTCTTGATGTGTAGGTACCATGACTGACCATCTGGTTCTGCTTCCAATGTAATGCAATAGGTATGCCGGTACCAAAAATGAATCTCCAATGGAGTGATATAAGTATTTCGATGATATGGAAACATTCAGGCCAAAGTAGCAACGACATCTGTCAATTTATTATGAAACCTTGGGATGTATCTATACTCGATGTACCTGGGCCTTTTGCTAAGATATTTCAGACATTGTCCTTATGGAAGAAGTTTGAGGTCTAGAGTTTTCCATTAGCCTTGAGCTTGCCTAATAAGTGAATCAGAATCTCTCAACACAGTCAATTCTTGCACGCCTAAGTCTATTGCCATATTTAGGACCATGATGCAAGCTTCATACTCTGTTGTGTTATTTTCACATAAAAAACAAAGTGAAGATATTGCAGGGTAATGTTCCCCTTTGGGCGATATGAGAATCACCCCTAGCCTTGTACTTTTTGCGTTGATTGCTCTATCAACGTACAAATGTCAGGCCTAAATAAATATTTCATCCTACTTCTTGAATTGAGTTAATCTCTTCATCGGGAAAATATGTATGCAATGGTTCATAGTGGTTTTATATGGAAAAGGAAAATTATATTTTTTATAAAGTTTTCGACCTTTTTTAGAGTCGCCACTTAATTTTTGAGAAAAATCAAGAAAACTTGGTTCTCAAAAGACTTAACAGAAGAATTAATTGAAAATAATTTTAAAGGGATTCGGGGATTCCTATTAACGTCTTAGGAAGATTTAAAATCACCTAAGACGTCCGCTAAATGCGGTTCTCCGACAACTAACTTAATTTGCCTTAACATAAAAGATTTTATAGAGTTATTTGAAAATTAAAGCAAAAATCATTTAAGATTGCTTTTTGAAAGTGAAAATTATTCACCTAAGTGGGTTTTAATTTGTAAATTTTTTTAAGCCGTTTACTTGATTTGAACGAGTCGTTAAAACCAAAGTGACATTTTTCGGGAAATCGGATTTTCCTAACCTTTAAAACTAACGACAAGCAAAATCATATAAGCATAAATAAGCAAGTAAAGAGAGAGCGAGGGAGAGACATTTGGGTCCAAATCTGGGTTTTCTGTTCGCCTTGACCAGTATTTGGACCCACCTGTCTTTGGGTTTTGACCCATTTGACTTTTGGGTTTTCGACCCATTTTCTTTCGTACATGTCCTAGACTAAACATATAATAATAATAAATAAGTAATACAAGAAAAAAAATGACAAGGGATTAGGCCCAAAATAACAAAATACAAATATGAAAGAAGATAAAGTGGGCCTCCATTGGCATAACTTCTTCAAATCTTCGACTTCTTGATTTTCGAATCCTTCCAACACGAGACCTGTACGTCAACTTTAAGGTTGGGAGAGTCGATGAAGGAATTTGAGCCTTGGCGGCTCATTCCGAAATGCGGAAGAGGGAAAGTGGGGAGTTCAATGGCGAACTCGATGCAAATTTTACATGCAAAACAGAGAAAAGAACATAAGTAGCGCCCGTGAAAGTTCATAAGAAATGAGAAAACAAAATGAAACATATTTTTAAATAAAAATCCAAAACGGGAATAGATCACAGAAAACATTAATTATAAAGAACAAGACTTCATCAATGAAAGCTAATGGCAAGGCTACACAGTGATTTAACTAATCGGAATTATTTTTTATCAATACAAAAACAATGTAAGCGCATAACCCACCCATTCTTAAGAATGCTAAAATAATATAGGCCAAATTCATGTGACAAAGTGGCACCGGCCAATGTACTTGTTTTAATGAAAGACTCGGATTTTATATTAATATTAATAAACAAAGCCTTAACAGGACAGATTTTATAAGAAAAGATGAGGCGAATAGGCTAAAATTAAAAGAGACAACAAAAAAATTGGTATGGCCAAATCTAAAAATCACAACTAACAAGGGGAACCACTAATATATTCCAAAACTGCTGAATAATGAAGATAAGAAAAAGTCACACCCTGCCAAGGCAAACGTTTCACACTCAACTTATCAAATTTATCATTTTTAAAAAAGCATATGATTCTAAATGAGCAGGTGTTTGAACCAGAAAAGCCACTTGCTTGTATTCCAGATTGCGCACAGCTCACATAAAGGGGAAAAAGTTCTAACGCAGATTTATAGCATGTTAAGAAAATCGAACGATAGGTAGCAGGAAAATTAATACCGACAGATGCGGGGAATGCAGATATAGACTTCAAATGACATGCTTACCAATAGGACTCAAGCAATGACCGAAACCAAAAAATAAACGAATACAGGCATATTTCAACAAGTATGACACACTGACAACTTAAAAAAAGGCAAATGATAAAGGGAGAAACAAGGTACATCATAAGAGAACATGACAAAATAAAACAAGCTTCCATACTAATGAGATAAATGACAAAATATATGTCCAGTAGCCTCTACACTCTGATGCTATTTTGACTAAATGAGAAATGCTATGCAGTATCACGATGGGGGAAAAAGCACAAACCCAAAGCTTTTAAATTAATTGTATATATAAATAGGCGTGTCTCAACGGAGAAAACAGAAATACAAGATACTGGCATAACACACAATGTTAGTTCCATACTAAACCGCATCAAATCTTATCAACTTAAAAGCTAAGACAAAACAATGACAAAGGACATTGTTTCGATATAAATAACGGAAACACCGAGGAGAGCATGAGAATGAGACGAAGAGGTTTCTACGTACCACAAACTCCAGCATGTATCTGTTCAATAAGTTTCGCAGCTTCAACAACATCAACACATCTAAAAAGACCTAAGTCTGGAGTCCTCCTATACAGGATTTCTCCACTTAGAAAGAAATTGAGAGTCATATGGCGTATCGACTTCTTCTGATTGGACGTAGCATCTTCTAGATAAATTCCCGATTCCAAATACTTCTGTATATTGAAATACCATGGTAAACCGTATGGTTCCGCCTCAACATGTGGACAATGGATCGGATGTTCTTTCATCTCTATGTCCAGAGGATCAATGTAATCAGTATCTGGATGTTTGATAATAGAAGCGATGGTTGCAAGGGCATCATCCAATTCATTCTGTATTCTAGGAGTATGTCTGAACTCGATCTTGCTAAATCTTTCCCACAACTTCTGTACATACGTAAGGTATAATCTTCGGGTTCTTCACGGCCCATTCTCCCTGAACCTGATGAATCAATAAATATGAGTCTCCAATAATCAACAGCTTATGGACATTCATGTCAATGGCTATTTTAAAACTGAGGATACAAGCTGCATATTCGGCCATGTTGTTTGTGCAATTGAATCGGAGCTTAGCCGCCATGGGGTAGTGCTAACCAGATTTCAACACTAGGACCGCCCCAATACCTTTCCCGTGATGATTTGCCACTCCATCAAAGAATATTCTCCAACCTGGATATGCTTCAGAAATATCTTCACCCACAAATGACACTTCTTCATCGTGAAAATAAGTCTTAAGTTGTTCATACACTCCATCAACGAGATTTTCTGCAAGATGATCAGCCAAATCCTGTTCCTTTATTGCCTTCTGAGTCACATACACGATATCAAACTCACTCAACAACATTTTCCATTTAGCTAACTTTCCGGTCGGCATCGTTTTCTGGAAAATATACTTCAATGGATCCATTCTAGAAATGAGATATGTAGAATACGAAGACAAATAATGTTTCAATAGAGTGTACCGAGACTCGTATGGAGTAAGCTTTTTACTTATGTAATAGATAGATTTTTCCTTATTTCCTATCTCTTCGTGTTGACCGAGTACGCATTCGAATGCACTATCTGAGATGGATAAATACAGCAACAAAGGACTCCCTTCTCGCGGAGTAACCAATACTGGTGGATTTGACAAATAGGTCTTGATAGGGTCGAAAGCAATCTGACACTCTTCAGTCAACTTTGTTGGAGTGTCTTTCTTCAACAGCTTGAAGATAGGCTCGTACACCACGGTTGATTGAGCTATGAATCGACTGATGTAGTTTAACCTTCCTTAGAAACTCATCACCTCTTTTCTCATCTTCAGCGGAGGTAACTCTTGAATTGCTTTAATCTTGGAAGGGTCGAGCTCGATACCTCTTCTGCTGACTATGCATCCCAACAACTTGCCAGCTGGTACTCCAAAAGCCATTTGGCGTGGGTCAACTTCAAGTTATACAGACGCAGACGATCAAAAAACTTCTTCAAATGTTTCAAGTGATCCTAACTCTCGCGGGACATAATTATGATGTCATCCACATACACCTCAATCTCCTTATGAATCATGTCATGAAATATGGTCGTCATAGCCCTCATATAGGTAGCGCCAGCATTCTTGAGGCCAAATGGCATCACTCTGTAATGATATACACCCCAAGGTGTAATAAAAGCTATTTTTTCTGCGTCTTATTCATCTATCAGAATCTGATGATAACCTGCATAACAATCCACAAATGAATGCATTTCATGTTTAGCACAATTATCGATTAGAATGTGAATGTTAGGCAATGGAAAATTATCCTTAGGCTGGTTTGTTGAGATATCTGTAGTCGACACAAATTCTGATCTTCCGTCTTTTTTGGCTACCGGAACAACATTGGCCAACCAGGTCAGGTATTAAGTTACTTCCACCAATCTAGAATTGATCTGCTTGGTGATCTATTATTTAATCTTTAGACTCAACTCGGGATTGAACTTCTGAGCCTTGTGTTTCACTGGACTGAACCCCGGATTGATCAACAACTTGTGAGATACCACACCGGTACTCAGCCCTAGCATGTCGCTAACTTCCCAGACAAACACATGAATGTACTCGGTGAGTAAATGAATTAGGCCTTTTCTTTGAGTTTCACTTAAGTGAATGCTGATCTTAACCTCCTTAAAGCACTCTGGGTCTCCCCGATTAACCGTTTCCGTTTCCTCTAGATTCAGCTTATGTTGGTTTTCAAATTGCCGAAATTCTTTGGCGACATACTATGGTTCCTCACTTTCTTCTTCGTAACCATCAACCTCGTCATCACCTGCCTCAATTTGTTCATTCAGCTTGTCACATGACATGACATTGGCAGGTTTAAACCTTACATTACTGAAACAATAAACAAACAAAGAAAATTAAAGTATAACAAATGAGTAAATAAATAAATTTAAAAAATAAAAGTCTTTCATTCAAATTGGAAAACAATGCAAACTTTGGCCATGGGATAGGGCCATGTTGCCTTCTTTGAACATCACGATGGAAATTCAAAAATTCAAACAATTAAGAAAAATGCAAAATTGTTGGTCTCGGGCCTCTTCCTGACTACCACCGATCTAAATATGCATAAAATGATGCCCTTCTACCAAGGAGTTCGGGGAATTAGGATGGGCGTGGAGGTCCAGTTCTGCAGCATCTCTCCTGGCTTAGCATCACGGAATCATGTCAGCTCGACCTCTTCTTCATCGATAGCATCGATTTCTTCAAAAAGGCCACAAATTCCTTCCCCAAGGTCCTCCCGCTCGTCATACTCACAGACTGGAAAGGATTGATATAGATGAGGGATTGGCTTGATCCTTCTTTATCTTTGTCTTCTCATCATCATCTGTGGGGACGTACCCCAATCCATACCTTGCCCCTTTGACAAGAACTTGAATGGGCTCAAAAATTCCTTGGGAATTCCTTCCCAATCCAAAACCTGGTTCAAATCTACTTTGCAACATCACAGTAGCAATTATCTTATACACAGAAGGCATGAGAAGTTGTGGGGACAAGTCTTCACCGATGGCATTTACCAACTCCACCATGTAGAAATTAATACCTCGAGACACTTCATCGATAATCGGTGTCTGTCTGCCAGAATGAATACCTTCGCCATGAATGACTAGCTCTTCGTTCATCTAAACGAGTTTCATCAGCTAATGCATGGTAGAAGACACTGCTCCAGCCATGTGAATAATAGTCCTCCCAAAAATAAGGTTATAGCTGGTATCGATGTCCAACACTTGAATTTGTGCACTGAATTCTTCTGGACCCTTTGGATGATCATATTCACCTTCCCTAACGTATCTCTCTATACTCCATCGAAGGCTCTTACATTGAATTGGTTTTGTTCCAGCTTTCCCAAGTCAAACCTTAACTGCCTTAATGTTGACAACGGGAAAATGTTCAGATCCATCGTCCACCAGGACACGATTTATGACCTTTTCGCGATAAACGACAGTGATATGCAGTGCCTTGTTGTGGGACTTTCCTTCAAAAGGCAGTTTATCGTCACAAAAGTTGATTCGATACCCTCGAATAGCTTGTGGATCATACGGCCACGTCATCGCTTCTTGTGCCCGCGGGTACCTACATATAATCAAGAGCCTTCATCAAATCCTTCCTGTGCGATTGAGAACTCATCAGCAAGGCCATACAGAAATCTGGCCTAGAGTCTTCTCCAAATGCTTGACAATAGAATAATCTTTTAGCTGAATTCTTCTCCAGAATTCCTCTGTCTCACCCTCGCTTATTGGCCTTTTAGGTTTATCCTTTTTTTGACCTTCGAGAGCAAGATCCTCAAGAGTATAAAATCTTCCGGATCGGGTCTTACCTTGTGCAGCAGCAGTCTCAATCACAAATTTTGGCTTGATAAGAGTTTTTGATGGAACCAAGGCAACAACCTTTGCCGGTGTC
Source organism: Solanum pennellii (assembly GCF_001406875.1). Classification (NCBI taxonomy): domain Eukaryota; kingdom Viridiplantae; phylum Streptophyta; class Magnoliopsida; order Solanales; family Solanaceae; genus Solanum; species Solanum pennellii. The sequence continues at coordinate 6,294,713 of NC_028644.1, read as the reverse complement.
AAGATAACAAACTCTTTGTTCACTTTTATGATCAAAGCAGCTATAGCCTTTTCCAACTCATCATGAACGATTGGAGTTATCAGTTTTATCCCACACCAATTATCGTCTGTTTCTATCATATTGATGTTGCCGCCTCCATGATTGGGCAACGGATTGGTATGGACATTAGGTCCAGTTAGTTGGACAGAAACCACCTCTTGGTCGATTAAATCCTGAATCTTGTGCTTGAGGTTGATACGATCCTCGGTATCATGCCCAACACTGTTTGAATTATAAGCACATCTCTAATCTGGCCTATAGAATTTCGAATAGATATCCATGGGTTCGGGCCCCATTGGGTGGATATATCAGACCGCAACCAGTCGTTCGTACAACTTTGTTCAGCTTTCCACGAGCGCGGTGAAATTCCTTGAAGGTTTCTTCTCAAATTGAGGTTGAATGGGATCATAACTTCTTTGTGGGGGAGTCATCTGTTGATTACCTTGATTGTTCAGACAGGGAGCTTGATTTCCGGGGTATGAGTTCGTCTGGTAGTTTGGCATTGAAGCTTGGTAGTTCTGGTGGGGATTTTGATATGGTGGATCTTGGACTTGATCTGCAGAAGGAGGTGCTCGGTAGCTTGACTGCACGTTAGCACAGTTGAGAGCAACACCGTGGTAAGGAGATGGAATTTGGTAGGGTGGAGGATGATTTGGGTAAATAGGAGATGGATTTTGATAATTGGGGTATGGACTTTGGTATAGTGGAGCTTGGACGTTTGGATCAGTGGCGGTAGCATTCTTATAAATTGGAGGATTATTGGGATTACTAGCTTTCGTGTAGCAAACTTGGTAGGAATTTTGAGAAGGCCGAGAACGACCTTGGGAATATGACGAGCTTCTTGGGGTTTTCTTTCCCCCATATGAAACAGCAGCGATTTCTTCTCTTTTCTTCTTCAACGTTCCTGATGATTTGGGTGATGCAGTAACACGGGCTATCTTTCCCATTTTCAACCCATCTTCGATAGTCTCACCAACTTTGACTATCTCGACAAATTTTGCTCCTATGAGCAAGAGGATTCGATCATAATACTCGGGCTCCTGCACCCGCACGAACACTTCTACTATTTCCTCTTCTGACATAGGCGGCCTCACCCTTGCTGCTTCTTTTCTCCACCTATAGGCAAATTCTTTGTATCTCTCAGTAGATTTCGGCTTCATCTTCTCCAAAGAATATCGATCAGGAACGATTTTGACTTTATATGCAAACCGATCAATAAATTCCTTCGCTAGAGCATTCCAGCTGGGCCATTGTCGATTTTCATGGGAGGAGAACCATTCCAGAGCCTTCCCTCTCAAACTTCAGCTGAAGAGTCTCATCAATAAAGCTTCATCCCTTCCAACTCCCACGAGCTAGTCACACTAGGCTCTCAAATGAGCCATAAGGTTGCCCACTCCTCCGAAAGTATAAAATTTTAGAGTCTTGAACCCTTCTAGAAGGTCCAGACTCGAATGAATGCTTAAATCTTCATAGTTAAGTCCTGCGGTATCAGGGACGTATAGAAGCTCTTTCGTAGACTTCTTGATTTCTTCTTTTATGTCCACCTTTGCCTCTTTATTTTCCCTCCACTCCTTTTCCTATTCCTCATAATGATCTAGCTTAGAACCGTGCACACCGTGCTCCAAGGGACGTGAATTTAGAAAGTGGCCCTTTTGGGTAAGGGTGGAACTACAGAGGGACTCTGGGCATTTTGAGCGATTTGATAATTTTGTGGGTGGGATGCGGATTGGTTTTCTAATTTAAGTGGTGGTGGGGTGTTTGGGGATTAAAAGTATTTTGATTTTGATTTTGGTTCTGATTTTGCGGTGGTGGAGCGGTTTGATGGTGGGTATTTTGAGGATGGGATTGCATTTAGGGGTGGTTTTTTTGAGGAGGAGGTGGAGTTTAGTAGGATGCGGAAGCATATTTTTGATTTTGGTTAGTTAGATCTTTAACCGATGATTCTGAGTAGGTGTAGATTGTGGGTTCTGAGCTGGATCCATATTTGAAGAAGGGAAGTAGATTGGAGGTCTCCCATCAGCAACGTTGGAAGCAAATCTTGGTGGAGGCAGATCCTATCTCCTTTGCATTTCAACTCTCATTTCTGCAATCTGTTGCATCAGCTGCAGAATCAACTCATTCTGGTCCGCTATGATGGGTTGAGCCACCACAACATCAGTAAGACTTACTTCTTCATTATTATCCCCTATAAATGTCTTTCATTTGTTTGAGCTTTGTCTAGGGACGAAATCTGTGGGACCTTTTGATCTGGTGAAATTGGGATCTGCCAGCTTTCAATCGACACAGATCAGTTTCAAAGTACCTGAGAAAGAAAAACAACTCAAAGGCAAATTTGTCAGTGCAGCTTCAGAATACAAAATGCATAATATCACACAAAGATCAGATAAACACACAAGTTGCTTTGTTTGAATATATCTTCAACTCACGAATAAGGGCGGAAACATATTTTTTTAACAAGCAGGAGTTTGCTTGTTTTAGTGTTGACACTGTCTTAAAAGGGCTAAATCACGTTGAGCTAAGGTCTTCTTGCCACTTCTCTTTGACGTCCGTTGATCTGGCCTTCGTGTCTCCTCGTAACATGAAGGGGGAGAATGAAAATTTTTAAAGATAGGGTCCGGGCCTGGGAAGGCTTCCTACGTATCTCACAAGGAGAATTTAGGCGCAACGTAGTTCGAGTACAATATAAAACATTTTCATTCATTCGTTTATTACTATTACAAGGAAATTGAAAGGCAACCATAGTGCTTTTAAAAGATAAAATGATGACGACATGTTAGTCATTTTCCTTCTTGTTGCAGCATTAGTCTCCTCCTTTCAGACGGCCTAGGAATGGAGGTTTGTAGACGATTTCCTCGTCGTCGTCTTCCCCAGTCGCTCCAAGGTGAGCGTTATCGGGACCACTATTATCTCCTTGCTCGTAGACGGGGCATTTTCTGCGCATTTTCTGAAGCTTGTCAATCATGGTGCTATGGAAGGCTTTGTTCTTCATCCTCAGTGTGGCCATCCTTTCTGTCATGGAGGTTAATTCTTTCATTTCCACTGTCACCTCTTCATCAAGTGACATGTTTTTAGCTAACAGAGCGGTGGTTCCGATTCTATCCTCGCTTCTCTTTCTTGCACTTTCAACAAAAACATGTCCAACTTCTCTCGCAAGTCCTCTGTCTCCATCTCAACATTTTTCTTTCCCTTCATATGTGATTCCAGATCCTCATCCAGCGTCAAGGTTGCAACTTTGTAGATTGAAGTGGCCTCTTGAATTTCCCGAGTGATCTGTTCGATCTTTCTTTGTAGTTCTTCTCCAGTTAGTTCCATCTGGATGTTTTTACCCTTGTCTATAGCCGTGATTTTTTGCCTTTCCTGAAACGGTAGAGTAATGTTTTAGGATTTGTGGTATAGGAGGTGGTCTTTTGACTAAGAAACTTAAGACTTGGAAATTTTGGTCGGACATTTTGTAATAGTGACTTGTTTGTATATTTTGGAATTTTCTAGAATGGAGTGGATTTCTGATATCCTCATTCATAGCAACATAACACATAAGCAATTAATAGCACATATATCGCATCCTAACACATACAGAGGGACCCTTTTGTGCCAAGGGTAGGCCTAGAGCATTTGAATGATGTATACGTGGATTTGAACAAAATAAACAATTCCCCCAAAAATAAATTTCACAAATGAATAACAATGTTCACAAAGGGCAAATAAAGGGTAAAATATTAAATACAAACCCACGCAGAGCCATTTGAAAGTGCAATAAAGGCAGGCCCACGCAGGGGCTAAAAACAAAGTAAATACATATAAAAACCCACGCATGAGCGAAATCCACTATGCCGCTCCAAATGGTCTTGCTCCATCGCAGTTCCCCTAAGTCTTTTATTGCTGAAACATATATCTTAGCATCAACAAGAATCCTTCACCGAGGCGTCCTTTATCTTCCAAGCTTTTGTATCGCATCCTCTCTATTTTCTCCTTGACCCAGGTATCGAAATCATCATAACCACGCCTTAGTCTTTCTACCTCTTGAGTCGCCTTCTCAAGGGCATCTTGTTTCTCGACAAACTTAGCGTACACCTCTTGAGCCTCTTTCTTTACCTCTTGTAGCTTGGCCACTGCTTTGGCTTCTCTGTCCGTTACGTTGCGAAAGTTGTGCGGGGTTTGGGAGGAGACTTTTTGTATGTCCTTCTTCAGCCATTTTTTGTAACCCTTGTCATATCCAACATTGAATCGGTCAGGGGCAATGCTGTCTTTATCCATACGCTTGGAAATTTTCCATTCTTTGAATATTTCATACGCTTTGTGCGCTCTATCATCTGTAATATCGTATACATACGCGCCATAGCACGCTATTTTGGGTACAGTTTGTCTCCTCTCGAAATGTCGCAAGACTCGAAAGGGTGCATAAGGGCGAATTCCCAAATACCTGGTAGAGGAAACACAACATGTCTATGGATCTCCACACCGACTACTTTGGAGATGAAACGGTCAAGAATCCATTGGATATCTTCTTCTCTCAATTCGGAGAAATTCTGAGCCCATCTCCCCCTTGTTTTCCCGTTTGTCCATATTTGCCCAGTACAACATGTCATTCAAATCTTTAAAGGTGTTCTTGTTGTCAAGAGTATGAAACTCCCTCGTACCAGCACCCTTCGCTAAATGGCCGAGGATCCACCACTAAAGGAGCAAGTTGCATCCTTGGAAGTATCGATGCCACTCTTTGTATTTTCCTAGGGCTCGATACATATCGACAAGATGACCGGAGCTATAGGATAGTACTTTATTGTCCCTTAGTTCTCATACCCTTTGAACAAAGTATGCTTGAGTGTTATAACTCGGGTATTGATACTCAGACTTGGACCATGTGGGAATACCATCGTTCCCAATAACGCTACAGCAAATGCTAGAGGGTGATTTCATTTCATTCTCTGTAGGAGATCTTGAACTCCCAATTTTAAGTGGCGTAGAAGCATGCATGTCCAAATCGGATATAAAGATTTTTAAATGGTACATGGGATTCTAAGCTCCAGTAGGCAAAGTCTTTTCCCAACCCGAAAGTCGGATGACCGCATTTCAACCATTTATTTTGAAATTTCCAAATGAATTTTTGTGTATTTCTGATGAAAGTCGTGTAAAGCCACGTAACTTTTGTTTTCCTAATGCAAACTAGTTGCCAATTGGCGGAAATATGCCATGAAAAATGCATTGCAAACTTTGACTCCTTTTTTGAGGCCTTTAGCTAGTTCTTGATCTAAAATAATAATACAATACCAAATCAATCACAAATGGCCTAAATATTCAAAATTATATATAATCCAAATCACTAGGCTAACCACGTCATTTCCCCACTATTAATCTTTCAAGTATTATCAATCTTGTGATTACTCTAACGCATTACGATAAATAAAATCATGAATTGCCTCTTTTATGAACAACTGAAGGTCTTACACCTTATACTCCTCATAAACCTAGATTTTCTTAACCTTAGAATGAATTCAAACAATTCCATTGAACCACATATGTTTTTATAAGACCTAATAAGCGAACTACAAAAGTAGAGAATCATATTGCTCACATTAACGAACATTCCTCATGAAAACCTACTGAAATTTTCCCTCGGTCACTCTTTTCTTCTCGAAAAACTTTCTTGTGTGATTATGGGTGATTTTATGGATTTTTCTACATTTACAATGTCTTATGGAGCTAGCGGTCCAACCGGACCCCTGATCCCGCTATAGTGGCCCGAATCAATTTTTTTAGTTTTTACTCATAAAGATAGGAAAGATCATTAAATTAATCTTTTTGAAGCTTTTTTGTCAAGGCTAAGCTATAGAAAAGACAAGGTTTCTTTCTTCTAATTTAGTGTTTGCTGAAAACGAAAAAGGGTGATGTCTAGATAGAAGTAAAAATCTATAATTTTACTTTTATTTCATACAATCTCATCGATTTTCCATCGACAACAATTCAAGTAAGTCGATATGATACAACAATAGAGATATTGGAGTTATACTTACCAGATAAAACAAAAAAATGAGTTTTAAGGCTGTTGATGGGTGTAGATCTAGATTTCCTGAAATCACCTCCTGTAAAAATTAATGAATTAGACTTTGAAGTATTTAAACATAGATGGTGGAATTAATCAATCTTGTAAGACAAAACCCATTAAAGAATACATCCAAGATAGGAAAACTAGTTATTGATGATAAAATTACCTGGGGGGAGTTAATTTGACATGGTGAACAAGCATCGATTTCTTTTGAACAAGTGTAGAGGATAAGATTTATTGGTTTGGTCACACTTCACTGTGGCAGTTTTAAACTCTCTGATATCTCCGACACCTTCTCTGATGCTTTGATTGTCGAAGTTGTCACTAGAAGCATCTAGTGCCTCTCTAATTTCAATTTTTGGTTTGTGTTTCTTGTTTTATTTCTAGGTTTGATTTTCTTAATTTTTTATTTTTTTATCGTTTTTGTTGGGCTTTGGTTTTTGGGCCAATCCTTTGTATATTTCCCTAGTTATCCATTCCCTTAGAAATAATCTGGCTATGATAGAACTTTTTCACGAACTCGGACTTTTACTAACTCTCCGTGTGATAGATGAAAACTTAGTGAAGGATACGATCTTATAAGCTCAAGTACATCTTTCCAAACATAAATCAGTAAGACAATGAAGAAAGAAACAAGAGAGTTTGTAATAAGGATTTTTGTATTGATTGGAGAATTCTTTGCAATTGTTTGGTGGAGTTTCGAATGATATCCGTTCTGTTTATATTACTCTTCTAAGGGATAAAGTATAAACAAAAATTTACTACACAAGTTTTGTATATTTACAATCTAGTACCTCTAGAATTCTCTACAAGTCTAGAGAATTGCAAAACCTTCCAAAAATTCTTCTTAAGTATTCTACGGTCTTCCAAAAGCCTCTCCAAGAATCCATATCATTTTCCCTTAAGAATATATCGCTTATGCTTTGACTTTATACCTATGTGGGATGACAAAGTGGCATCTTGACAATTATCTAATATTTCATTAAAGTTTGTGACAACTTCCTATGTGATATGGTCATGTGAAACTGCATCAACACTACTAGCACCACCAACATCAGGTCGGCTGTTGGAAAGAAGCACTAAAAAGAATTAAAGAACCTTAACAGTAACTAGGAATTATTGCTCGACCCTCAATCACTGAAGCTACTAATAAGTAACGTGGTGAGGAGCCCATTAACATCATGCCTGGAGTAGAGAGGATCGCGAGGGTTGACACGGTGAGGCGTGTTATGTTGATCTTAGGCAAGCGCTTGAACAAGGTCGATGACAATTTTAAGACTCTCAAGGACTTCACCCTCGAAGGGAATGACAACGTCCAGAAAGAGTTAAATTCACGTAAACATGTAGATTGTGAGATGAAGGAAACATCATTTCATTGAAATGTTGACTCAAATAGGCATTAAGCACAATTTAAACATCGAAGGTTGATATGGAAACTCTCAAAGGAAGAATGGAAGCTTGATGATCTTCAATACCTAATGGAGATAGGGAGGCCAATACTTAAGCTCCCAAAGAAACAATGCTCAAAGGCATTTGTTATGCATAGGAGGTAGAGAACACCATGTTGCAATTGAAGAATTAATTTAAGTGCAACAAGGTCAAGAGTGATAAGAGAAAGATCAACATTGCGGTGTTGTACCTGTCAGCGATGGCCATGTTATGGTAGAGGTGAAATGAGTCAAAAATAGGGAAGGGGCTTTGCACTATCAACACATGGGAGAAATTTCAAGTGGAGTTCAAGAAGGCTTTCTTTTTTAACAACATCATTTATAAGGCGAAGCATAAGTTTAGGAAGCTGAAGCAGATAGGCAGCACACATAATCCATGAAAAAATTCACGACCCTCATGCTCAAGATTCCAACCCTCATAGATGAAAATATGTTCTTCCACTTCATGGATGGGCTGAAAAATGGGCCATGAAGGATTTAGAATGGTGACAGGTCAGGACTATTAATGAAGGTATCATGCAAGAAGAAGATTTGACAGACATTAGGCATGAAAACCCTGACAGATCCAGAAGAGAGGATATGAGAGGTATTCATGACCAAGGGTGGAGAGATCGTGGCAAAAAATCAAGGAGAAGCAGCCACATCCCATGAATCATGAAACTTATATGTCTGATGCCAAGAAGCCTGGGCATCATAGCGATACGGAGAGTAAGGCAGAGGCTACAAAGAGAAACAGTTGTTGCATATGCAGTGGGTAGCATGGCTTTAAAAAATTCCCTGAACTGAAGAACCTTGATATCATATTATGGGAATGGAAGGAAAAAGATAGACAAGTGTCAGGGCAAGGTTTAGATATGACGCAGTTGGACTTGATTGGACAATGTAGAGCTAACTATAGCAAAGCAATGAAAGAGGTCGAATGAATACGATGCACAATATGTAGACATTACGATCAATGTACTATCCACTCATTCTATGATCGACACGGGTACGGGTGGCTATCATCATGACCAAGACCGCACAAACAAAGTTAGGATTGAGTTAAATTCCATGTAACACCCACCTTAGTATATTCAATGCACCACCAACTCTCATGAGCGGAGTTGCTCATGGTGAAGACAAGACTCGGTTTTCCATGTAGCAGCAATGCTCCGTAGTCATAGCAGCATCAAGTGGGGAGAGCGTATGGACCGCCACTTTGTCATCCCACTTAGGTATAAAATTAAAGTATAAGTGAACTAGCCTAATTGGAAAGGATCTAGAGTCTTAGAGAGGTTTGTGGACGAATAAACAAGAAGAATTATTGTAAGGCTTTACAATTATCTAGGCTTGTAGAGAATACAAGTAGCGGGACTCGATTCCAAATATGTAGGGACTTGTAAAGTAATTTTTGTTTATACTTTATCCCCTAGGAGAGTAGTATAAATAAATTGTCTCTCATCTGAAACTGAAGCAAGCAAGTGTAAAGCATTCTATAAGCAATCCAAGAAGGCTTGTATATTTCTTCATTCTCTTAGTGATCTAAGTTTGAAAAGGTTTCCTTGAGTTTAAAAGATCGTGAAAGAATCATGAGTAAGTAATCAAGTGCCGCACAAAGCGTTAGTTAAAGTCTAAGTCTATGACATAATGCTTCAAAAATTCCAAAAACAGCGGAGGCTTGTTTACACCCAATTTTGACCTTTCACATTCTAATTAATTTTTTATGTTTTTTCAATTTTACATAACGTTGTAATAATTGTTTTACAAAATTAGGAATATTTAAAAATCATTGTAAGTCAATTTTTCCATTTATTCTAAAAAATATATTCTATATGCATATAATATATAGATTTCTATAATTTCTACTTTAATAAACATTTGGAAAATTCTTTTTATAAATGCCAAGACCCGAAATCGCATCTTGATGGGCTTACTATAAACCCTAGTAGTCAAGTTGAACTCATGATAACATAAGAAAAAAAGAATAAAGATGATAAATCACCTCCATCATAGATACATTTTAAACGGAATAAAATATACAAAAAGGCCCCAAAAGGGACTGAAGAATATGAAATGTATATAAGGAACCAAATCTCAAACCTAGTATTATAGGTACAAGAGCATCTAGAGACAGAAGTAGAGTTATACAAAACATAAATGTCTAACAAAATACAAACTATGTAGACAATAAATACATAAGCAAAAGCAGCAAGCCTTCAGATGTGAAGAGCTCACCACAATCTCAACAACAAAACGATCTTGAATGAGTGAAGATCGATGGTGATGAATGTTGTTAGGTGTTGCATCTAGAAAAAGCAAAAAAAGTGTGGCATGACACTACAACATTTTATGACTACAACCACCCGATAAAAGTGTGGCCTAAACTATTGTCACACCTCTTCAACTTTTTTAATCTTGTTAGGGGTATGACGGGTTATTTTTAGAGAAAAAAGTAAAAGAAAAATAATTTTTTTGAGTCACCACTTGGAATTGACTTTTTCTTTTACATGTTCCAAGTCACCTGGAGATTCCTAATTTTTTTAAAAAAATAACTTTGGTCTACGAAAACAGAGAGTGGGTAAGAAATTCTATTGACAAAATGGAGGGTATGAGGCACTCCCCCACCCCACCCCCCACCCCCCAAGTCTCGTGATCTTAGCACGGTCGCTTTGTTAACTTATATTTGGCTAAAAATAATTTTTGGGATAAAATGTAAATTTGTATTAGTTACTATTTAGAACAATGATTGGCCTAGGAGCGTAACCGCACAAGACCCTTTTTTAATTAAAAAAACATACACACCAAGGATCGTAACCGAACTCATAGTGATATTAAAAATTTTATTATCTTTTTATAATAAAAGCTGATAATTAATTACTCAAATTTTATTTAATAATGATAAAAATGAATAAATGATTTTGTTGCAACGTATAGACAAGAAAGTGGTTTTATTTTATTTTATTTTTTGCAAATTGCTAATTAATATTTTTTTATAAAAAAAATAAACAAATATAGATATTTAAGTATCACCACTTGATAATAACAACAAAAGAACTTTTTTTATATAATAATAATTTGGGTAACTTTCACATATAGCCACTTAAAAATAATTAATTACTCTCCATAGCTATAATTTGATAATTACAATTTGTAGCTACATGTTATTTAGAGGAGAGAGGCGAGCGAGACAGGGAGAGAGAGGAGAGAGGTGAGAGAGAGCTGGAAAAGAGTGGGAGAAAGGTGAATCGTATATGTACATTGGCTAGATAATTGTATATTATACATATGTAATTGTATGTATGGCAAGAGAGATTGGGAGAGGGAGGAGAGAGGCAAGCGAAAGTGGGAGAGAGGAGAGAGGTGAGCAAGATTGAGAGAGAGAGTAGAGAGGCGAGAGAGAGAGGGCAGAGAGTGAGAGAGAGCTGAATTGTATATGTATATAGGCTAAAAAATTGTATATTATACATATTAATTTCTATATCTTGGCGAATTATACATATACAAACATAACTAATTCTACAAACTCGAAGTCAGCCCACGTAATTAATGTATAATGTTAGTCGCAAGTGGTAATTATAGCAAATTATAGCTATGATGAGTAATTAAATAGCATAAGTTTGCTTATCCACGTAATTTTTCCAAATAATTAAGCCCCTTCTTAAAACAAGTAGTGATATACTAATTTTAAATTTATTTTTTTATATTGATACAATTTCAGAAATGACCATTTAGTAAAATTTTTGTATTATACAAAATGACCGCATTGTTCTCTTTTGAAAGAAGATTGCAAAATAGTCAATTTTATCTAATAGTTAAATTACTAACCAAAAGTATCCAATTTTTATATTTTTGTTTCAATATTCATTTCATATATTTATTTATTTTAAAAAAATACGAAATAATTGGATTTACATTTTTGCAAAAATGACCAGATTTACCTTGTTTGCAAAAATGACCAGATTTACATTTTTCGCCAAAAACAACCTCTTTATTTTTCCTTTTTTTAAAAGTGACCAGAAACTAAAAAGTAAAAGAAAGACTTTAAGATTGCTATTTTTTAGCAAAGCATGAGTTTATTTATCAATTCTACGATGTGGTAAAATTAAACTAACCACACATTAATAATAAATATATATGTAGATAATAATAAAACATAATCATTTAAGAATAACAATAGACTTAAATAAATCATAACAAACTTAATAAAAACAACGTAATCAAAATATAAAAGAACATGAAACATTAATTTAAGATCACATTGTGAAATGTAAAAAGAAATACCTAAAGTTGATGACAAGTAAATAATGAAAGCAAGTTTAATTGAATTACAAAGACTTTCCCTCTTCCAATTTTTGTTCTGGTTTTTTTTTTGGTCTTGTGTCCTCTTTGAAATGAAAGAAGAATGAGTTAAATGTGTGGTGAATATTAAACTCACTCTTCTTGAAATGAAGAGTGAATTTCTTCTTCTTCTTTTTTTCCAAGAAAAAATTAATTAAAAAACTTTTAGATAACTCATTTTATGGAAAAACTTCAGAATATGGCAAACATTCATATATATTCAAAAAAAATTGTTACGTTTTATTTTTTTCATATTATATTGATATAATTAGACTATAAATAGCAAAGTTAATTCTATGAAAATAAATATTTTTTATATATTTAATATAATAAATAAATATTAAATAGGAAAGTAATTATAATTGAATGCCTAAATAATTATGGCAGACATATTTGTGATTTTTTTCCATGTTTACCATCATCAAAAAAAATTTATTTTATCAATATTCATACTGTCACGCTCCGAGCTACCCCGGAGACGCGGACACGGAACCTAGGACCACAAGTGATCCCAAGCTAACCCTGCTAGCATGATCGTGAGCATACTAAAGATAATAAACTGATGCGGAAGCTAAATCATAATTAAATCTGAAAAGATGGGGACACTCATATTCTAGAACTGAGATATTTGAAAAACAATAAGTTTAATACAATGGAAATATTAACTCAATACTAAGTTGATTCTAACTATGTCTAAAATAAGACTCTAAACTGGACTAGAAATACTGGGACAAGCCCCAGCTAAATCTAGCAAAAACTGAAAACTAAATGACTAAAGACTGAAATAGAACTCATGACTGTTGTTATCGGAGAATGAGGACTCACCACTAAATCTGCTGAACTGGAGATCGGAAATCGATCTATACGTGATCTGGATGCTGAGAACCTGAACCTACATCACGAGAAGATGTAGCACATGTATGCGTCAGTATTTGAAAGGTACTGAGCATGTAAGATAGAGTAAAGTTGAAATAAAACATAACTGAACAAGCATAAAAGCAAGTATAGTAATCTGACATGATAGACTGAATTCTGAGCTAACTGGATGCAATTACCAATTTATAACATGCTAAAAATCAATACTGAATATACTGATAAATGGTCAATGCAGAAAGTCTGACTGATCTGTGGGAGCTACTAATAACCGATAATAAAACCAAATGAGCTAAATGTGGAGTCCGATGTATACGCCCCATCAAGAGGACCCAATATACCCTACGAAAGGTATAAAAGCATGTTGGCGTGATCACTAAACTGATTGCCCACAGAACGGACTTATAACCTACTTTGCTAATAGTTCTGGGACTAATTGAGTACGCTAAACCCTAGTCCAACTCGGTATTATGCTACTCCCAATGAATCCTGTAAATTTACTGATTATGTCTGAATTTCTGTAAATACTGGATAGCTCAAAACTGAACATGCAAACTGAGAATGCAACAATTAATCTTGTAATTATGCATTTATAACTGAGGCATGTATATTTGAAATGTATGAAATATCTTACATAGCATGTGTAATTCAAAAACTAAAGAAATACATAGCTAGGGTTCTGAGATTCATGCAATAAACTGAATAATAACATGATAATATGATTTGGAACATATAACTAATAAGCTCATGAAGTTCTCTTGAAGTTCTAGAAACCTTAGATCTAATCATGATATGGGAATCAAGAATTTGACATAAAACTAGGGACCCAATGGGTGAAAGGAACCCACTAGTGAAATCCCAAATACCTGGTGATGAAATCCACGGAAAAATACTTAAGTTTTGAGGCTAGAACTACTGGAACTTGTTGTGTTTTTGAACTAGGGTTCTTGAGCTTTTTCTCCTCTCTTGCTTCTAATTTTCTATGTTTTGATTTAATGATTTGACTTAGATATGTTTTAGTTATGTTTCTAGTTTTAAAATGACTAAAATATGATTATTTAGGGTCAAAACGACGTAACTTAAGGTTTAAACGAAGTAGAAAAAGATGAAAAGACCCTTGGGTAAGTTGTTGTCGGACCAAACGACGGCCAGGACTGACGGCCTGTCGTCTGACCGACGCCCCGTCGTTGGGTCCATCGATTGGGCCTGTTCGACAGGCCTTTACTAAAATGGGCATAACTCTTTACTCGGAGGTCTGATTTTAGAAAGGTCGGTGTCTATGGAAAGAAGATTCAATTATCTATATGTGGGTAGGTTATAGGACACCGAATTCATTTTATGGTAAGAGTTATGACCATTTGAAGTTGACCCAACTGCATTTCCTCTTAACTATCTGCACATTTTCCACCTACGGACCGTGCTGGTCATCCGTATCTCTTGTTAGAGAGTGGTTGAATGGGGGATTCAGTCGACGTTTACAGACTACGGACTTCTTCTGACCTACGAATCGTAAGTCCGTCCGTTGTCCAAGACTTGACCAATTTTCTGGGCTGAAATTTTTCGGAGTTTCTGATCCCATCGACGGTTGTGCAGGATGGACCGTCGTCTCACCTACGGACCGTAAGTACGTCCATCGTCCAATATTTAACCAATTTTCTTGGCTGAAAATTTTGGGAGTTTCTGATCCCATCGACGGTTGTGCAGGATGGACCTTGGATCAGGCTATGGTCCGTCGATGCCACCGTTGGTTGCACCTGGATATTTTTTTTTGTTAAAGCTTTTTTGGTATGTTTTGGCTATGGGTGTTACATATACATCACATATTTCATGTCCCCCCCCCCCTAAAAAAATGTTGAAATTCAATATACTTTACATCACTACAAAGCGATTTTTGTGATTTTATATCCATCAAGTAATTTTTAATTATATATTTATCTCGTACTTGTACAGTTTGATACCCAAAAAATGTATTTTTCTTTGCTCGTTTGTCTAATGTATCCATACTTATACAGTTTGATACCCACAAATTGTATCTTTTTGCTTGTTTGTATAATGTATCCATATTTTTGCTTAACAACATTGTGGAAATGTATCAATTTTTATACACATAGATACTTGTAGTATTATATAAGCACAAATTAAAATGTTGATTTCTGAAGACAATTTATCTAGATATATAAGTAATATATCCAAGATAAAAGTTGATTCAGGAATACAAGTATAGTTGTATCCAACGTATTCATTTGTGTGTTTAACAACAATATATTACTTGTATTCTATATCGGTGTATTCATTTTTGGTTTAAAAACTAGTGTATCTATTGACATGTAGTTCATCTATTCAAAATCGAAATACTTAACCTTCATTTCCAAATTCAACATTTGCTTACAACAATAACTTGAATTAACAAAAAAAAAAAAGATAAATACCTTTTCAATGACAAAATAAGAAATATGGAGACTACAAGAAAATTGAGTATGATTGATATACCGTGGTTTTACGATAATTTTAATGATTTTTCCTTAAGTTTAGTGTGTGTCCAAAAGTATTTTTGTATTGATTTTTATGTAAGTTTCTCCTTATTTGCAGGAAATCTGTCCAAAGATGAACGCGGAAGTTTTGAGCGAAGAAATGCAGAAAAGACCACCTACGGAGCTTATGATGGTCCGTCGAGCCTGTGAAGGTCCGTAGGTGCCATCGTAGTGAAGCTGCTGAAGGAAGATGGGGAAGTCTGACTTAGTGTGGGATTACGAAAGTCCACGACGGATCGTCATAGCCGTGACAGTTCGTCCTGCTGGTTCGTCGCAATGATAAGAGAGTAGTCCAGTACCCTAATTCCAAGAAGTTTTAGTATTATGGAACGGAGACCCTCGATGGACCATAATGCTTGGAACGGTCTGTAATACCTGCCGTTGAGGGTAATGAAGAAAGCAGAAGAAGAATTTGTGAAGTATGGGACAATGGAGGCCATGACGGCCCGTCGTGACTACGACGGTCCGTCGACTCGAACGCGTTTTGACAGATTTTCAGTAATTAGAATCCTTTTTTTATTAGGTTTTTGTTTTTACTATATTAGTTCCAAAAACCTCATTTTTGGGATTAGACTCTTTGATAATAAACTCTTTGATAGTAGATTTTTTGATAGTTAGACTTTTTGATAATCTTTAGTTCTCTTGTTCAAGTATTGAAGGATTAATTTCAGCAATTGTTACACTTTTTCTGGAATTGATTGTTGGTGTTTTGTTGATTTATCATGTAAATTTTTGGATTTTATTCTTTCTCATCAAAGTAAGTGCATGAATTTTTATATTAAATATATGAATAGTGTGATTATGACCATGGGTAACTAAACTCCATAACTAGGGTTTTGGGAACCATGCGTGAATAATGAGGTAACAACTAACTAAAATAGCAATTCTAGAATAGTGTCTTGCATGTATTGATAATTATTTTATTTAGAAGTCTTGTTAACGGATGGCCAACGTTAGAACTCTCCTTAATGCTACTTGCCGGACCAAGGAGGTAGATAATAGGAAAATTATCAACATAGATTTAGTGTATACTATCTAATAGGCTAGTGTCGATTTGTATGAGGTAATAACTTAGTCAAATATCGAATACAATGCTTAATATAAGGTAAAGATAAGGGTTAGTATAGCAACACACGTAGCTGGACCAAGGTGCGGAGTGAAATTTTCAAGATGCCGGACCAAGGATTTAGAGATACATAACCTCATTAGTTGGGTTCTTTACTTGATACGACCGCTTTAATTCTTATTTGAGAAGTAACCTTGAGCATATCAAATTTTGGCGCCGTTGCCGGGGAAACCAAGGTCGGATCTATGGTAACTATAATCGTGAGGGTCATTATGTCCTAGAAGGAAATTACAACCGCGACAACAACTTCAACATGGGTAACTATGGTAACAAAAATGATAGGAGTGGGCCCTATGTTCCTCCACAAAATCGTGAAGTTACTCCCAGGGATGGTGGAGGTAGTATGGCGCGAGTTGAGGATATGTTGCACAAAATGATGAGGAGGTTCGATGCTAGTGGTGAGCACACTAAAGAGTTGAGAGTGATTTAGCGGGTATTGGGCAGAAAGTCGATACACATGCAATATCGATTAAGCAACTTGAGTTACAAATGGACCAATTATCTGCGATTGTGAACACACGCAACCGGGCACTCTTCCTAGCAACACTGTCCAAAATCCAAAAAATGATGAACACTGTATGGCAATCACTACTCGCGGTGGTAAGCAAACCATTGACCCACCTATGTCGTCTAATGAGGAAAAGGTGATAAAAGATAATGATAAAGTGGTAGAGGTTAGTGGTGAAGTACAAGATAACACTGGAAAATATGCTGAAGTGCCTAAAAAGGTAACTTCCATGCCTAGACCACCACCCCCATTTCCTCAAATATTAATCAAAAAGACCGAGGATGGTAAATATCGGCATTTTATAACAATGTTGAAGCAGCTTTCTATAAATGTCCCTTTGGTAGAAGCTTTAGTACAAATTCCCGGTTATGCCAAGTTTATGAAAAATCTGGTTACAAAGAAAAGATCGGTCACTTTTGAGGATGATGATAGAATGCATCATTGTAGTGCAATTGCTACAAGATCTCTAGTACAAAAGAAAGAAGATCCGGGTGCGTTCACTATTCCTTGTACAATCGGGTTATTACATTTTGCGAAAGCATTATGTGATCTAGGGGCAAGCATAAATCTCATGCCCCTCTCAATTACAAGAAGTTAGGTTTGAATGATCCAAAGCCCATTGCGATGCGGCTACTGATGGTCGATCGAACAATAAAAAAGGCATATAGGGATACTCCACCATGTGCTAGTAAAAGTGGAGTTGTTCATATTTCCGGCAGATTTTGTTATTCATGATTGTGAAGTCGATTTTGAAGTGCCTATTATTCTTGGGAGGTCATTCCTTGCTACGGGTAGAGCCTTAGTTGATATGGAAAAAGGGCAGATAAAATTTTGATTGAACAATGAAGAAGTGACCTTTAATATTTGTAGGTCCATTAGGCAGAGTGGTGAGCTCCAATCGGTATCTGTTATATCCTACAAATTTGGTGAGTCATCTGAGACACAAATAGAAGAACGTCTAGGTGTAGAAGCATTAGCGGCAGTGATAATGAATTTTGATAACGATTGCATTGAAGAGTATGGGTCATTAATAGCGTCTCTTGATCGAGGTGATGTTCGGTTTAAACCGAAGAAATATGAGTTAGACATGAAGAATCGCGAGTCTCCACCCGCGAGACCATCTATGGAGGAGGCTCCAAAGTTAGAACTAAAAGCTCTCCCACCTCATCTCAGGTATGAATTCTTAGGAAATGGTGACACTTTGCCGGTAATCATTGCATTAGATCTGAATGAACAACAAGTTGAGAGTTTGGTGAAAGTGCTAAAACGGTTCAAAAGAGCTATTGGGTGGACTATTGCGGACATTATTGGGATTTCTCCTGGTATTTGTTCTCTTAAAATCCAACTCATGCCCGATCATAAGCCAAGTATTGAGCACCAGAGACGCTTAAATACACCTATGCAAGAGGTCGTGAAGAAGGAAATCATTAAATGGTTAGATGCTAGAGTAATCTATCCGATCGCTGATAGTAGTTGGGTATGCCCTATTCAGTGTGTATCTAAGAAAGGGGGAATATTGTGGTCCCGAATGAGAAAAATGAACTTTTTTCAATGAGACCGGTTACTGGATGGAGGGTGTGTATGGATTACCGTAAATTAAATGCATGGACCGAAAAAGACCATTTCCTATGCCCTTCATGGATCAGATGTTGGATAGACTTACCGGAAAAGAGTGGTACTGTTTTCTTGATGGATATTCGGGGTATAATCAGATTTCTATTGCACCAGAATATCAAGAGAAAGCCACCATTACTTGTCCATATGGTACCTTTGCGTTCAAGAGAATGTTGTTTGGGTTGTGCAATGCACCCGCCACATTTCAGATATTTATGATGTCGATATTCTCCGACATGGTGGAAGATACTATTGAAGTTTTTATGGATGATTTTTATGTGGTTGGTGAATCATTTGAGCGTTGTTTGAACCATTTATCTGAGGTCCTTAAAATATTTGAAGACTGCAATTTAGTACTAAATTGGGAAAAATGTCACTTCATGGTGAAAGAAGGTATTGTTTTGGGTCATCGCATTTCAGAAAAGGCCATAGAGGTTGATCGAGCTAAAGTCGAGGTAATAGAGAGAATCCCCCCACCTATCTCTGTAAAAGGTGTGAAAAGCTTTCTTGGGCATGCAGGTTTTTACCGGAGATTCATCAAAGATTTTTCAAAAATTACACATCCGTTGCAACTGCTGGAGAAAGATTGTAAATTTTATTTTGATGAATCCTATCTTAAAGCATTCGGTGAGATAAAAGAAAAATTGGTGTCTGCACCTATCATTATTTCTCCGTATTGGAATATTCCATTTGAGGTGATGTGCGATGTTAGTGGGGTCGCTCTTGGTGTGGTATTGGGACAAAGAAGGAACAAAATCCTTCACCCCATTTACTATGCTAGTAAATCCCTAAATGAAGCCCAGAAGAGCTACACAGTGACTGAGCAACAACTCCTTGCAGTAGTCTTTGCTTTTGAAAAATTTCGCTCCTTTTCTAGGTACTAGAGTTATAGTGCATACTAACCATTCAACATTGAGATATTTGATGGAAAAGAAGGATGTGAAACCGATTTTTTTTAATTGGGTATTACTGCTACAAAAATTTGACTTTGAAGTGAGGGATTGAAAAGGGACCGAAAATCAAGTTGCCGATCATTTGTCCCGTCTAGAAGATGAAGCTATGAGAGAGTTAGGGGATAAGACTAATATTGATGATACTTTCCCCGATGAGCATGTGTTTTATCAAAAAAGGAAAAATTATTGTTTTTCGAGAGTTCTTGACTTTTTTAGAGTCGCCACTTAATTTTTTAAGAAAAATTAAGAAACTATTGTTTTCAAATAACTTAACAGAAAAATTGAGAACAATTAAAGGGTTCAGGGATTCAAATTAATATTTCAGGAAGGTGTTAGGCACCTAAAACATTCGTTTTAAAATAGTTTTCCAGCAACTAACATAGTTGGCAAAAATGGATTTGACTTGGAAAATATTTGGAATACTAAAGAGGTAAATTCTTAACTTATTATCTAAGCGAGTTATTTGCAACATTTTTTATTGGTTTTATGTTGATAAAACGTTTGAGGCGTTTACGGGGAGTTTGGAGTTTCTTAATTTAAAACTAACTAAAACATAAAGCAAGTAAATAAACAAGAAATAAGAGAGAGGGAAAGAGAATTGGGTCCAAATCCGGGTTATGTTCACCTTGATCGGAATTTTGGACCCACCTGTTTTGGGTTTTTTGACCCATTTATTTTGTACCTGTCTTAGACTAAACATATAACAATAAATGATAAATGTGGAAATAAAAACGACAAGGGGACTAGGCCAAAAAATAACAATAATACAAATATGAATGAGTAAATCTTAGGCACTTGTGGCCTAATTTCTTCAACTCCTGCCACTGCAATTTCTTTCACTTGAATGCCTGTACGTCGGTTTCGCCGGCTGACTCTATAAAGGGAGTTGAGCCTTTACGGCTCTCTCTCGAAATGCAAAGGGGAACGTGAGTTCTTGGTGAACTCAGGCCGTTTTACATGAAACAGAATGATAATAAAGATTAAATTCAGATAGTGATGTCTCCAGTGGTATCTCTAAGTGATAACAAGATTTACTTGATTGCAAAGGAAGTATGAAAGAGTAACAAATTTTGAACAAGTAAGACAAATGGGTAGCAGTTGAGGGACAAAGCAATATGCGATGACTATAATCATGTCATAAATAGTAGAGTTACTGATGCTATTTAATAACAAAAATCTCATGCCTAGGCTGCCAAATTTTATCTCCTTTTGGAGAAATGCACGATCTTGAAATAACACACCAAACCAAAACTCCCATTCACCGACTGTAATTTAATTTCTATAGTTTGAGAATTTACACACAAAGACATCAAATGAATTAATCATTTTTATCCAATAAGCTATAGGAAACTAATACAAAATGAGTATGAATCGGAAAGGGAACTCTACCTTTTTACGGAGCAGCGGCTGAGACGAAGAGTGAGGTAGAGGCGGCAACAACTATCACACCAAAGAAGACTTCGAGAAAACTCGAACGGTTGGACCCGAAAGTGTGAGAGACCCAAAGCGGAACTTGAATAACTCAAAATAAATTTTCTGTTCAAAATCTATTCCCTCTTTTCCCTAAAAAAATTTTTGACTGATTCGTAATGCTCTTTAATTTTTCTTCTCTAAGCTAACTCCCCTCTCTTTTGTTTTGATTCTCAAGTGTCTCTATATATCTTATTGTTGTCTTTGCTGTATTGCTATTCAAAAATCTTTTCTCCAAAATTTGGGAACTCCAATTTGTTTTTTACTCCAAGAGAGTATATAGAATGAGTATTAGGGCTCGATTCCTTGGGCGGGAAAAGGGTGAACAGGGGATACCCATTTTTTGATAAAAATTTGAATTTGCAGAGGGCTAAGGATGATCGAGATGGAAGCAGTTCCCAAACGTACTATTTCCAATGGGAAAAGGGCGAGGGACATCCGATTCGGCTCAAGGACGAGCCAATCATTGAGATCTCGACACCTTGCATGTTCTTCGTATGAATCTGCACTAGGACGCAGAAAAAAAAAAGAAAACGCGTGAAGCTGTCTCTCTCGTCCTTTGGCGAAGGACATAGGAACGGGCAGATGAAAGAAAGAGAAAAGAAAAAGGACTGGAATGGGTCGGGTTAAGGATATTTGGGCTATTGGTATATGGATTTAAAATAGAGTTTGGAAAAAGGGGAAAAAGGGCTGATTGAAAAAAAAATTGGGCCTGGGAAGTTTGAATTAAATGGGGTGGGATAATTTTAGCATACTGTTGGGTTGAGGAAAACAAATGTTAGCTAAAACTTCTAGATAAAATCCCAAAATGGTTATTTTTTTCAAAACAAAATCAATAAATAAAATAAAATTGAATAATAAATAACAAGATGAACCAATATAGATCAATTAATAGGCTTCTTAAATTTTAACGAAATGAATAATCAACTCAATTATAAAACAAATAATTCAAAAATATAAGTTACTAAATAACTACTAATTTAGAAAAATATTCAAGCAAAGTCGAATCTCTTTTGAGATGATTTTTGAATAAATAAAAATACACTAGTCGTAACATAATTATCCGAAAGTAGGTTTAAACTTTATAAAATCAATTATTTCAAATCGTTTAGATTTAAGAAGCTCGTTAGTTGCTAATATATCGGGGAGGCTCAAAATTGAGTGTCAACAGCATGTATTGGCTGCCTCACAAGACTTTATTCCATGGTTCGCAGATTTTGCGAACTATCTGGCTAGTGATATTATTCCATCGGACTTGTCCTTTCATCAAAGAATAAAATTCATGTACGATGTGAAGAAGTTCTTTTGGGATGAACCACACTTATATAGGAGTTGTGTCGACGGGCTTATTCAGTGTTGTGTGCCAGAATGTGAGATGTTGAGTGTTTTAGAGGCATGCCATTCCTCACCCGTTGGTGGACATCATAGTGGTATCTGAACCGCTCATAAGATATTAAAATGTGGTTACTATTGGACAACTCTTCATCAAGATGATCATGAGTTTGCTAAAGCATGTGATAGATGCCAAAGAGATGGCGGCATTTCAAGAAAGCAAGAGCTCCCTCTAAACCCTTTTCTTGTGATTGAGTTATTTGATGTTTGGGGTATTGACTTTATGGGTCCTTTTATGTGAGTTCTCATGGAACTCTTTGTCCAGATCTCCATGTAAAAACGTTGTTTTTACATCCATTTGCTCTAGATGCAAATTCTCCGATGCAACAACACTCAACAGAATTCGAACAGAGGTTAACTTCACAACAGGAGAGAATATTTCAGCATAATCAATACCTTTCCTTTGTGAATATTCTTTAACCACTAAACGAGCCTTGAACCTTCTTTTGCCATCTGGTTCAGTCTTGATTCTGAACACCCACTTGTTCAGCAAAGCTCTCTTCCCTGCAAGTAACTCAGTCAACACCCATGTGTCGTTCTTCTCAAGTGACCTCATCTCATCATCCATGGCTTTCTCCCACTTTATCGAATCCTCCACCTGTAGGGCCTCATCAAAAGACTCTGGTTCCCCCTCATCAGTCAGCAATAGATAGGGTAATGAAGGTGAATACCTATCTGGTGCCCTGATGGATCTGGATGATCTCGTTAACACCTGCTCAGGTGTAACTTGCTCCACTTCAGATTCTTCAGTAGGAGTTGGTTGAGTATCTGCTTCGACATCTCTGGGGTTACTTTTATCCAACTCCCTCAACTCCCACTTGTTTTGAAATCTCTAGAACCTTCCGCTCTCTGTCCTTGTACAGGACAGACTCATCAAATGTCACGTCACAATGTCTCAGGATCTTTCTGTTCTTGTCATCCCAAAATTTGTAACCAAACAAATCAGAACCATAGCCTATGAAGTAACACTTCACAGCCTTGGCATCAAGCTTTTCTCTCTTTTCTGGATCAACATGAACATAAGCAGTGCAACCAAAAGTCCTCAAGTGTGAGTACTTGAGTTCTTTTCCTGTCCACACCTCCTCTGGAATCTTGAACCCTAATGGAACTGATGGTCCCCTATTGATCAAGTATGCGGCTGTGCTCACAGCATCCGCCCAAAGTGTTTTGGGAATCCCACAGTGTATCCTCATACTCCTTGCACGCTCATTCAATGTTTTGTTCATCCTCTCAGCAATTCCATTCTGCATTGCCTTACCAGGAACTGTTCTCATCAATCTGATTCCCTCAGCTGCACAGAATGCCTTGAACTCTGATTTGTCATACTCTCCTCCATTGTCAGACCTTAGGCATTTGACTGCATATCCCGTGCTATCCAACTGACCAACAGAGATCAGAGTTTTCTTGATCCCAGGAATATATCTGACATCCTCCAATGTCCACTAGTTTCCCGAGGTGGTCTTTATGAAAACGTCCCCCTTTCCTTCAATCTCTAAGGCTTTATTGTCAGCAAGATATACTTCTCCAAAATTTCCAGATTTGAAATTTTGGAACAACTCCTTGCTTAGAGACGAATGAAAAGATGCACCAGAATCCAAAATCCATGATTCAACCGGGCGGTTCACACTAAGGATTAGAGCATCCCCAATGTCCTCTGCTGAATTTATAGAATCATTGTCATCTCCAAATTTCTGATTCTGTTTCTTTGGCTTTGTACAGTTCGTCCGAAAGTGCCCTTTTTCTCCATAGTTCCAACAAGTCACGTTTGATCGGTTCAGGAATTTTCCTCGATTCTTTGATTTTGATCGACCATGTTGATTTTGTCCTTTCGTCTTACTTCCCCCCTTCGGTCAACGCTGAGAGCACTGCCCGATGAATCTCCCACTTCTCGTTTGCGAACACTTTTGCTAAGAACAACATCACGGATTTCATCAAACTTCAGTTTCTCAGATCCACGGGAACTGCTAATCGCAGCAACAACAGTATCCCAAGACTCGGGCAGAGATGACATCAAAATCAACGCCTTAATTTATTATTTGAAATTAATATCCACAGAATTGAGTTGATTCACAATCATATTGAACTCGTTTATATGATCAGAAACGGATCCATTCTCAGACATCTGTAAATTGAACAATCTACGCATCAAATATACCTTGTTCATCGCCGATGGTTTTTCATACATGTTTGACAGTGCCTTCAACAGATCGGACGTAGTCTTGTCCTTCACGATGTTGAACGCCACGTTTCTTGACAAAGTCAATTGGATCAACCCTGGAGCCTGGCGATCCTTGAGTTTCCACTTCTCCTCCGTCATGGATTTTGGCTTCATCCCGGTCAACGGTTCGTGAAGATCTTTCTGGTACAGATAATCTTCGATCTGCATCTTCCAGAAACTGAAATCGAATCCATCAAACTTCTCGATTCCAAGCTTCGAACTATCCATCTTCAGTGATCGTGTTGAATTTCCTTATCTCTGATACCAGTTGTTAGGATCGAATTCACGCACACACACTAGATGAATGAATAACACAAGAACTTTCAAGAGAAAAAGATGAGAGATCTAGAGAGAGAAAGAGAAAACCCAATATTTCGTGTTAACACCCCGTGAGTAACAGTTATATATATTAATCAGGCTCCACTACCTAACACGTCTTTCATTTATTTTCAAAATTAGGGCACACACGACGGAACCCATGACGGACCGTCGCATCTGCGATGGACCATCGTCGAGGACTCGTTGCGTCATTAATCAGCATACCGACCCGACCCGGCTGGGGAATTTTAAAATTTGTCAGCATTTAAAAAACTCCACCTCTTCATTTCAACCATTTCCTTCCCTCTTTCTCCCATTTCCCTCCCTTTTAAACATCCAACTTCCTGCCTCTCTTCTCTATCAACTGATCATTTCCCCAAATCCCCAATTCCAGAAATGTCCTTTCTACTGGTCGGAGTCTACTGGTGTGGTTCTGCTCTTGATAACCAAGTGCCTCATTTGCTTGTTTTTCTCCTCTTCTCAGGTATGTGTCTCTGATCTCTACCCATTTACATTGCATTTTTGTTTTTCAATTAGCCTATTTCTTTTTGGTGGGTCTTCGTTCTTTGATCCAATTTTGTTTGACATAGGTTGAGAATCCTCGAATTGCCTTGTTAAAACTCGAGAAATTGATGCTTTAGCATTGCTAGTTTGCTAGGTATTTGGGTAAGAAACATGTAGGTTAACACTAAGTATTCCGTTTGAGTCATAGGGGATGATTGTGGCATCCTCAGTTCTGTCACTGAATGACAGAACGAGACCCCGATGACGGACTGTCGTACCCACGATGGACCGTCGTAGGGTCTATTCCAATACCCCACTATTCGTTTTCTCTAAGTGTCCACCAATGGACACATGCGATGGATCGTCGTTCCCATGACGGTCCGTCCTGCACAACCGTCATGGTTGTCAGAGACCCTTGTCCTAAGGGTTTCCAACTTTTTCTAAGTGTCCTCTGAAGGACATCTAAGACGGACCGTCATTGACCGACGGTTCGTCCTGCACAACCGTCATGGTTGTCAGAGACCCTTGTCCTAAGGGTCTCCATTTTTTTCCCAAGTGTCCTCTGACGGACATCTACGACGGACCGTTATTAAAACGACTGTCCGTCCTGCACAACCGTCATGGTTTTCATAGAGCCTTGTCCTAAGGGTCTCCATTTTTTCCCAAGTGTCCTCTGACAGACATCTACGACGGACCGTCATACCCTTGACGGTCCGTCCTGCACAACCGTTCTGATTGTCATAGACCCCTCTCCTAAGGGTCTCCATACTTTTTCAAAGTGTCCTCTTACAGACATCTACGACGGACCGTCATTAACACGACGGTCCATCCTGCACAACCGTCATGGTTGTCAGAGACCCTGGCCCTAAGGGTCTCCATTTTTTTTCCAAGTGTCCTCTGACGAACATCTACGACGGACCGTCATACCCTCGATGGTCTGTCTTGCGCAACCGTCATGACGGTCAGAGACCCCTCTCCTAAGTGCCCCACGACGGACATCGACGACGGACCGTCATTATCACAACGGCCCGTCTTGCTTATCTGTCATAACTGTCAGAGACTTTTCTTCAGGGGTCTCCACATACACATAGTTGAAGTAAGACATGACGGATCCCATGACGGTCCGTCATACTCACGATGAGTCGTCACCTGGTCCGTCGTGTTTCACTGTTACTACGGAGATGTCATTACAGCTTTGCTCTTATGTTTATTTTGTGTCGCTTTTGCTTTTCTTGTTTGCTCTTTCTAGTAATAATAATGATTCTTTGCAGGTACTATCTCTAATGGCACCAAAACAAGATCGTGTCTACGCACGTGGGCGTTCAAAGTCTGTCGCCCCGTCTGCCCGACTGGTTATAGGCTCTGATGATGAGCATGATCTCGAGTTCGTGCCCCTAGGCACTGCCACTCCAGCACGAGCTGCACGTGCAACCAGATCTATGCCCAAAAAGGTGGTGTCCGGCGTAGTCACTGCCTCCCAGTCTGATGAGGAGCGCACATTGACCGGCACGCCTTCTGGGTTAGCTACATATGAAGAAGCAGCGTCTGGTTCCTTAGGAGTTTCGTGGTCGGAGAAAGCCTCCGGGTCCGCAGAAGTCCCTGCACCCGCTGCTTCTTCATATGTATGTATATATATATATATATATATATATATATA
>NC_028644.1:6238898-6267301 GCF_001406875.1 Solanum pennellii | reverse complement strand
TATATATATATATATATATATATGTATGTATGTATAAATACAAGCAAGAAAAGAAAAGAGTCACTTACACAAATGAAGAAAGAAGAGAAAATAGCAAGGTGAAAGAATACGAGAAATTGGGCTAAACAAAACGATAAAAAATGGTACGCTTAGCCGATATGTCAAGGAGGGAAAAAAACCACTAAAGTATACCTAAATATACTCTACCTGACCCTGAGCCTATGTTACAAGCTAAGAAAGTCCTATCATGATCCTAAGAGTTGTATGGCGAACTTAAAGCAGTGAAAATAAGGACAAGCTTATGGCAATATGTATGAATGAGTTGTGAATTTTTTCTGAGTGTGAGTGTTGAAAACTATTCTTTATACTCAAACTGAAATCATTGTGTTAAAAATGAGGATGTTGTTTTGAAGTGAGGACACTAGTTGCAATACCGAAAATATTAGCACTTGGTGAAAAATTGAAGAGGATAGGTGTCAGTACGTGGTGAGTCTGTGTCATGGTCTGGTTCCACATAATTCAATCCTAATAGTGATAACATGCATAAAAATGATGAGAGTGATCGGGATTGATAGCCAAATGATTGAGAAAGCTAAAATATGGATTCTATTGTACAAAGATTTTGTAGTTAGTCATACTGCGTTACTTGAGGATAAACAACGAATTTAAGTTGAGGGTGTTGATATACCGTAGTTTCACGGTATTTTTAATTCTTTTTCCTTAAGTTTAATGTGTATCCAAAAGCCTTTTTGTATTGATTTTTATGTAAGTTTCTTCTTATTTGCAGGAGAAATGCATAAGAGACCACCTACGGAGCTTATGACGGTCCGTCGACCCTGTGAAGGTCCGTAGGTTGCATCGTAGTGAAGCTTCTAAAGGAAGATGGGGAAGTCTGACTTAGTGTGGGATTACGGAATTCCACGACAGACCGTCGTAGCAACGACGATCCGTCCTGGCTGGTTCGCCACAATGATCAGAGCGTAGTCCTAGTACCCAAATTCCAAGAAGTTTAAGTATTATGGAACAGAGACCCTCGACAGACCGCCCTGCTTGGAACGGTCCGTCATACCTGCCGTTGAGGGTAATGAAGAAAGCAGCAGAAGAATTTGTGAAGTATGGGAAGACGGAGCCCAAGACGGCCCGTCGTGACTACGACGGTCCGTCACGAGGTCCGTCGACTCGGACGCGTTTTGATAGATTTTCAGTAATTAGAATCCTTCTTTTATTAAGTTCTTTTTATTATAAATAATTCGAAAAATCTCGTTTTTGGGGTTAGACTCATTGATAATAAACTCTTTGATAGGCGACTTTTTGATAGTTAGACTTTTGGATTATCTTTAGTTCTCTTGTTCAAGTATTGAAGGATTAATTTCAGCAATTGTTACACTTTTTCTAGAATTGATTGTTGGTGCTTTTGTTGATTAATCAAGTAAATTTTTGGATTTTATTCTTTCTCATCAAAGTAAGTGCATGAATTTTTATATTAAATATATGAATAGTGTGATTATAACCATGGGTAACTAAACTCCATGACTAGGGTTGTAGGAACCATGAGTGAATAATGAGGTAAAAACTAACTAAAATAGCAATTCTAGAATAGTGTCTTGCATGTATTGATAATTCTTTCGTTTAGAAGTCTTTTTAACGGGATGGCCAACGTTATAACTCTCCTTAATGCTACTTGCCGGACCAAGGAGGTAGATAATAGGAAAATAATTATCAACATAGATTTAGTGTATACTATCGAATAGGCTAGTGTCGATTGGTACGAGGTAATAACTTAGTCAAATATCGAATACAATGCTTAATATGAGGTAAAGGTAAGGGTTAGTATAGCAACACACATAGAGGAACAAAGGTGCGGAGTGAAATTTTCTAGATGCTGGACCAAGGATTTAGAGATACATAACTTATCACATTACATGCAAGATACTAGAAAAAAATTGTTATAGTTAGAATTATCAAGTTAGGAACCTGTGGGGAACACTTAAGCCCTAGTTACTTTTATTAATTGATTAAGCTCCAAGATTTGAATCTATTAGTTGTTTACTTTAATCTAGTTAATTACTTTCAGTAATTTAGAAATAAAAAAACCCTTTTATTTGTCTTTTATTTTCTAGGAAATAATTCACTAAATAATAGTAATAATAAAATAAAGTTAAGTCTGAACTATTTTTCTCGTGGGAACGATCCCAACCTCATTAGTTGGGTTCTTTACTTGATACGACCGCTTTACTTCTTATTTGAGAAGTAAGTTTGAGCATATCAATGATGTATCACTATTTTTGTTAAACTGACAAAAAATAAGATCTGTTATATCTTAAAATATTTAGTTATAAAATTAAGGGAAAATACACAAGTACCCCTTCTACCTATGCCAGAAATTTCAGAGACACACTTATACTATACTAAGGTCCTATTACCCCCCTGTACTTATTTTATAAGTAGTTTTCTACCCATTTTTGGCCTACGTGGCACTAGGTTGAAAAAAAGTAAACCAGGGTTGGCCCAACAAAATAGTGCCGCCAAAAAGGTGTAGAAAATTATTTATAAAATAAGTTCAGGAGGGTAATAGGACCTTAGTATAGTATAAGTGTGTCTCTGGAATTTCGGGGATAGGTTGAGGGTATACTTGGTTATTATCCCTAAAATTAATTATGGGAAGTTGTTCATTGTATGGACGTAATGTAAGGATCGTGGGCTATATTTAGAGCCAATACCTTTTTTAGTTTGTTGTACTTAAAGATGTATTAATGTATAAATAAAAAAAAATACTATACAAAAATAAAGCTAAAAAGTAATATAAATTATAGTTATTTATTGTAAATAGCATACTTATAGCTAATGGTATTCATTAACCCAATAAATATACTTATTTTTGTAAGTTGCTCTTCTTTTATTCATTAATTGAATAATATTTAAATGGGTCATTTGGAAAAAAATTAGAATAGGCCCAAAATGTAATTTTAGATGACCCATTTCATTTAGTTTATTTATTAATTGAATATATCTTAATGGGTCGTCTGAAAAATTAAAACAGACCCAAAATGCTGACCCATTTGATCAAGACCCAAAACCAAAAGAAAATCAGTACACTAACACAATACTCAAACATCTAAACTATTTAGAAGATAAAAAACAACAAATAAGGAATAAAATAAAAAAATTAAGAATAAAAAAAATAAAACAAAGTTGAAGCAACAACTTCAACATGATAAACTTGAAGAACACTACAAAACAACAAAAAAAATCCGGCACCAAAATGACTTATATGATTAAAAGAAAATGATAATGACGGATTTGGATAGAGGTTAAGAGGGGAAAAAGATTGACAAAATTTTCGGGTGAATGGGCGTTGTCGAAAAACTTCGGTCAGAAATTTTTTTGTTAGATTTTGCACAAAAAATTTATATCGATAGATCAAACTTGAAGAGCTCTACACATATATGTAGAGGGTATGGGATGGGGACGACCGGAACTACATAAATCTAAGGGAAAAAGTGAAGATTTATATTTAGTTTTTCTTAGATCTACGGAGTTTGGCAATGTATAAGGATGAATAGTTTGAATATTTGTATAGAAGAGGGTGAAAGGAAGAGATAGTAGATTTTTTTGGTGAAACAGTGGCGACCGCCGACAGCAGTGGTGCCAGCCGGCCGGTGGCTGGTGGAAGCAAAGAGGAAAAGAAATTTAAAATGCAAATAAAAATTTTGATTTTTGGAGTATTGTACTTTTGTTAGAGTATCATAAGATCCCTTGGATCAAAATATCATGAATGGTTGAGATTCAATCTTAACCATTTCTATTAGACTATATAAAAATTGATTGGGCTATTAGAAATTGGTCCAAATCAGCCCAATTCAAACAGAATTGGTCATTTGGGTCAATTTAAAAAAATAATACAAACAAAGACAAACAAACCAAAAAATATAAACAAAACATAAGAAAATACATTACTATATACTATAGGAGTCAAATAAACACGTCAAAAATTAGGTGTTAACAGCATACCCCTCTATGCTAGGAAACATGAAGTGTTGTCATGCAAAGAAAGTGAACGGAGTGACTAATTTTTTACTGTTTCAAATTCCGAGGAAGACATTTTTTTAAAAGATTAACCTTGCTTCAGAGGTTGCCTATATATCCTTGATTAAAAGGAAATCAGGTCAGTGTAGTTAGAGAAACTTTGATAGCCGAAACTATAAGAAACGGAGTTCAAAATATTGCTTCACATTGTTTTTCATCATCTACTGTCTTTCTTACAAAAAAAAATTAGGTTACTCTGCTTCTCTACATTATAAGATTTACAAGATCCCTACTTGATGTTTTTTCTTAGGGTCTTGTCTTGATCTTCGACTTGCTTTATGCATTAACTCTTAGATTGATCTTCACACTCTCTTGGCGGCTTGTGGATCATTCTCAAGTGCATGTTTCAACTTGAGTTGGCGATTTAAACTCAAAACTAACTATCACAAAATGAAGAGCCCAAAAAGGACGTGTTTCTTTTAGGGAGGAAAAAAATGAGAATCTTCAACTAGGACGTATAACACTATAAAGAAAAAGAGAATTGAGGCGTATTACCATTAGGGTTTCAAATTAGACGCATTTTCTTTCTGGATTGACCTAAGATTGGGTATATCACCCAAAAATGTAAATAGGGTACGTGTAGCCCATGAATATTGGTGCGTATTGCCCAGGTTATGCATATGGTTTATTGACCATGAAAATAGCATTGATGTGCATTGCATGTGAACAAGGACTTGTGTGCATTGAACTCCAAAGGAGACTAGTGTGCACATGAATGCAATATCAATGTTTATTGCATGGGATTTGGATTGATATGTCTTGCTCGTGAAAGAAAGGCGGGTACGTTTTGCACGTGAATAAAGGACGAGTGCGTATTTGCATGGAATTCGTATTGGTACGTCTTGCACAAAATTCACACTGGTGCATATTGCACATGAATAAAGTATGGTGCATATTGCACATAAATGAAGAACATGTGTATATTGCACGGAATTAAAATTGGTGCATATTGCACGGACTTCAAATTGGTGCTTATTGCATGAAATTCAGGCTGGCGTGTATTGCACATGAATAAAGGATGATACGTAATACATATGAATAAAGGATGTGTGCACATTGCACAAAATCCAGATTGGTGCGTATTGCCCAAAGCTCTCAAATTGAGAGGCAAGCATGTGAATATCATGAGATGAAACAACAAACATGTGAAGACTTTGGAGAACTTTCTTTTTGTGATGCTTCATTTTTTACTTGGAATCCCATATTTTCTTTTATTTCGTGTTGAGAAAAATAAAAACAAAATTGTTAGTTTAAAGTGGTGGTTAGTTTGTGGCCTTGATGCTCTGGTGACTTAACCATACTTCTGACCAATTTCTCTGACTCTACTCCAAATCCTTGATTAAACAACCTTTGAAGTTTTCTCTTTGTCAATTCAGGGGCCTTGAACTTGGTACTACCAAACATGATGGTGTGATTGATGTCCCAAAGGATGAATTCTCCTTTTGAATAGTTTTTCATTACTTAAGGTATAAAATGCACAAGTACCCCCTCAACCTATGTTTGAAATCCCAGAGACACACTTATACTATACTAAGGTCCTATTACCCCCCTGAACTTATTTTATAAGTAATTTTCTACCCCTTTTCGGCCTACGTGGCACTAGCTTGAAAATAAAAGTCAACCAGCATTGGACCTACAAGATAGTTCCACGTAGGCCGAAAAGGGGTAGAAAATTATTAATAAAATAAGTTCTGGGGGGTAATAGGACTTTATTATAGTATAAGTGTGTCTCTGCGATTTTGAGCATAGGTTGAGGGGGTACTTGTGCATTATTCCTTACTTAAGAGACTACATCATGTTCCCTCACGACTTTTTGGTAAAGATCTGAGGCGTTTTTTAGTCCTTGATCGATGGAATGTCAACTCGGACACTCAACTTAACCTTTGGAAAACCACAGTAATCTTTGCACTCTTTCACTTTATCTTATCAAGAGATTATACCGAAAAGACTAGAACAATATTAGACTTAATAGTGTGAAAGTGGATCAAGAAAGACAATAAACTTAAAGAAGGACTTTCATTTTTAAAGAAAAATGAGAAAGAGAAGTTATCTGGAGGCATATGTCGACTTTGAGTGAACCATGACATGCACTTTGAACTTTACCCCTGATCCTTTTGAGTTGTATAGTTCTCAAAATCTGAATCATTATCAATTTAAAACTGATCTATGTATCCTTCATGTAGAGGTGTCGAGAAATGGTCATCTTTGCAGATTCTTTCCTTAGTCATTTTAGTGATGTTCTCTCAATTTTCTTAAGGTTCCCATAAGGGTTTTCAGTGATGAGATCTTCTCTTTTATCGTCTTATGGTGCCTATGAAGGTTTTCACCGATCAGACTCTTTGGCTTTTTTTTTGTTTATTTTTCTAACTCAACAATGTTGTCTTTGATGATCAATTATTCGTGAAAGACACATTGAATCTATCATTTTTAGAGTTGATCAAAATATTGGTTTCTAGGATAAAATCATAAACAGAAATATAATTTTCTACTATTTTATCAAAAATTTAAAAAAAATGCCCTAGTTTTCTACAGATAATTGAATATTGATTTTTTTTCTATGACCGAACCACAAAGAATTGCCTACTTATCCTTTTGGAATCAGGTCAAACGTAGTTTAAATTTTTAAACAGAGGATTTTTTTTATTTTTTCTTTGAAGAGGTGTCTTTGTTCTCCCAACCATAAACTTATCATAGTATCTTAGAATGCACTAGATGTAGTATATTTTGACTGCGTCCGCATCAACAATTATGTCTGTCACATTTCCCTCCACATTAGTAAGGTGCAAGACTCCATTGGACAACATTTCCTTGATAAGATATAGACCTTGCCAATTTGGGTCAAACTTTCCCTTGGCTTCTTCTTGGTGCGGGAGAATGCGCTTTAAGACCAGTTTACCTACTTCATAGTGTCTTGGGTGCACCTTTTTGTTGTATGCACGAGTCATCCTTTACTGATAAAGCTGACCAAAATAGATGTTCGTCAATCGTTTCTCATCTATTAATGTGGGCTTATCTAGTCGGGTTTCGACCTATTCAGTATCTTTAATTTTGGCCTTGACAATAATTTGAAGAGATGAAATTTTGACTTCCGCTGGAATCACAACTTTAGTCTCATAAACCAGCAAATGAGGAGTTTCACCAAATGAGGTGTGCACTAGTGTGCGATACCCTAAATATGAAAAAAGGCAACTTCTTATTCCATTATCTGGTGCCCTAAACCATCCTTCTTAGAATCTTTTTGATATTCTTGATGGCTGCCTCCAGAACTCATTTGGATTTTGATCGGTATGGAGTAGAATTGTGATGCACAATTTTGAATTGCTCACATACCTCCTTCATCAAATTGCTATTAAGGTTTGCAATATTATTTGTGTTGATAGTTTTTGGGATACCAAATCGACAAATGATGTTCGAATGGACAAAATCCATAACCGCCTTCTTAGTGACTACTTTGAAAATGATCGCCTCCACCCATTTGGTGAAGTAATCAATTGCAACTAAAATGAATCGATGTCTATTAGAAGCTTTTAGCTCAATTGGTCCGATTACATCCATTTCCCATGCAACAAAGGTCCAAGGAGCGGCCATATGGTTCAACTCTAAAAGAGGTAAAATGAGATCACCATGAATTTGACACTAATTACATTTTTTCACAAAGCTCAAGCAATCCCATTCCATGGTAAGCCACTAATATCCTGCTAGGATTATCTTTTTGCAAGGACATATCCATTCATGTGTGGTCCACATACCCCAGCATGTACTTCACTCATGATCTTCTTGACTTCTTCAGCGTCCACACATCTCAACAAGTTCATATCTGGATTTCGTTTATATAAAACTTCCTTCCTCAAAAAATAAACCATTAGCCAGACATCTAATAGTTCTTTTTTGGCTTCCATTGGCATGTTCGAGGCATCTTCTTGTCTTTAGAAATTTCTTGATGTCTAGGTACTACGGCTCACCATCTGGTTCTACTTCTAATGTATTAAAATAGCTATGTCGGTCCCAAACTTGAATCTCCAAGGGAGTGATGTAAGTGTTTCCAGGATATGCAATCATTGAGGCCAAAGTAGCAAGGGCATTTGCCAATTCATTATGAAACCTTGGAATGTATCTAAACTCGATGTACCTAGACCTTTCGCTAAGATATTCCACTCATTGTTCGTATGGAAGAAGTTTGAGGTCTAGAGTTTTCCATTCGCCTTGAGCTTGCCGAATAAGCGAATCAGGATCTCTTAAAACAGACGATTCTTGCACACCTAAGTCTATTGACATATTTAGGACCATGATGCAAGCTTCATACTTAGTTGTGTTATTTTCACATAAGAAACAAAGTCAAGATGTTGCAGGGTAATGTTGCCCTTTGGGCGATATAAGAATCACCCCTATCCTTGTACTTTTTGCATTGATTGCTCTATCAAAGTACAATTGTCAGGCCTAAATAAATATTTCATCTTACTTCTTCAATTGAGTTAATCTCTTCATCGGTAAAATATGTACCCAATGACTCATAGTCACCATCGACTAGATTCTCTACCAAGTGGTCTGCCAAAGCTTGGGCTTTCATTATAGTTTGAGTGACATACATAATTTCAAATTCAGTTAGCAAGATTTGCTATTTCGCGAGTCTGCCAGTTGACATTGTCTTCTGAAATATGTACTTCAAAAGATCCATTTTATATATGATGTAAGTTGTGTAGGACAAAAAGTAATGCCTTAAATTTTAAGCTACCCAAGCTAGGGCACAACATGTCCTTTTGAAAAGGGTGTACTTGACCTCATAACTAGAGAATTTCTTGCTCAAGTAGTAGGTATCTTTATCCTTCCTTCCTGTGAAATCGTGTTGACCGAGAATGCATCCAAAGGAATTAATCGTCACTGAAATATATAGAAAAAGAGGCCTATAAGGTTCATGTGAGACCAATACGGGAGGGTTGGAGAAATACTGACTTTTTCAAAAGCTTGTTGACAATCCTCTGTCTATCTGACAGCATCATCCTTTTTCAAAAGTCTAAAAATGGGCTCACAATGATTGTGAGTTGAGTTAAGCAATAAACCTGCTGATGTATTTTAACCTCCCAGTAGACTCATGAGTTTGGTCTTATTTTCCGAGGGCGGCAAATACTGAATGACTTTTATTTTGGAAGGATCCAATTTGATCCCCTTCTACTGACAATAAACCTAGAAGTTATCCAGATGGAACTCCAAATTTACATTTTGCTAGATTAATCTTGAAATCATATCTTCACACTCTTTCAAAGAATTTTCTCAGATCTTGCACATGGTCAACTTGTGTATTAGACTTGATGATTCGTCATCGACGTATACTCCAATTTCTTTATGCGTTACATCATGAAACATAGTGGTCATAGCCCTCATGTATGTTTTCCCAGAATTTTTAAGACCAAACGGAATAACCCTGTAGCAACAAATCTTCTACGAAGTGGTGAAAGCAGTTTTCTCAGCGTCCTCTTCATCCATCAAAATTTGATGATACCCCGCATAACAGTCGACAAAAGATTGAATCTCGTGTTTGGAACAATAATCAACTAGAATGTGGATATTGGGCAAGAGAAAGTTGTCCTTTGAACTAGCTTTGTTCAAATCCCGATAGTCAACACAAACTCTTGTCTTTCCATCCCTTTTCAGAATAGAAATGACATATTCCAACCAAGTAGTATAATGAATGGCTTGGATCACATTTGCATTTAGTTTTTTCATGATTTCTTCCTTGATTTTTTCACTCACATCTTGTTTAAATTTCCTTTTTTACTCTTGGACGGGTGGAAAATCAGGATAAGTGGGAAACTTATGAACCACTAAGTCAACAGTCAAACCTGGTATATCATCATAAGACCAAGAAAAAACACATTTAGGTATTCAAACAAAAGTTGTATTATGGCATCTCTAATTTCTTAATTGATATGAATACTTATTTTTATTTCTTTAACTTCTTTAGTAATTCACAAATTGATTGCCTCGGTTTCACTAAGATTAGGCTTAGGCTTGTGCTCAAACTGTTCCAATTCCCTATTAATTTTCCTAAAAGCCTCTTCTTCATCATAATCAATCTCTTGACTCGGTGATTCAAGAATAAACAAATCTTTAAGATCTGGGAGTGAATTCCTCATGCATGTCATGTTATCAAAACCATCATTTAAAAAACTGGAAAAAAAATAGAGGATAAGATTTAGGGGAATGGGAAAATACTAAATTTACTATGAAACCTCTCCTCATTGCCACAAAAAACAACCAACAAATCCTTAACAAACCACCACCCAAAACCCCTTTCCAACCTACAAAAGAACTCCATTGAAACCCCTTTACCTTTCTTCTCCACCAGACCACCACAAAAATGACCTCCACACACAACCACTTATTATATTAAAAATGATCTTCAACCGCAATTAATTATATACTTTATAAATGTCCCTAAGGCCTATAACGATATTGAATCGAATAACAATTAACTAATTGTTAATGTTTATGTTTATTGCCTCTAAAAAATTTGTTTATTGCAGTGAGCCATCGAAAACCCCAAATTGTCCCTTCCTCATTTCCAACAACGAACCAAACCTTTCTGTAACGACCATTTTTTCGATCGTTTTGAGCACTAGAACTTCTATGTCAGAAAATACTTTCCAATAGATTTGAATGGGTGTTTTGGACTATTCATAATTATAACTATGAAATTATGGGGTAGTTTTACTAATTTATTTAGTTAGTGGCTAAGAAAATAATATTAAAATAAATAATGGGTCACTTTTATCAAATTGTATAGTTGATTATATGATAATTAGGGTAGAAGTTTGTCTTTATAAAAAGGAAGAAAATAAGAAAAGGGAGACCGCAGACTGCAGCCTCGAAGAAGGACGACAATTTGAGGTAAGAATTAATCTTCGTATATTTTATATGTATGAACATAGATTGTAGGATTAATAATTTAATAATGGCAATGATCATTAGTCGTATAGGACAAGTTTCAAGGGAACAAATACATTATTATATTATATTATAAAGTTAAAGGGTGCATATGGATTAATGTTTAGATTGCAAGGAAAGTTACAGATTATATATGTTCGGTTGGTAACTGCCAAGGTGAATTAAGGTAAGGGTCATATTGTTATTATTAATATTATAATATACAAAATGGAGGCAACATGCATGTTGAGGAGTTTTGGTTGTACAGTGCATGTATGAGTGCACACTGCATAGTTTGGTGTTGCCCAGCGCTGGTTTCATTACAGTGCTACAAACTTCTGGTATTAATGTTTTGATCTAAGATTATAGATTACGTGTGAATATATTGAGATAGGTAATTAAATATATGGTGTATCATACTGTTTAAATTTCATTAAATTTGTGGTAATTGGAGAAATTAAGACTTACCATTAGGCTTAAACTTTAAGAGATTGATTATAGAATCAGGTGAATTGATGGGTATAGGCTGGACACAGAATAATCAGAATGTTTATGTCCTTGTGAACTTACACCTTATATATAAATATATATATATATATTTGATAGATTGGAAGGGTTCGGAGGCAATAAGGAAAGGAAAGGCATTGGAGAAGTAGTTGCTTGACTTCGATTCTTCGGTGGAGGTAGGTTATGGTTTAATTCTATTTGATAGATAAACTCTAAATAGCGGTTGATATGTATTGAGTGATATTGTAAAGTCTACTATATACTTGATTGTGTGGTTGTATGTTTTGATTGTGTGGTTTGTGGTTCGCCTAAAATTATGAGACTGTTGAAGTTCTAATCTTGAACCCTCTCTATTAAAATGACTCCTTGAATAAAGAAGGCTTGATGAAATAAAATAATGAGATCATTGGATCGGAGTGTCACGTTCCGACACGATATTATGGGATCGGAGTGTCACGTCCGACACGATATATGAGATCGGAGTTCACGTTCCGACACGATAACATTAGAGGAAAGGAATCTTAAATTAACTCAATATACTCAAACTCAAAGAACCTATTTCCCAAATGAGTGTGGTGTGGAGGCATGAGTCCTCATAGGTGTGCTTGATGTTGTGATGGATGGTGTACCTATTATGGTGTTGTTGTCAATGGTTCATGTGTTTGTTGTTTACCACCTGTTAAGTATCGTAGTTGATTTTATATTATTATTCAATGTATATTGGTTTCTATTTTGATCTGGCCGATGATACCTACTCAGTACGTGTTCCTTATACTGACCCCTACTTGTATTTTCTTCTTTGTTCTTTGTGGAGTGCAGCAAGTGTACCATCGACTTCAACTCTCCCTCAGCTCTAGTCAGTCTCCAGCACATCAGAGTTCAGGGTGAGCTATTATTTCTAGCTCGTGTTGGATTCTCTCATTCACGTCTTGATGTCTTTGAATATCGGACATGGACCATCTTTTCTTTTTTTTCACTTATTTTGGTTTCTTAAATACTTTTAGACTTGGTAATTTGAGGATAGATGTTCTTGATGTGATGACTCCCAGATTTTGGGGATAATAAGTGTTAAACTTTAGAAGCTTATTTAATTGGTTACATTAATAAGTTTTGGATCTTCCGCATTATTTTTGTTATTCATAGTTGAACTATTGGCAAATGTTGGGGTTTAGATTTGTTGGTTCGCTCACCTAGTAGGTTAAGTGTGGGTGCCACTCACGACTCGTTTTGGGTCGTGACAAACTTGGTATCAGAGCGTTAGGTTCATTGGTCTCATCACACAAGGACAAGTCTAGTAGAGTTTTGAGGAACGGTATGGGGACGCCTTTACTTTTCTTCGAGACGCTATAGGACTTTAGGAAAACTCCATTCTTTCTTTCATTCGTGCTATTACTTGGATCCAATTGGTATCTAGGTCATACAAATTGGTATCTGACATCCTCACTCTATTTCGCAGATGGTTAGAACTAGAGCAACAACTGTGCCAACACCAACACCGGCAAGACAGGGTGCGTCTGTGCCAACCATTGGGGCTGTAACTCGAGAAGGAGCAGTGGCAAGAGGCCGTGGTAGAGGTCGCAGGAGGACGCCCACTAGAGGCAGAGGAAGAATACCTGGTCCAGCTAGGAATAGAGCAGTGACTCCTCCACCGACTGATGAGGTAGTGAGAGAGGGTGAGGAATGGGAAAATGAGCAGGTTCAGGATAAGGAAGTACCACCCCAGCCTACCCCAGAGATGATTAATCAGGTTCTTACTTATCTTAGCGGGTTATCCGATCAGGGCCAGACACCTCCAGTGTTTTTTGCACCAGCACCTCAGGTTCAGGAGGTACAATATGCAGCTGCTATGGCTCCCGCGTTAATGCATCATTGGAAGTAGGCACGTTTCCTCGATTGACTACAGGGTCTATAATGACAAGTGATCAGCATGAACTTTTCACTAAATTCTTAAAGTTAAAACCTCCAGTATTCAAGGGTGCTGAATCTGAAGATGCCTATGATTTTCTGGTTGATTGTCATGAGCTGCTACATAAGATGGACATAGTAGAACGATTCGGTGTTGAGTTTGTGACCTATCAGTTTCAGGGGGATGCCAAAAGGTAGTGGCGGTCGTATGTTGAGTGTCAACCAGCACAGGCACCACCTATGACTTGGGCATCATTCTCTATCTTATTTATGGAGAAGTATATACCCCGGACTTTGAGGGATAGGAGGAGAGATGAGTTCCTAAGCCTAGAGCAAGGAAGGATGTCTGTTGATGCTTATGAGACCAAATTTCGTGCACCATCCAGGTATGCCACTCAGCTTTGCTTCAGTCCACAAGAGCGGATTCGCCGCTTTGTGAAAGGATTGAGGTCAGATTTTCAGATCCCAGCCTTACAGGTAGCTACTGCAGCAAAATCCTTTCAGGAAGTAGTTGATTTTGTGATAGAGGTAGAGGGGGTGAAGCCAGACGACTTCACCATGACATCGACATTTAAGAAGTTCCGTAAGGGAGGTGAGTTTAGTGGTTCTTACTCCAGAGGGCAGAGTTCAGGAGGTTACCCAGCCCGTCCTATTCAGTCTTCACTGCAGGCTTCAGCTGGGGGTCCATCGCAGACCAGTCAGCCTTTTTCTGAGTTTGGAGGTTATCCCCAGACTTCGTCATTTTCACAGAGACCTATGCTTGACTCCAGGAATTGTTATGGATGTGGAGAGACTGGACATATTAGGAAGTATTGTCCAAAACAGAGTTACAGACCCCCAATAGTTAGAGGTAGAGGTGGTCATGGGAGAGGCCGCCATTCTGGAGGACGTGGTGGCCAAGGTAATGGTGGTCACCAAATCAGTCGGGGTGGCGGGCAAGCTGGAACTACTGCAGCGCAACATGGTAGGGGCAATGGACAGACAGGTGATAGGGCCCATTGTTATGCTTTCCCCGGGAGGTCTGAAGTAGAGACATCTGATGCTGTTATCACAGGTAATCTTTTGGTCTGTGATTGCATGGCTTCTGTATTATTTGATCCTGGATCCACATTTTCATATGTATCTTCCTCATTTGCTACTGGTCTTAATTTACATTGCGAATTGCTTGACATGCCTATTAGTGTCTCTACTCCTGTGGGTGAGTCTGTGATAGTTGAGAAGGTGTATAGGTCTTGCCTTGTGACTTTTGTGGGGAGCAATACTTACGTAGATTTGATTATTCTAGAAATGGTTGATTTGATGTAATTCTGGGTATGACTTGGCTTTCTCCAAATTTTGCAATCTTAGATTGTAATGCTAAAACTGTGACATTGGCCAAGCCTGGGACAAATCCGCTAGTGTGGGAGGGTGACTATATTTCCATCCCAGTTCGTATTATCTCTTTTCTTCGTGCTAAGAGGATGGTTAGTAAGGGTTGTTTAGCTTTCTTGGCACATCTCATGGATGTTACTTCCAAAGTACCTTCGATTGAGTCTGTTTCAATAGTCCGTGAGTTTCTGGATGTATTTCCTGCAGACCTTCCTGGTATGCCACCGGATAGGGATATTGATTTTTGTATTGATCTTGAGCCGGGTACTCGCCCCATTTCTGTTCCCCCTTATAGAATGGCTCCAGCTGAGTTAAGGGAGTTAAAGTCCCAACTTCAGGAGTTGTTAGGTAAAGGTTTTATTAGACCGAGTGCAACCCCTTGGGGTGCTCCTGTTTTATTTGTGAAGAAGAAAGATGGAAGTTTTCGGATGTGCATAGACTACAGGCAGCTGAATAAGGTAACTATTAAGAACAAGTATCCCATTCCTCGCATTGATGATTTGTTCGATCAGTTACAAGGTGCTTGTGTCTTCTCTAAAATTGAATTGAGATATGGTTATCATCAATTGAAAATACGGGCAACAGATGTGCCAAAGACTGTTTTTCGAACCAGGTATGGGCATTATGAATTCTTAGTAATGTCTTTTGGGCTTACGAATGCCCCTGCTGCTTTCATGAGCCTGATGAATGGGATTTTTAAGCCATATCTGGACCTCTTTGTTATTGTATTCATTGATGATATACTGATATACTCTAAGAGCAGGAAAGAACATGAGGAGCATTTGAGAATTGCATTGGAGTTGTTGAGGGAGAAAAGGCTTTATGCCAAATTCTCCAAGTGTGAGTTTTGGCTCGATTCAGTGTCCTTCTTGGGGCACATGGTTTCTAAGGATGGAGTGATGGTGGATCCTTCTAAGATTGAAGTAGTGAAGAGTTGGGTAAGACCTACTAATGTTGCAGAGGTAAGGAGCTTTATTGGTTTAGCTAGCTACTACCGTCGATTCGTCAAGGGATTTTCATCTATTGCTTCCCAGCTGACAAATTTGACTAAGAAGAATGTTCCATTTGTATGGTCGAACGAATGTGAAAAAAGCTTCCAGAAACTCAAGACCTTGTTGACTACTGCACCAATTCTTACCTTGCCAGTGGAAGGTAAGAATTTTATTGTTTATTGTGATGCATCTTATTCTGGTTTGGGTGCAGTGCTAATGCAGGAGAGAAATGTAATTGCTTATGCTTCGAGGCAATTAAAAGTGCATGAACGTAACTATCCGACCCATGATTTGGAGTTGGCTGCAGTTGTGTTTGCATTAAAGCAATGGAGACATTATCTATATGGGGTCAAGTGTGAAGTTTATACAGATCATCGTAGTTTACAGTATGTCTTTACTCAGAAAGATTTGAATTTGAGGCAGAGGAGGTGGATGGAACTATTGAAGGACTACGATATTACTATTTTGTATAACCCAGGAAAAGCTAATGTTGTGGCAGATGCTTTAAGTAGAAAAGCAGAGAGCATGGGTAGTTTAGCCCACTTACAGGTTTCTAGACGCCCATTGGCTAGAGTGGTTCAGACTTTGGCTAATGACTTTATGAGGCTGGAAGTACTAGAGAAATGAGGATTTTTGGCCTGTGTGGAGGCAAGATCTTCTTTCCTTGACAAGATTAAGGGAAATCAGTTTGCTGATGAGAAGCTGAGCCGAATTCGAGATATGGTATTGCAAGGAGAGGCTAAAGAGGCAGCAATTGATGAAGAAGGCATCTTGAGGATTAAGGGAAGGGTATGTGTGCCTCGTGTGGATGATTTGATTCACACTATTCTTACAGAGGCTCATAGTCAAGGTATTCTATACATCCTGGTGCAACCAAGATGTATCGTGATCTAAAGCAACATTTTTGGTGGAGTAGAATGAAGCGTGGCATTGTTGATTTTGTTGCCCAATGCTCGAATTGTCAGCAAGTAAAGTATGAACACCAGAGGCCTGGAGGGACACTTCAGAGAATGCCCATTCCTGAATGGAAGTGGGAAATAATCGCAATGGATTTCGTAGTTGGTCTTCCAAAGACATTGGCTAAGTTTGATTCTATTTGGGTAATTGTTGACAGGTTAACTAAGTCTGCTCACTTCATTCCGGTTAAGATGACTTACAATGCCGAGAAGTTAGCCAAACTCTATGTCTATGAGATTGTTCGATTGCATGGATTTCCACTTTCCATAATATCAGATAGAGGTACGCAATTTACTTCTATGTTTTGGAGGACATTACATGCTGAATTAGGTACTAGACTGGATCTTAGTACTGCATTTCACCCTCAGACCAATAATCAGTCAGAGCGAACAATTCAAGTGCTGGAGGATATGCTTCGTGCGTGTGTGATAGATTTTGGTGGTCATTGGGATAAATTCTTACCCTTAGCAGAGTTTTCATACAACAATAGCTATCATTCGAGTATTGATATGGCCCCATTTGAAGCATTGTATGGGAGGAGATGTAGGTCCCCTATTGGTTGGTTTGATGCATTTGAGGTTAGACCTTGGGGTACTGATCTTCTGAGGGAATTAAAAGAGAAAGTGAAATTTATTCAATAAAAGCTTTTAGCAGCTCAGAGTAGGCAGAAGGAATATGCGGATCGAAAGGTTAGAGACTTGGATTTCATGGAGGGTGAACAAGTCTTGCTGAAGGTTTCACCCATAAAAGGTGTGATGCGATTTGGTAAGAGAGGTAAGCTAAGTCCGAGGTATATTGGACCATTTGAAGTACTTAAGTGCATGGGGAAGGTGGCTTATGAATTAGCCTTGCCTCAAGCACTGTCAGGAGTGCACCCGGTATTTCATGTGTCTATGCTGAAAAAATACCATGGTGATGGAAACTACATTATTCGTTGGGATTCATTTCTTCTTGATGAGAATTTGTCTTATGAGGAGGAGCATGTTGCTATTCTAGATAGGGAGGTCCGCAAATTGAGATCAAAAGAGATTGCTTCTATCAAGGTTCAGTGGAAGAATCGGCCAATTGAAGAGTCCACTTGGGAGAGTGAGGCTGATATGCATGACAGA
The DNA here is from genome assembly GCF_001406875.1 of Solanum pennellii. Classification (NCBI taxonomy): domain Eukaryota; kingdom Viridiplantae; phylum Streptophyta; class Magnoliopsida; order Solanales; family Solanaceae; genus Solanum; species Solanum pennellii. The sequence continues at coordinate 6,249,456 of NC_028644.1, read as the reverse complement.
TATCCACATCTTGTTACCGATTCAGGTACTCTTTCTCGCCCTCACCCTTCTTTTGATCGTTCGAGGACGAACGATGGGTAAATTGGTATCTATTGTAACGACCATTTTTTCGATTTTTTTGAGCACTAGAACTTTTATGTCAGAAAATACTTTCAAATAGATTTAACTGGGTGTTTTGGACTATTCATAATTATAACTATGAAATTATGGGGTAGTTTTACTAATTTATTTAGTTAGTGCCTAAGAAAATAATATTAAAATAAATAATGGGTCACTTTTATCAAATTGTATAGTTGATTATATGATAATTAGGGTAGAAGTTTGTCTTTAGAAAAAGGAAGAAAATAAGAAAAGGGAGACCGCAGACTGCAACCTCGAAGAAGGACGACAATTTGAGGTAAGAATTAATCTTCGTATATTTTATATGTATGAACATAGATTGTAGGATTAATAATTTAATAATGGGAATGATCATTAGCCGTATAGGACAAGTTTCAAGGGAACAAAAACATTATTATATTATATTATAAAGTTAAAGGGTGCATATGGATTAATGTTTAGATAGCAAGGAAAGTTACAGATTATATATGTTTGGTTGATAACTGCCAAGGTGAATTAAGGTAAGGGTCATATTGTTATTATTAATATTATAATATACAAAATGGAGGCAACATGCATGTTGAGGAGTTTTGGTTGTACAGTGCACGTATGAGTGCACACTGCAAAGTTTGGTGTTGCCCTGCGTTGGTTTCATTACAGTGCTTCAAACTTCTGGTATTAATGTTTTTATCTAAGATTATAGATTACGTGTGAATATATTGANTGATAGATAAACTCTAAATAGCGATTGATATGTATTGAGTGATATTGTAAAGTCTCCTATGTACTTGATTGTGTGGTTGTATGTTTTGATTGTGTGGTTTGTGGTTGGCCTAAAATTATGAGACTGTTGAAGTTCTAATCCTGAACCCTCTCTATTAAAATTATGCCTTGAATAAAGAAGGCTTGATGAAATAATGAGATAATTGGATCGGAGTGTCACGTTCCGACACGATATTATGGGATCGGAGTGCCACGTTCCGACACGATATATGGGATCGGAGTGTCACGTTCCGACACGATAACATTAGAGGAAAGGAATCTTAAATTAACTTAATATACTCAAACTCAAAGAACCTATTTCCCAAATGAGTCTGGTGTGGAGGCATGAGTCCTCATAGGTGTGCTTGATGTTGTGATGGATGGTGTACCTATTATGGTGTTGTTGTCAATGGTTCATGTGTTTCGTGTTTACCACATGTTAAGTATCGTAGTTGATTTTATATTATTATTCAATGTATTTTGGTTTCTATTTTGAGTTGGCCGATGATACCTACTCAGTACGTGTTCCTTGTACTGACCCCTACTTGTATTTTCTTCTTTGTTCTTTGTGGAGTGCAGCAAGTGTACCATCGACTTCAACTTGCCCTCAGCTATAGTCAGTCTCCAGCACATCAGAGTTCAGGGTGAGCTATTATTTCTAGCTCGTGCTGGATTCTCTCATTCACGTCTTGATGTCTTTGAATTTCGGACATGGACCATCTTTTCTTTTTTTTCACTTATTTTGGTTTCTTAAATACTCTTAGACTTGGTAATTTGAGGATAGATGTTCTTAATGTGATGACTCCCAGATTTTGGGGATAATAAGTATTAAACTTTAGAAGCTTATTTAATTGGTTACATTAATAAGTTTTGGATCTTCCGCATTATTTTTGTTATTCATAGTTGAACTATTGGCAAATGTTAGGGTTTAGATTTGTTGGTTCGCTCACCTAGTAGGTTAAGTGTGGGTGCCACTCACGAATCGTTTTGGGTCGTGACACCTTCCCTTTCCCCTTTATTTCGATTTCCACACATTTTAGTTGTATTTTGTTATCGATAGCCTTTGACCCTTGTTTTTTAAACCAATTGCAACATATCAAACCTTTGTGAAGAAAGTTAAGTAGTGGAACGTTGGCACATCGCGTATGATGGGGGATTACACAAGGAAAGAAATAGTTTTGTGCTTTGAAGGAAAAGCTTTTTTTTTGTAAATTGAGAAGTCTATTGTAATATGTCTATATTTATTAAAACGGCTGCTTAGACTAATCTGAACTCCGGCGATCAGTCTCACTGGGAAATATTGAATAATGAAACCCTTTTGTAAATTAAAAGAAAATCTAAAAATTATTCAATCCTAATCTTAAAAAAATTATTTATCATCTATCTTTGTCAACAAGCAAATGACTTAAAAAGAAAATTTAAAATTCACATTTTTATAAACATGATCTTAAAATTGTGGGTCAAAATCACTGTTTAATAAAATCTTTGTTTATGTAAATTTTATCCGTATTTAAATGCATATATAGATTATGCTTAAAAAACACCAAGATGAATAGTAATAAAAGTAACAAATAAAATGAATGTTAAAAAATGTAACGAATAAAATGAAAAGCATGTAAACATGCAATTTAACAAAAAATGATTATCTAAACAAACTGAACCAATATTCACAACACATTAAGGCTTGTTTGGAAATACCCTGGTAATTTAATTTGGTGTAGTTGGGTGTAACTACTTTGTTGGTTAGACGGGTGATTACTTGGTCAGAAGATAATTGGTGGGTAATTACATTCTACAATTCACTAGCAGAGGCTGTCAATTGATTACATGGTGTAAATTACCAACTGATTACTCTTTAATTTCTTTTTTTATTTCTATTTTTTATTTTTTTTACTTCTATTATTTTAAGTTTTTTTAATTATTATTCTAAAAGTTTATTTTTTATTTTATATTATATATTTCATTTTCTTCTTGTTCTCAATCTTACTTTACGTGATTGATTCTATATAATTTTTTCGTATTAGATATTTCTTTATGTCATGCTTAGTTTCACATTAGCATAATTTGCGAAAATGCACAAGTACCCCCTTAACGTATGCCCGAAATTCCAGAGACACACTTATACTATAGTAAGATCCTATTATCCCCCCTGAACTTATTTTAATAAATAATTTTTTACCCATTTTTGATCTACATGGCACTAGCTTGAAAAAAAAGTCAACACATGCTGGGCCTACAAGATAGAGCAATGTAGGTTGAAAATGGGTAGAAAATTACTTGTAAAATATGTAAAGGGGGGTAATAGGACCTCAGTATAATATAGGTGTGTCTGAGATTTCGGGCATAGGTTGAGGGACTACTTATGCATTTTCCCTAAAAACTAAAAGTATGAAGTTTCTATGAACATCATGAAATGCATGTTTTGTAAAAAGAACATAAAAATTATTAAGTATTTGACAAAAAGATAATCTATCAAATATAATTAAAAAATCACGTGGAATGTGAATTCAGTATTACTAAAACAAATGAAACTAAAAATATAGCATGAGATATAAATTCATAACAAAAAATTTAATATGATACTCTTATAGCAAATTTCAAGGGATAAGGCATTAGTACCCCCCCCCCCAAAGACTATGACCAAAATCTGAGAGAGATACCTTAACTAAACTAAGGTCCTATTACCCCCCTGAACTTTATTTTTTTGTAATTTTGTACACCTTTTTAGCCTACGTAGCCTCCAAACATCTCACATGCACCTCACTTAAGTAGAATAACAAAGTGTGCCACGTAAGGCAAAAGGTGTACAAAATTACACAAAAAATGAGTTTATGGGGGTAATATTAGTTAAGTGTATCTGAGATTTGGTAATAGTCTAGGGGTACTTGTGCCTTATCCCAAATTTCAACATAGCATACATAAATATAATGAAGCAATTAGTTCAATCATAGAACACATCAAGAAGATGCATAGATATACAAATAGAGAGTAAGGCTACATTGTAGCCGCAAAAAGCAAAAGTGAGACCTTTTTATCTATATTAAGTATTTAAACTAGTTATGTTTCAAATTGCAAATGGGAGTCCTCCTCCTATACAGGTCCACTCCTTTGCTTACACATTAGAGGCTTATCTTTTTTGAACAGGTAAGGAAGTCACGTTCCCCCTCTTCGTGATAAAAATAAAGGTCTAAAAGAAACTTACTTTTGGTGAATCCTCACAGCAGTCAATGACCAATGTCTCAAGATCCAATGAGCTCTGTAGTAAGCTGCAAATTCCAGGGAAGTCCAGCTGGTCATCAACTATGTTAAGTTCTAACAATTTCCGTCTTCATGGTGGAGACCGCCACCCTTTCAACAGCAGAATGGACAGGCACTGATAAACCAATAAGATAAACTAGAATATGTCAAAACAAGGAAATATGATATGCATGATAAATGAGATGCAAATTGTTGAATAATTCATAAGAAAGTACTTGGACTATACACACATCAACAAGTTCATAGTTGTTCTAAAAACCCCAACTATGTACCTTTAAACACTTGTAAAACCCCATCAACATGACTTAATAGTAAGATAAGTGTAAATCAAACCAAATATTGTTCTATCAATCGCAAAGTCTTTACTCTTTAGTACTTAGCAACTTAGTTATCAAATTATCCTAAGTAGTGGCCCTTTTAATGTTATCAAGTGATGATTCAATAGAAAATAAAAAGAAAGATTCTGAATTTTGAATAAACCTCAGTGCACCAACTACTCAGTTTAAGATTCTGGACATGGGAAACACAATCAAGAAGATTCTTCAAACAGCTAAACTTCTTCTCCAAGTTGCTTTCCTCATCCTCAAAATCAAAATTTAAACGAAGGATTGCATAAACAAGTGAAGCGAATTTTCTCTGCTCGATGCGTATCTCACTGCACATTCCTATAATTTCCAAATACTTGATATGTGGGGCTATTATTTCAAGCCAAATATCATGATTCTTATCTAGTACTCTTCTATTATTAATTCTCTCAATTTGATAGATCTGATTTTCACATGTTGTATGCCCGAAACTTCCAAACACTCCAAGTTAGGGCAACGAGATAATACCTTTTCCATGGCACCATCTGTCATTTCAATTCAACATATCCAATTGAAAGAGAATCCAAATTACTCCAATAAACACAACCACAAGGGTCCAATTGACAAATTTTATACCCAAACTGAGGAAACTCATAATTATGTTGACTTGTAGATACAAAATTAAGTCTAAATACTTCAAACATTAGTAGCAAAATGTACCCATAAATCAACATCTTTAGCATAAATGTCATCGTACCTAAGGTTGCTCACATAGAATCTCTTGATCTATGCATCTTTTAGGCTTACATGACATCCAAATACCTCCCACACACCGCGATTGCGTGGAGTCACCGAGTTTGCCACATAAGACAAAAGGTTCACAAAATTACAACAAAATAAGTTCACAGGATAATAGGAGTTTAGTTTAGTTAAGGTGTGTCCTTTGGAATTTCAGTCATAATCCGTCGTGCATTTTCCCTTTTTTTAGAAAAAGTTAAACCTCGTATTAATTGCTACCTGATTTAATATGACTCTCATCAACAAAGATTCACTAATCTTTTTTAGACAAAATAAATGACACATACAAAGAGTCTCTTTGAATGTATGAGTAGAACTTTTGGGGTTTCCCAATCGATGGAAATGAGATTGATTTTTTCTTACGGAGTTTTCTCTTGGTCGCCATTATTGAAGCTTTGTAAAGAGAGCTCGCCGGATCTGTTGGAACATCGGTGATGGTGGCCGAAGGGTTGCAACCTCGCTAATTTCGCCGGATTGCCGGATGCTGGGTTTGTAGCAGTTAGAGGTGTCTTTGTTTGTGGAACTTCCTCGGAGAAGATGGAGTTGTGTAACAACCTGTTTAGTCATTTCGAGCAGTAGAATCATTTGTGATGAAAACTGACTGGGTCGACGGACCACGCGACGGACCGTCATGGTCACGACGGACCGTGATGGACTCCGTCGTCCCATGCTTGTGTAATTTCTTCAGCTGCTCTCCTCATTACCCTCGACGACAAGTAGGACGAACCGTCATAGGCACAACTGTCCGTCGAGGGTCTTTGTTCCAAAACACTTAAACTCTGATATCTGGGTACAGGGATCAACTCTCTGAACTTCGCGACGGAACTGCAGCACGGACCGTCGTAGATACGACGGACCGTCACAAACCTCACTATTAAAATTAACTCTCTGAACCTTGTGACGGACCTGCAGGACGGACCGTCGTAGATACGACGGACCGTCACAAGCTGCGTAACCCCGACTTGGTCAGATTTCCGTTAAAATTTACAGGGATGTTTTGGACTATTCATGATTATAATTATGAAATTAGTGGGGCAAGTTTAATAATTTATTTACTTGGGGGTTAAAGAATATAATATGGAAATAAATAGTGGGTTACTTTTATCATAATGGATTATATGATATTTAGGGTAAAAGAAAAAGAATCTGGAGAAGAGAGAAAGGAAAAAGAACAGAAGGGAGAACGAGCGAGAGAGAGAGAGAACGAAGAGGACAGCAAAGGCATTGGGGAAGTAGCTTGCTTGATCACGATTCTTCGGTGGAGGTAGGTTATGGTTTATTTCTATGTGATAGATAAACTCTAAATAGCGATTGATATGTATTGGGTAGTATTGTAAAGTCTTCTATATGCTTGATTGTGTGTTTGTATGTTGTGATTGTGTAATTGTGGTGGATTAGAATGATGAGACTGTCGAATCTTCAGCCTTAAATCCTCTCTATTAAGATGACGCCTTGACATAAAGAAGACTTGATGAAATAAAATAATGAGGTAATATTGGATCGGAGTGTCACGTTCCGACACGGTAATATTGGATCGGAGTGTCACGTTCCGACACGGTAATAATGGATCGGAGTGTCATGTTCCGACACGGTAATATTGGATCGAAGTGTCACGTTCCGACACGGTAGTATTAGGGGACCGGAGTGTCACGTTCCGACACGATAATAATAAAGAGAAGTAACCTTGAATTATGTTAATATACTCAAATTCGAAGAACCTTTTTCCCAGATGAGTATGGTGTGGAGGCTTGAGTCCTCATAGGTGTGCTTGGTGTTGTTGTCAATGGTTCTCGTACTTGTCGCTTGTCACCTGTTAAGTATTGTGGTTGATTTTATATTATTATTCAGTATATATTGTTTTCTATTTTGAGTTGGCCGATGATACCTACTCAGTACGTGTTCCTTGTACTGACCCCTACTTGTAATTTTCTTCTTTGTTATTTGTGGAGTGCAGCAAGCGTGCCATCGACTTCTACTCGTCCTCAACTCTAGCCAGTCTCCAGCACATCAGATTTCAGGGTGAGCTATCATTCCTAGCTCGAGCTGGATTCTCTCCTTCACGTCTTGATGTCTTTGAAGTTCGGACATGGACCATCTTTTACTTATTTTAGTTTCTTAAATACTCTTAGATTTAGAAATTTGAGGATAGATGTTCTTGGTGTGATGACTTCCAGATTTTGGGAATAAAAGTATTAAACTTTAGAAGTTTGCTTAATTGATTTCATTAGTAATTTTTGGATCTTCCGCATTATTTTGACTATTCATAATTGATATACCGGTAAATGTTGGGGTTTAGATTTGTTGGTTCGCTCGCCTAGGAGGATAAGTGTGGGTGCCACTCGCGGCTCGTTTGGGTCGTGACAAGTTGCGGTGCAGTCTTTGGTTGCCGTAATTTGAGAAGAAAGGGAAAATTAGATTTATTTGTGTATGAGTTTTAAAATTATTTGGCGGGTTTTTTATTATTCGGGTCAATTTTTTAATTGTGGGTAAAAATTAAATAAATTTTGGATAGGTCGTTAAGAGCGTGATACGTGTCTTTCCGTCAGTTCAAAGGGTATATATACTCCAAAAATTAGTCGGTAAGGACATCAATGTCCTATAACGAAGGGTATTTACATACCATTTATGATAGTTCAAGGGTATATTTGTCCTTTTCCCTTAAAATATATGCATAATTTTGGTTTTGGTTTGGTTATTTTTTTTAGAAAACCCATAACCAACACAAATACTATCGATTTTTTAAAATATAAACCCAAATAAAATTAATTTATTTAATCGGGTTGTTTCGATTCTTTGGTTTGAATTAGTTTTTATCCAAATCGTGAACACCCCTAGTTATATCCATAAATTTAAGAGACAGAGAAAAAACATAAAATCATTGAAATTGTCCAGATTTTCAAGAAGATACATTAATTTTGTGAGTGTTCTATTACCCCACAAAAGTATTGAATATCTTTGTAAATGACCATTTTGACTTATTTTCTCACCTGATTTGTGAACACGCACGACACGCGTAAAGCTCTATTTTTATGCAAAAAATCAATTAAAAGATGTCACATTTCAGTTCTTTTCTTTATTAATTATTAATGTATGACTTACATAATATCATATTGTAAAATCTAAATTACCTTCTATCCCTACTCTTTTTATAATTACGCAAATCCCATATTTTTAGGTACTTCGGATACATAATTAAGAATCCGGATATTTATCAATCTATTGGACTTATGAAAGGAAAAAAACTGAAGAATCAAATTAAGATCTCATAGTATCCATCTCTTCCACTACTTAAGAAACAAAAAAATTGAAATCAAATTAAGATCTCATAAATTGTGTTATTCCATTTCAAATTATTGTCAAGAATTCAATCATATAGTGTAACAAATCAAAAAAATTCAAAAACTAAAATTTCTTCTTCTTGTTCATCATTCTCTATGTTTCCTTCATTAGCCAAAAATTTCATACGGTACATAATAAATATTTTAATCTTCTTACGTTTCTTCGTACTTTCAATCATATCGAGATAAATCCTAACAGAACGAAGAAATTCAATTTCTTAAATTGTATCGTCCCCCCTATTCAGCGAAGAAACTTTCAGATTTGATTCAAAAGATTTTGTCGAAATTTTGGATAAGCGAGGTGAGTCAAGAATGATATAAAAGTGATGAAATTGTTGTTGGACAAACAATTTCTTTTGTTAATCTTCAAGTTCATTGAAGATCCTTTCAATTTTGATTCAAATTTTCAAAAAATTTGAGATTCAAAATTCTTCTCCTAGTTCATTGAAGATCTTTTCTGTTTTGATTCAAAATTGTTGAAAATATTGAGTGTCAAAATTATTTTCCTAGTTCATTGAATATCCTTTCAATTTTGATTCAAAATTATCAAATATTTTGAGAATATACATCACGAAGATCCTTCAATTTAAATGATAAGTGTTGTATTCTACTAGATACAATAAATAAGATAGTTTTGCTCATAAGATTATTGATTTGAGATCGATACATTATCGTTTGATAATTGTTATGTATCAGATACATTTAGTATGAATTCGAATTTACATATCATGCCTAAAAAATTAGTGCATGATACATTATTATTTATGTATCTTATTTTGTTTAGTGCATTATACATTACTATATATGTATCTCATTTAAATTGATAAGTATTGTATTGTTTGCCTTCAAAGATATGTATAACTTACATAATGTATCATTTTTTAGTTGATAAAGTATCTGAAACAATAAGTTGTGAAAGAAGGATGCATGTCAATTGAAATAAAGTGTATCTATAAATGTATCACAATAAATAATGAGTTATCAAATAGATACATGAACAAACACAATCCATTAAAGAAATTTGATTATGAAAAACACTAGGAAAAAGAGAAAAATACTAGACTATTTGAAATTTTGGTGAAATTGAAACTAATATTATTATGAAATAATGAGAAGATTAAATAATAATAATACAAGAATCCTAATCAGTTTCAATGAACTATTAGTTGTTAGAGTCAATAACCAACTCAAATTATGAAAATCTAAAAAGAATATACTTCATCCGTTTAAAAAAGAATGACCCTATTTTTATTTTTATTTTTGACTGTTTAAAAAGAATGACCCCCTTTCTTTTCTGGCAATACTTTAATTTTAACTTTCCTCGTGGCATGTTTAAGACCACAAGATTAAATGATGTTTTGGTACATTTGACATCCGTTTCAAGTGAAACTAGACTATTATTTTTTAAAGGGAAAATGTACAAGTACCCCCTCAACCTATGCCCGAAATTCCAGAGACACACTTATATAATACTAAGGTCCTATTACCCCCCCTAAAATTACTTTATGAGTAATTTTCTACCCCTTTTCGACCTACGTGGCACTAGCTTGAAAGAAAAAGTCAACCAGCGTTGGGTGATACGCTCAAACTTACTTCTTAAATAAGAAGTAAAGCGGTCGTGTCAAGTAAATAACCCAACTAGTGAGGTTGGGATCGTTCCCACGAGGAAAATAGTCTAGACTTAACTTCAACCTGCTATTACTATTGTTCGGTTGATGACTTCCTTAGAAAGTAAAAACATAAAAAGGGGGGTTTATATTTCTAAATGAGTAAAAATAACTAACGAATTTGAAAGAGACACTTAACAGTTTTGAAAGTTGGATTTTACTCAATTAATCAAAGTAACTAGGGTTTACATGTTCCCCACAGGTTCATAACTTGATAATTCTAACTATAACAATTCATTCCTAGTATCTTGCATGCAAAGTGATAAGTTATGTATTTCTAAATCCTTGGTCCGGCATCTAGAAAATCTCACTCCGCACCTTGGTCCGGCTA
>NC_028644.1:6215077-6233665 GCF_001406875.1 Solanum pennellii | reverse complement strand
TTCGGTCTTGCTTGGGTGCCATAGTAGATAGTACCTGCAAAGGATCACTATTAGTACGAGTAGTGGCAAACAAGACAAGCGAACCCATGAGAAATAAAACAGTGAAAATAATACGTAATTGCTGTAGAAACAGTGACACACGACGGGCCTGGTGACGGCTCGTCGTGACTATGACGGACCATCGTGAGGTCCGTCGTGTTGTACTTGGACTCTGTATAAATAGAGAACCCTGAAGGAGAGTCTCTGACTAGCATGACGGTGTGTGCAGGACGGACCGTCACAGTTACGACGGTCCGTTGTAGATGTCCGTCGTAGGACACTTGGGAAAAAAAATGGAGACCGTTAGGAGAGGGGTCTCTGACCGTTATGACGGTCATGTAGGACGGACCATCGTGGGCACAATGATCCGTCACAAGTGTCCGTTGGGGAACACTTGGGAAAAAATGAGAGACCCTTAGAAACAGGGTCTCTTCTAGCATGACGGTTGTGCAGGATGGACCGTCGCGAGGACGACGATCCGTCACATGTGTCCGGTAGGACAGGGGTGCTAGGGCTTGTGCAACGGACCCTACGACGGTCCGTCGTGGCTACGATGGTCCGTCATGGGGGTCTCGTTCTGACTGACAGTGACAGAACTAAAGGTACCCTAAGCAACCCCGATGAACCCACATCAACCTTGTAGTGTTTTGGACCTACATGTGTCTAACCCAACTACCTAGGAAACTAACAATGCAAAAGCACCTATGTCTAGGGTGGTAAACATGGTAATTTCGAACATTTGTAACCTAGGTCAGGCAGAATCGTATAAAGTAAACAAAATACTATGAGGAACTAAGCTTAATACTAACTAGTAACAAAAATGCAAGATAAATGAGTATAAATTAGAGACACATACCGTAGAAATGGAGAAAAACAGATGCAAAAGTACTCGGTGGCAAGGTAGACACTCACAGCAGCAGTTTCCACTAGTAGATAACACTTTAGGGCTTTGGAGAATTGTGAGAGGGCAATGATCGGTGGGAGGGAATGGGGAAGTTGAAACGGTCAGATTTTGAAAAAGGGTCCAGCCGGGTCGGGTATAATTCATTAATCACGCGGCGGTTCCCCGACGACAGTCCGTCGCAGTTGTGATGACCCGTCGTTGGTTCCGTCGTGTGTGCCCTAATTTCAAAATAGCAGAAAAACGTACCTGGTACGACGGATGCATACGACGGTCCGTCACAGGAACAACGGTCCGTCGATGTGTCCGTCAGTGACTGCTGCAAAGTAATTTTTTTTCTGCAGAATTTCCTGGTGATGTGCCTTAGTAGAAAAATGCTATCCTTACTAAAAAAACGACAAGTATTGGGTTGCCTCCCAACAAGCGCCTGATTTCATGTCGCGGCACGACTGGGGACACTTGATTACTCAGCCTTCATCAAGATGGTTTGCCTCTATTACTTTATTCCCCGATGCTTTATGCCCAAAATAGAGTTTTATTCAATCTCTATTCACCTTAAACCACACTCCCTCCTTGGCTTTTAACTCAACTGCTCCATGAGGGAATACTTGGGTAATCAAGTAAGGGCCAGTCCTTTTGGACTTGAGCTTTCCCGGAAGACAAGGCGACTCAGAACTGTCTACAAGCACCAAATTCCCAACCATAAACTCTTGTTTTGCATTTTTCTGTTCAGTCTCCTTCTTCATCTTTTCTTTGTGGGATATGGCAGATACCAATTGGAGCTCACCACTGCCTCATGGTCCTACAAATGTTGAAGGTCGCTTCTTCATTATTCAACCGAAATGTCATCTGTCCCTTCTCCATATCAACTAATGCTCTACCTGTAGCAAGAAATGTCCTCCCAAGAATAATAGGCACTTCAAAATCGACCTCGCAATCGAATAACAAAATCAGCCGGAAAGATGAATGACTCCACTTTTACTAGCACATCATGGAGTATCCCTATAGGCCGTTTCACTGTCCGATCAGCCATCAGTAGCCGCATCGCAGTGGGTTTTGGATCCCCCAAACCCAACTTCTTGTAAATTGAGAGGGGCATGAGATTTATGCTTGCCCCCAGATCACATAATGCTTTCGCAAAATGTAATGACCCAACTGTACAAGGAATAGTGAACGCACCAGGATCTTCTTTCTTTTGTACGAGGGATCTTGTAGCAATAGCACTACAATGCTGCAGTCTATCATCATCCTCGAAAGTGACCGATCTTTTCTTGGTGACCAGATCTTTCATAAATTTGGCATAACCGGGCATTTGTTCTAGAGCTTCTACCAAAGGGACATTGATAGAAAGCTGCTTCAACATTGTTATGAAACGCCGGTATTTACCATCCTCGGTCTTTTTCACTAATCTCTGAGGGAAGGGTGGTGGTGGCCTAGGCATGGGAATTACATTGATGGGTACTTCTGCATCTTCTCCATTACTTTCCTCTACTTCACCACTACCCTTTACCACCTTATCATTATCCTTTCTCACATTTTTCTCAGCAGATGGCATAGGTGGGTCAATGGTTTGCCTACCACCCCGAGTAGTAATTGCCATACAGTGCGCATCATTCTTTGGATTTTGGACAGTGTTGCTAGGAAGAGTGCCCGGTTGCCGTGTGTTCACTGTCGCAGATAATTGGGCCACTTGCAATTCGATCTGTTTAATCGAAATTGCATGTGTATCAACTTTTTGCCCAATACTAGCTAAATCACCCCTTAACTCTTTAATGTGCTCATCACTAGCATCGAACCTCCTCATCATTTTGTGCAACATATCCTCAACTCGCGCCATACTATCTCCACCATCCCTAGGAGTAACTTCACGATTTTGAGGAGGGACATAGGGCCCATTCCTGTCGTTTCTATTAGCATAGTTACCCCTGTTAAAGTTGTTGTCGCGGTTGTAGCTTCCATCTCGGACATAATGACCCTCACGATTGTAGTTACCATAATTCCGACCTTGGTTCCCTTGACCTTGGCGCCAATTATCCTGATTTGAGCCTTGGGCGCTTGGTCGGAAACCCCCCATCTGTTCATTTACTGCATAAGAATCCTCCTCATAATAACACTCATCGTTTTGTGGCGGTGGTTTCGACAAGTAACTGACTGCATTAATCTTTTCTGCACCCCCAGTGACATGTTTTAGGACCAACCCAAGCTCAGTTCTCATTTGAGCCATTTCTTCACGAATCTCATCTGTGGCTGGGTTGTGAGTGGACTGCACTGCGAAGGTGTTTCTCCCTGTATCAGACTTCCTAGTACTCCAAACTTTGTTATTCCGGGAGATTTTCTCTAATTTTTCAGCGATCTCAGCATAAGGACACTCCCCATAAGATCCACCTGCTATAGTGTCCAACACCGCTTTATTGTTATCATCCTGTCCCCGATAGAAGTATTCCTTCAGTGACTCATCATCTATACGGTGATTTGGAACACTTCTCAAGAATGAGGTGAATCTATCCCAAGAACTACTAACTGACTCTCCTGGTAGTGCCACAAAGTTATTCACTCTGTCTTTGTGGTTTAGTTTCTTGGAGACCGGATAGTAGCGTGCTAAGAAGACATCCCTTAGTTGGTTCCAAGTGAAGATTGAGTTGTATGGGAGCTCAGTGAACCACATAGCAGCCTCTCCCGTCAGTGAGAGAGGAAACACTCTGAGCCCTATTACATCTAGATCCAAATCAGGCCTCCCTACACAACTTTTACACACTGCCCTTACCTTAGCTATATGGGCATGTGGATCCTCAGAAGGTAGCCCTGAAAACAAACCTCTGGCAGTGAGCATTTGCATCAGGCTACTAGTTACCACAAAGGTGTGGCCTGTGGGTAGAGGAGGCAAGACAAGTGGCCCATCCGAGTCTGCTATGTTATCATAGCCTCTGTAGTATGCTTGGGGCCGTGGAACGGGATTTTGTCCCCTCTGTTGGTGTTCACCCGGAGCATCGGGTAACAACTGACCATGAACATCAACCGGAGCTGGGATGTTCTGGTTTGGATCATCATCATTGATTCCCAAGTTTCGATTCATGTTGCGTAGTGTACGCTCTAATTCGTGATCGTAGGGAAACAAGGGTTCTCTTCCTCTCCGTGTATTTGGCATACAAGGAGGATAGTTCTGCAAAGAAATCAAAAACAATAAAACAAAGTAAAATCAAGAAAATATCAACTAAACTATAGTAATAAGTTCAAGTTAATCTAAAAGCTATATTCCCCGGCAGCGGCGCCAAAATTTGATACGCTCAAACTTACTTCTCAAATAAGAAGTAAAGCGGTCGTGTCAAGTAAATAACCCAACTAGTGAGGTTGGGATCGTTCCCACGAGGAAAATAGTCTAGACTTAACTTCAACTTGTTATTACTATTGTTTGGTCAATGACTTCCTTGGAAAGTAAAAACAATAAAAGGGGGGTTTCTATTTCTAAATGAGTGAAAATAACTAACGAAATTGAAAGAGACACTTAACAGCTTTGAATGTTGGAGTTTAATCAATTAATCAAAGTAACTAGGGTTTACGTGTTCCCCACAGGTTCATAACTTGATAATTCTAACTATAACAATTCTTTCCTAGTATCTTGCATGCAAAGTGATAAGTTATGTATTTCTAAATCCTTGGTCCGGCATCTAGAAAATCTCACTCCGCACCTTGGTCCGGCTACGTGTGTTGCTATCCTAACCCTTATCTTTACCTCATATTAAGCATCGTATTCGATATTTGACTAAGTTATTACCTCGTACCAATCAATACTAGCCTATTAGATAGTATACACTAAATCTATGTTAATAATTCTTTTCCTATTATCTACCTCCTTGGTCCGGCAAGTAGCATTAAGGCGAGTTCTAACGTTGGCCATCCGTTAAAAAGACTTCTAAGCGAAAGAATTATTAATACATGCAAGACACTATTCTAGAATTGTTATTTTAGTTAGGGTTTATCTCATTATTAGCCTATGGTTCCCACAACCCTAGTTATGGAGTTTAGTTACTCATAGCCATAAACACAATATTCAAATATATTAAATAAGAATTCATGTACTTACTTCAATGAGAAAGAATAAAGTCCAAAAGTTTGCTTGATTAATCACCAAAAATCACTTGCAAGAATCCTCAAAGTAATCAATAATCTCACGAAAAGTCTAATGATTATCAAGAATCTCCCAATACAATGTTTACCAATACGGAGTTTTAACAATCTAAGAGTCTAACTATCAGGTGTCTAACCTCAAAAACGAGGTTTTTCGAACTATTTATAAAAAAACAAAAACCTAATTAAACAAGAATTCTAATTGCTGGAAATCTGCCAAAACGCGGCTGGGTCGACGGACCACGCGACGGACCGTCGTGGTCATAACGGACCGTCGTGGACTCCGTCGTCCCATACTTGGTGCAATTTCTTCTGCTGCTCTCTTCATTCCCCTCAACGGCAAGTGTGACGGACCGTCATAGGCACAACGGTCCGTCGAGGGTCTTGTTTCAAAAGACTTTAACTCTTGGAATCTGGGTACTGGGATCACTTCTCTGATCTTCACGACGAACCTGCAGGACGGACCGTCATGGCCATGACGGACCGTCACAAGCTTCGTAATCCCACACTTGGTCAGACTTCCCCATCTTCCTTCAGCAGCTGCACTACGCTGCCACCTACGGACCGTCACAGGCACGACGGACCGTCATAAGCTCCGTAGGTGGTCTCTTCTGCATTTTTTCGCTCAAAATCTCCGCATTCAGCTTTGGACAGATTTCCTGCAAAACAAAGAGAAACTTATATCAAAATTAGCACAAAAAGGCTTTCGGACACACTAAACTTAAGGAAAAAGTATTAATTATACCGTGAAACCATGGTATATCATTGGGCCCACAAGATAGTGCCACGTACGCCGAAAAGGGGTAAAAAATTATTAATAAAATAAGTTTAGGGGGGTAATAAGACCTTAGTATAGTATAAGTGTGTCTCTGAAATTTCGAGCATAGGTTGAGGGGGTACTTGTGCATTATCCCTTTTTTAAACAGAGGAAGTATTAATTATCACCAAATAATATGCAACCAATAAAAAATCAGCCTAAAGTTAACTAAGGAAGTGTTTTCAACAAATCCATTTAGCTGTATAGGATTTTATAGAGGAAATACACTTCTTTTAGTTCAACTTTTACTATTATTGGATGTGATTAGCAGTGGCGGAGCTAGAATTTGGTTTAAGTGGTGTCAAAATATAAAGAAATAAAATCGTGTAGAAGCCAAGGAGTGTCAGTATGTAATATAGATATACATAAAAAATATTTTTATTCTAGCTACACAACGTACTTTTCCGACGAAGGAGTGTCGGTCGACACCCCTTCACTACATTTGGCTCCGCCACTGGTTATTAGTATGGACAAAATATGAAAAAGGAACGAGGTTTATATATGGTATTATGAAAAATATTTTTCGTAAAATACTTTTATTTTTTTTTATGTTTGGTTAATTTAAATTTTTTGAAAATATTTTTAACTTTTTTTTATGATTTGTTAGTTTAAACTTATTGAAAATCAAATTTAAATATAGATTTTGTAAGGGCTAAGAATTTGAAGTGAATTTAGGGGGAGAAAATAGGAAAGAAAAGGGAGGGATGAATGTGGGTTTGTTGGTGACTTTTATATATCCGGTAGTTTTTAAAATTAAGAGAAAGAAGAGATTTAATTAATATTTTAAAAAGATAGAGAAAAATAGAGAAAAAAAAATTAAACTTGTGTATATAAGTAATGTGTCCTTAATTCTAATTAATTACTTTATTCAAATTCATTATCTTCCCCCAAAACAACCTCAAAAAGAGCCATTGAAACACATACACACACACTCTCTTATGAATTTATCATCTTCCCAAAAACTATTCGCTTTTAATTTTTCAGTCGAAAAACTTAATTTAAAATTGGTTAAGGTTTAATTTCTTCTTTATTTCATTTAGTTTTGAGAAGTAAAGATATTGTTGTGATAAGATTTAACTTCTTCTAGAAAATATTATCTTTTTCAAAAACTATAAGAAAAGTTTGACTTGTTAACCTTCAATTCCTTGTTTACTCAACAAATTTCCAAGAATGATGACCAAGAATCGCCCAAAAAAGAAGCAGATGATCTCCACTCCACTATCACTTGACCAAGAAATCGAATAGACATGAAAAACTGATAAATGGAAAGAAAATAAAAGAAAAGAAAGATACTCTACCAAGTAATGCTCACGTGTGTCTTACCAGGTGAGAAACTGGCTCAAACTGGTCATTCTACAAAGATATTCAATATATATCACTTGACCAAGAAATCAAATAGACATGAAAAATTGAGAAATGAAAAGAAAATAAAAGAAAAGAAAGATACCCAATACCAAGTAATGCTCAGGTGTGTCTTACCAGGTGAGAAACTAGCTCAAACTAGTCATTTTACAAAGATATTCAATACATTTGTGAGGTAATAAAACATCAATAAAGTTACAATGTCTTTTTAAAAATTCGAGATAACTCCTTTTATGTTTTAACACCCTTATGTATTTGGGTGGCCATTGATTAAAAAAATTGAAGTATACTTTTGCCAAGCTTTGTGAAAAAATCGTATGTTCAATTAGACTACTCATTCAATTCATATACATAATAATACAAACTCTTCAGTTTATTATAGATGGTTGTACACTATATTAAACACTTAAATTTTGTTGGTCATGAATGCATGTTGTCTCAAAGTATAATTGAGTTGAACAATTTAGTTCGGTTCCATTCAAGTTTTATCTGAAGAATTAAGCGAAAAAATAGAATAAGTATGTCTCAAAAATTTCGGACATAGGTTGGGGGTACTTGTGCATTTTCCCTAGTATAAGGACAAACAATTATTTTCAATGATCAACAATGATATCGATGCTCCTTTTTTCTTTCTCTTTGCTATATATACAAATATCAACATGTCTAAACTACATAGCGACAATAATATGTTTGGTTTTGCTAGTGACTGATTCCGTCTACACTGGATTGAAATCGCTGAACCCAGTGGTACACGAATGATCTACTCCTTGAAAAAATCATCGCGATTAAAACATGGGAAACAGTGATGTCTAGCCATTTTTTCAGGGCCATACAAAATACTACAACGCCAACATCTTCAAACATCTCCATTCACTAGCATCCTTCATTCATTCCATTGGCATTTACTGTAATTAGCTGCTACTTGTCATGAAATGAAATTAGTCTGTCACGTAGACACGAGTAAACTATACTTCACTTATCCCCTTTAACAACAGAAAGTGGACTTAAGAAGGTTCAGTTAGGAAGACATCCGGCTCGTGTTGCACACTGGATAACAAATTTTACTTTTTGGTCCGAGTATTAGTTCTTCTCAACAATAATGTTCGACTGGAAGAAAATAACGAAATAATAGTTGACAAGTTCATTCAACAGAGAAACATCACATCAAAGTTCAAATTTGAAATAGTCAAAAGAAAAGCCAGATTCAATATGATGCAAACAAACGTGTCTATGGAAGCAGTTTATATTCACTTAAACAAATGAACAAGACTCCGACAAACAAATGATCTTCTTTGTGTGAGGAGTCAGAGAGCAATATATAATCATCTTCTTTTGCATTGTGTGATAAGGAATGAACATCCATCTATGGAATTTTCTCTTACACATGAAAAAACATTAAGCATCAAACAGGCCATGCTAAGGTCTGTTGTGGAGCTATTAAGTGGACCTATCGGGCAGAAAAGCATCAACACGGACATGCAACAGGCATTTCCAAATGTTTGTGGATATAAAATTTCTTAGAGAAGCTTTGACTTCAGCTATAAAATAGTTAATGAAGAACAAACAGGTGACATGCAATAAATAAGTCAGACAGATCCAAAAAGGCAATACCTGATGATGCTTGTTCCGGAGCTTTCAATCCCCAGGATCAAAGGGTTCCCAAGAACCAATGTCTTTGCTCTGAATAATATGGAACATTGCACATTTGCAAGCTGAAATAAAAGAAAGAATGATCCGTTGAAGGAACATCTGATGAAGACATGTAGACATATGCACACTTTTTCAAGTAAACCATCTCATATAAGTATCACAAATTGATGGTAATTTTTGCCTAAAACTATATAGTAATCAACAGTTAGCCAATGCATGATTTTCTTCAAGTGGCAGGTCCTCAAATTTCCTAAAATAAATAACACATGTTGAAAGAAATACAATTTCTGCAAAATGACATTCAACCTTAGATCAAGCTTTCTTACATGATTATCAAATAAAAAAACACATTGTGCTTAGACATGAAAAATCTACAATCAACTATTTTGTATTGAATACTGATAACTAGAATCCAAACCTCGTCTAAACCAGTTTCAAACCAAAAGTTAAAGGTTGTTATGTACGTCGCGATCACAACAAAAGAGAACGGCGTAAGATTATCAACAGGGAAAGATAACTGAAGCTTGCAGACCTCCTGACGACAAAATTCCAAAACACATCTCTCCTTCTGAAGTTGCAAGCAATGACAGACTTCTTCAGTGCTGTCGCATTCTTGCACAAGCATTTGATCAATGGATGGACAAACTTTTTTTCACTTGGTTTTCCATGAAAGTTAATGAACTTGAAGAACTTTAGATGTGGCAATGAACAGTTAAAACTATTTGTTTCAAATCTCTTCCGTCGTTCATCCTCATTTGAGTACATCGACAGCAGTTTCTGCAGAAAAAAATCCGATATATTAACCAGTTCTTCTCATCTAAGTAGAAAGCAAAGAAGCTGGTTGCAGATGAATTAAATAGGTGATACATTTAGCCAAATCCCCTTTTTGAAAGAGGATAAGCTGTCAAATCCCCTCTTTGTAACCTTTTATCATTGTCTATGGAAGTATAATGATTTTTTTTCCTGAAGCGCTAAAAATATATCATCTTTCACCAATAGTTCTATATATTAATTACATCAAGTAACAAAAATAAAGGTCTAAAAGAAACTTACTCTTGGTTTAGGACGGCACCAGTCAATGACCAATGTCTCAAGACCTGATGAACTCGATATAAAGCTGCAAACTCCAGGATGCTCGTACGGTTCTAAGGCAGCATTAAGTTTTAAGAATTTCCAGCTTGATGGTGGAACAGGCCACCCTTTAAACTCCAGTATGGACAGGCACTTATGAAACAAATAGATAAAGCAAATACGTCAAAAACTAGGAAATGCAACATACTTACTAAACGACATGAAAATTGTTTAATAATTAGAAAAAACAACTTCAACTATAGGACTGTTTTGCCACAAGGCACAAGCCACATCAAAGTATTCAGAATTGTCTTGGAAAGATTGATCTTTAAACACTAGGAGAAAACCCACAAAGGTAGGGGTAGGTTTGCGTACGCCACACCCCCTCCCTAGACCAAAAGTAGTGGGATTACACTAAGTATGTTAATGTTTCGAAAGACACATTTGTGTGACTTTGTTTGATAAAATTGGTGTTCGGGCCAGTTTGTGTGTTCCAAAGGATACTTGCCATTTGCCACTTCCTACCAGCTTTTTGTCAACCAACACTAGAATAGAGGGGAAGAATCACTTAGGGGTCGTTTGGTAGAGTGTATTAGAGAAAATAATGCATGCATTAGCTTGATGTATTAGTAGTACCTTGTTTGGTACACTTTTCTAACCTATGCGCATCACTAATGCTTGCATTAGTAATACACTCTATTGTATATTAAAGAATGTATTAGTAATATCATCTATTTCTATGCATTAGTAATGCAATGGATTCTAACGCATGCATTAACATTATAAAAGACACAATTGGCCTTAAAAACTTTTTTTATATCCTTTCCACCATATTTGTGGTGAGTATTTTTTTAAACAAATTTTTTTAAAAAAAATATTATCCAATGTATTGTATTTAAAACTTGCATTAGATTAAATAATTACAAAACTACCCTCAAAGCCCTTTTGAAACATTTCCTAACATATTCTTTTCTTTTAATTTTCTTTGTTGTCATGTGTTTTTATTTTCATTTATTTTTCTATGTCTATTAATTTGTTGGTGTTTTAATAGACTTTATGACTTCTTAAATATATTTTTTGTAAAAAATAATAATCTAATTTTAACATAATTTAATAAGAAAAATTACTATTGTGGCGATAAATTTGATTAAAAAAATTATTTTCCAACTTTTCACAAAATATTTTGACTCAAATAGCACAACTATTTAATATTATTTTTGAAAAAAAAAAAGAAGAAGAAGAAGAAGAGGAGTTAATGATGTTTTAGCAAATGACTTTGTTGCAACTTGCAAAAAAGTGTACAAATAAATAAAGTGTGGAGGGTGTTTTTGTAAATATATATTTTCAAATAGAAATTATGCAAGATTTGTTATTTCTAATACATCAAACCAAACAATGTATAAGAAATAATGTTTCATAACTAATGCAAGTATTAATAATGCAAGCACTATCAATGCAAGCATTACTAATGCATCCTATTTTGCATTATTCTTATACACTCTCCCAAACGACCCCTTAATGTTTTTCTCTGTTGGGAATTGAACGACACAGTGCTCAACCCACACCCATTCACATGTCTTCATGATTAACCGATCAAAATTTAAAATGTTATCTATCCTATATAAACAGAGTCATTTTTTTGTTCAATACCACCACTGTCAAACAAAATTGGCCATGAGAATATTATTCTTCAATACTTACAAACATAGTTACTCCCTCCGTTTCAAAAAGAATGATCTTATTTCCTTTTAGTTTTTTAAAAAGAGAATGACTCCTTTCCTTTTTTGGCAACACTTTAACTTTAATTTTTCACGTGACATGTTTAAGATCACAAAATTAAAGGATATTTTGGTACATTTAACATAACTTTAATTTAGAACCACATGATTAAAAAGTTCTTTCTTTTCTTAAACTCCATTCCAAGTCAAACTAGGTCATCCTTTTTTAAACGGTGAGAGTATAATATTATCGTAAGTAGTGATATTGTTAATGTTACTAAGCTGATGAATTTAATAGCGAAGTATAAACAAACCTCGATGCACCAGGGACCCAATTCAAGTTCTTGACCTTGGCAACGTGGTGAAGAAGTTCCTGCAAATATCTACACTGCATCTCCAAATTCTCTTCAAGGTCGACGAAATGAAATTTCAAAGAAAGGATTGCAGTGACAAGTGAAGCCACATTTCTCAGCTGAAACTGCATATCATCCCAACACAATCCTCGAAGTTCTAAATGTCGAATATGTGGGGCATGAATTTCGAGGCTATGGTCCTCACCATCAACACCATATTCTATTTCATATATCGTTACAATCAATTTTCTCAGCTTCACAAAGGTGATATCCAGACGATGAATACCAACAAGTTTATCTAATTCCAAGCACTCCAAATTAGGACAACCTGATAATACTTTCTCCATTTCAACCTCTGTGATACCCGGATCCCCAATGGAAAGAGAAACCAAATTACTCCACTTCACATTACCAGAAGGTCTCAACTGACAAAATCCTAACACCAAATTCCTCAAAACTGTATTCGTATACGCGAATTCAGGAAACTTATACGCAATTTCTAGAGAATTAAAATAATAAAATTTCAACGTAAACTCTTCAACCTTACCAATATTAAGAGCAAAGTGCACCCAAAAATCACATCATGAGCAACAAAGTTCCAGTAACGATAAGGAAAAACCCTAAATGATTTGATTTTCTGGCAAGACCTCCAATAATGAAGCTCTCTATTAACAGAGGCTGCAAAAGCGAGAATATATTTTTTTGTAAGGTTTAAAATAATCTTTTGAGTCGAAATAGAGTGATACGGGAACGGATTGATAAAGAAATCGCCATTGGGATGATAATACGTTGGTTCGAACAACTTGTTTACTTTTTGGCAACATAGAGAGGATGTGGAGTAGGATCTCCTCCGGCAGATCAGTCAACCGGTCTCCTCCTCCGGCCGATGCCATGATTTTCTTTTGCCTTCCCATGGAGTATAGAAAATCTTCAATTGCAATTTTGGTAATGGTGGTTTATATTTTCTCGATTTGTGTGCACAGAACTCTTGTTAGAATTAGAAGAGAGTGAAAAATTTAAAAACAGAAGAAAAATGTCCTAAATAAGAAGTGTACAATGCCTAGTGTTTTTGAATTTTTTATCAAAAATAAGTCATTATTAAAATTGATTTGCTGAAATAGTATATTTTTCTGAAATTTTATGAAAATAGTATAAATGTGGTTCATAATAATGTTTTAGATATTTAATGATAAAATGGCTTAAAAGTGATAGCTAACAGACAACAAAAAGTGACTGTCAATAACGTTTTAGAATTCGTTACTAAGAAGCACGTTTTATAGCTACACTCATAATGACATTTTATATTTCGTTAGTTTGCTATTTCTTTTGTGTTTTTTTTCGTTTAGATGAAGACTAAGTAAAAGATTTTTCAATTATTTAATTAAAAAGTGCGAACCTATGTCTAAGATATAATATGAAGATATTCACCTATATTTAGCTTGCACATTAATCTTATCAGTCTCTTACACATATGTACGTCAAACAGTTAGATCCTTCATCCCACACCATTACAGAAAATATGTAAAATTCCTCATGGGTTATCACCAAGTGATATACAGCTTTATTAACCATCAAATGAATATGTGGTGTTCTCTTCTCGAAAATAGGGCAGACCTTAACTTAGTTATTGTGAAGTTTGTTGTGTTCTTTCTGCCACTACTTTATTTCTGGCTATTGTGTGTTTCATTGTTGAAGTTAATTGTGTTTAGTTTCTCATTGTTTTTTTTTTTTTTTGAAATTTCAGATTCATAGAAGCATTTTTGTTTCTTTATTTGATAAACTAATTACTTGTTTTTCTTCCCTCTAATCTTTATAACCTTGCTACTTAGACCATTTCCAACTCACCTCTATTTTACTCTCCAGATAGAGAATGGAGAGTAAAATAGAGAATGGCACTCTAATCCACCTCTAAATCACTCCCTATTCTTCAAATTTAGAGAGTTGAATAGTAATTCTCCAAATTTGGAGAACTACTATTCACACTCTCTATTTTACTTTTTCAATATTTTATTGTCGGAAAAGGGTCAAATATACCCTTAAACTATCTGAAATAGCTTGTATATACCCTTAAATCATATTTTTGGCTTAAAACTACCCTTCCCGTCAAACTATTGGGTCAAAAGTGCCCTTCTAATTAACGAAAATTATTAAATGTCATATGGATGACACATGAATGCCACATGGCATGCCAATAGACTTCCACTGTCACATATACTAAAAGAAAAAGGGTCAAAAGTACCCTTAAACTATCCGAGATGGCTCATATATACGCTTAAACTATATTTCGGCTCAAAACTACCCTTCCCGTCAAACTATTGGGTCAAAAGTGACCTTCTTATTAGCGGAACTTGTTAACTGCCACATGGATGTCATATTGCACGCCAATAGGGTTCTACTGCCACATTGACTAAATTCCTAAATCTTATTACTCATGTTCCCCTCATTTCATTATTTTTCAGAAATGATTTCACCCCTTCTTCCTCATTTCGCGATTAGGGTTTCACAGTTTTCTTCGTCGCTGGGTTTCAAAGTGGATATTCTTGGTTGTAGGTTAGTAAAACTTTTTTCTTATTTTATTGTATTTCCAACCACCAAAATCAACTTTGAAACTTAGCTCTGAAGAAAGTTAAGAAACCTTGGCCGCGAAATGACTTGAAAGTTGTGAAATTCTAGCTATCATATTTAGAAATCGTAAACATAATAAAATAAGAAAAAATATTTACTAACCTACAAGTATGAATATCCACTTTGAAACTCAGCCCCAAAGAAAGCTACGAATCCTTAGTTGATAGGGGAAAGTTGTGAAATCCTAACTATTATGCTTTGAAATTATAAACATTATAAAATAAGAAAAATATTTACTAACTTATTAGCATTAATATCCACTTTGAAGCCCAGCCACGAAGAAAAGTACGAAACCCTAGCCGGAAAATGAGGGAGAACGGGTGAATATAGCGTTTCCAGAAATAATGANGGGGGGGGGGGGGGAGTAATTAGGATTTAGGGATATAGTCTATGTGGCAGTGAAACCTTATTGTTATGTAAAGTGACATCCACATGGAATTTAGCATCTTCTGTTAATAAGAAGGGTATTTTTGACCAAATAGTTTGACGGGAAGGGTAGTTTTGAGCTGAAATATAGTTTAAGGGTAAATATGAGCTATTTTAGAGAATTTAAAGGTATTTTTTATCCTTTTTATTTAGTCTACGTGGCAATAAAATCCTATTGGCATGCAATGTAGCATCCATATGGCATTCACATGGCATTTAACAACTTCCGTTAATAAGAAAGGAACTTTTGACCCAATAGTATGACGGGAAGGGTAATTTTGAGCAGAAATAAAGTTTAAGGGTATATACGAGCTATTTCGAATAGTTTAGGGGTATTTTTGAGCCTTTTCCATTTTATTATTATTTTCACTACTTTTCAATTAACATATTATTTTACATATAGTTTCATTAATTAAATATTAATATTCATAAGTCATTTTAAATGTAAGAATATATTTTTAAAATATATTATTTAATATATATATATACTACTTTAATGTCAAATTAATATATTTTTTTATAATTTTCATCAATAATAAAATTTTATTTTATTACTAATTTTCATTATAAAGAATACACAAAATTAAAATGATATATGAAAATTTTAATTTAAATACATGATAACAATACAATACATAACATAATAATTTAAATATAACATAAAATACAATAATAACATAATTATTAATTTGCGATAAAACAAGAATCATGTCAAAAAGATGTTGAACGAGAATTCGAAGTTTTGCAACTATTGCAAGTCCTCACATTTTCGGAGAAAGAAAGTGCTACATGATATAATGACTACATATATTATACTACACAACGTGATAATTGAGGATGAACGTGATCTTAATGCACCATTTAAAGATGTCATATAGGCTCCCGACAAAAATGGTGTTAGATGAAAATCTCCTATTTGAACAATTTTTATCTAGACATAATAAAATTAAGGACAAAAATGATTATTTTGAACTCCGTAATGCATTAATAGAGCATTTATGGGAGCAACGTAATAATTTCAAATTTTGAGTGATTATGTAATGTTTATGTAATCGTATTTCAATTTTATTTGAATTTATTCATTAATTTATATATTATATAATATTCTCGTGCAATTTATGGTATTTAAAATTTTTGAATAAAATATAATAATTAAAATAAAAAATTGAAAAAATATATTTTTGTATCACATGAGAATTATATAAAGTAATTATTGGGAAAACGAAATAAATAATTTATATCATGAAATAAGAAAATAAGAATGAAATAGAAATAATAATATAATATTGAGGAGAGAGAAAAAAATTCTTTTTTAGAGAGTAAAATAGAGAATTGGGTTAGAGTTAGTTGTCTGAAAAAATAGATAACTCTATATTTGGAGAGTAAAACAGAATGTAGGGTTGGAAATGTCCTTATGCATGTGAAATATGCTCAAGTTCACTTGGACTCCTCCTTTCGCCCTTGCATTTTGGGTTGAGTCAAAACCCGACATTCTTCCTTTTCGAGTCAACAAGACCAATTGAAAGTTGATGTGTGGTGAATGATGAGATGAAATACAAGTCTTGAAAGCAGAAAGAAAATAATTGTATACATCAGTGTACAAACGATATACAAAAAAAACCTGGTATACACAGATATACACTTGTTGTATACAATTTTACAGAGAAAAATGCGGAAATACAACTCAAAACACAGATATACAGGTCAAATACTGAAATACAGGTTAAAGACAAAATAATCTCGAAAAGTCCAAGATGAGCAGTATACATCTATTGTATACAATAGTATTTTCAGGGGCAAAAATGGGTTGAAATCCATCAGCAAGCCCATCCATTTGCAGCTCTTTTGTTAGCTTAGGACATGTGGGCCAAGGGTCCAGAAATTTGAATTTGGGCCCAAAGCCCAAGTTGATTTTATTTCTCCTTCCTTTATTTGTTTTGATGTATTGACTAACCTTTTATTGTGACTTCCGTTTTGGAAAAATTGGCAATTAAAACATAGTATCAAACATATTTAGTCAAAATAACAACACTTTAAAATATTTATTTAAAATGTCAGAATGACAATATTTTAGAAAATAATGTGTATTCAGATTTTAGTATTTAAAAATAATTTTATTTATGAAAACAATCTTATATTGGACCAAATTCTAAACTAATCAGTTATCAATATCCATTAACTTTTCTTCTTCACCTTTCACGTTTCTACCCTTTTTTCACGTTTCCAGATTCTCTTTCTTCAAGGTGCTCACAAATTGTTCATCAAAATATATGTTTTCATTCAAGAAAGTTTCTCTATTGTTAAACAAAATCTTTTTATTAATTCAAGCAGATTTCTTAGTTGGCAAGGTAATTTTTATTATTTATTTAGATCTATTTTGACTTGCTATTTAAAATCACCGATTATGATATATATTCTGAATTCTATACATTACGGAGTTCAGTAGCACTGTTTATGATTTATATTTCACCATATTACAGATTTTTCATCGTTTTTTTAATTTTTATGCAGGTTTGTTTAAATATTCATCTAATATTTATGTATTTCACATTTTTAGTCAATTAAATAATTTTTTTGATTTTTTTTCTGATTTCATGTTAATATTTCGAAATTATTAGAATCTACAAATTCATTCATATGTTTATTATGTTTGATTTTTAATACATGTCTATTTTCTTTTAGGGTTCTAGATTCGGGAAAAGTATTTGTCTATCTACAATGTTTGAATCAACAATTTATTTGTGTATTTTATTTTATCTATATATCAAAAAGTTTTACATTTTTTTAACATTGTATTTCAACCTCAATTAGTATACAACATGTTAGTATTTCCTTCTTAATTTGCATTCATCCTAACCACATGCTAACAATTTTGTATTTTATTGGGTATTCATTATGTATTTCAATCTCACTTATATGTGAACAAACTTGTATTTCGCTTTTGTTTTTTATTTTGAATTTAATTATATCAACAAGTTTTATACTTTATGTGTCTATTTTATTTTTCAAAGTCACCTTGTATTTCAAATGAAGAGAGTATTTTCTTTTGTATTCACAACTTTACATTCAATCTCACTTTGTATTTTCACTCACTTTTGTATTCATATATTGTTGTATTCAACATATAGTTCATAATCGATTAATTTGGATTTTCCCTTGCAAAGTCACTTTATATTTGAAAGCATTTTTGTATTCACAACTTTATTTTCAATATCATTTTGTATTTATAACTTTGTTTCATCTCACTTTTGTATTCTTATATTGTTGTATACCACATATATGTCACGACCCAAAATCGAGCCGCGACTGGCACCCACACTTACCCTCCTATGTGAGCGAACCAACCAATCTAAACCTTAACATTTCAATTATAATATCAACAGAAAGTAATGCGGAAGACTTAAACTCATTAATAAAAACCAATTCAATAACTTCTAAAATTCAACATCTATTATTCCCCAAAATCTGGAAGTCATCACCACAAGAACATCTATGATCAAA
>NC_028644.1:6198558-6205028 GCF_001406875.1 Solanum pennellii | reverse complement strand
TTTTATTAATGAGTTTAAGTCTTCCGCATTACTTTCTGTTGATATTATAATTGAAATGTTAAGGTTTATATTGGTTGGTTCGCTCACATAGGAGGGTAAGTGTGGGTGCCAGTCGCGGCTCGGTTTTGGGTCGTGACAATATAATTCATGATCGATTAGTTGTATTAACTTAATGGGGTACAAATTATTATATGCATTCAAACAGGAAAAAAAACACTACTAAACAAAAAAACAATTTCATTCGTTATACATCATAATTTGGATAAAATATATCTGAAAAAAACTATAAATATCTATACATAAAAGATTTCACTGATTCAATCAGAAAAAGAACACTCTTGTACTCAACATATACAAATATCTCATCCAAAAAAATAAGAAATAAAAAAATAACCTAATTGTTTTTCGATTATTCATTGAATGCGATAAATTTATAGTCGCCAATTTTGAAAATTTTCATTTAAAAAAATATGTCATATTCAACTTGAAGAAACTTTGAAAGTTATGAAATGAATGATTTGGAAGACAAATATGTTCCACACACTCAACTCGACATGAGGTTCGGCTCGAGAGAGTAAACCCTAGTCCTTTTCCACACACTCAACTCGAGAAAGTGAGTGGGCTAAGGCGGAGGTTGTGCTTAATGCGGCAAATGGGTGTTCGAAAGAAACTCATTTGATTCGAGGTAAGTTGCTCGAGAGAGAATTTACCTCCACTATAGTCTAGCCTAGTCACAAATGTTCAACAAATTTATCGTCAAAAATATGTACCCAATTTTTTAGTCTATCATGTATTCCTATCACATCCTAAGAATCCCGTCTCCCATTAGTCTCTCTTATTGTTTTTAGTGCTTAGTTGTTAATTTGTCTGGAGAAACCCTACTGTTAATTGACGCTTGCGTCACCCTTTAATATGTTATGTTTTTATTCGATAAATTATTGTAGCTATGACTGCATAACTTGATTTGTGCTTGGCTGAAATATTCTCATCCCTATGGGAACGATCTCAACCCTTTGTTGGGTTATTTATTGATTTACGACCGTCAACAATCACGAAGGTGAAATACTCGAAAATGTGAAATCAAAATTCATGATTAAAATTTGAGACAAACTTCAAAATCTAATCACTTTTTCATACACTAACCACCATCAGTATACTGATCTTATTTATAAGTCAATCAAAAACCTCATATAATATTTCACATTGAAAAAACGAATAATATTCACAGTTAAAAGCATCAACTTTAAGGTTTTACAAAAATTGAATTAAAATCAAACCCCGATGAAGAGAAGTGATGCTAAAGCTTTGAAGCGTCGATACGACAGTCATGGTTGCTACAAATTGAAGCAATTAAGGGTACTCTACATGGCGATATAAAGGAAGAGTGAAAAAGATGAATTTGATACAGACCACATAGAGACTCAATTAGTGTTTGCTACAAACTAATTAGAGTAAACAAATTAAGGTAGGGTAATATAAATTTCTTTTTGAAAAATATGCTACTGCACAATCAATGCACCACATTAAAAATTGTATTTATATTTGAAGTATATACCTAAAAATATCTTATATATACTAGAATACAACAACCAAACACGATGAATACATTTAAATACAGTTGAATAATCAATCAAAAACTAGTTACAAATAGTAATTATCTTATTATAACTATTGAAATTTATTAACCTCCAAACTATAATTCTTTTTGTAAGTTTCTCATCTATTTTTTCCGAGCTAAATGATAATATGAGATATGAGTATCTATCAACTTCCAATATTACTATTATTACCAATTACTAATATATAGAAAGGCTAGGGAAGCAGCTCTTCGTCAACATGTCTGCTTCCCTAGCCAAGGATAATACAATCATTTACTAAACATTATGCAAAGATAATATTGTACCTTACTATCTTAACGTTGCACTTCCTTATCTAAACATTATGCATAGACATAAAACTCCACCCATATTTTCCTTTTTGTTTTACCTCAGCCGGAATATGTGGGCCCTTATCTTTGCCTGTTTCACGTTTTCTTCAATTCTCTTTTCACTATCCAACTGTCATTTTAGCATATGGATCCCACTCAACTATACCCATTTCTATTTTTTATTTCTTCCTCACATTTCTCCTCTAATTTTTTTCACTCTGTTTCTTTTGTAGCAATTAACTTTTTGAAATTTAATTACTTATTTATGCTTTATTAGCTAAAAGATAAATTAGAGGTACAATTTTTTTTTTAAAAAAAAGGATAATACTCAATTACCCCCCTAGCCTATACCCAAAATCCCTGAGACACGCCTTATCTTTGATGAGGTCCTATTACCCCCTCCAACATTTTTTTAATTGTTTACCACTTTCGTACCTACGTGGCAATAATAATCAGAAAGGTTGATCGGTTTGTTCAACACGCGTCAGGCTCCACTTTTGCAGCTTTCTAAAAAGTGACTATCAGCTAATTTTACACTTTTCAAATTCGAAAAAACAGGTCATTTACGTTTTCAAAATTACTTTACCAAAAAGAATAAAAAGGAACAAGGAAAGAAAGAGGGGGAAAGTTTATCTTGATTTCAAAAAATCAACAAAGGTTAGAAATTTGATTTCAAACTGATAGTTGATTTTCGATGTTGGATTTTGATAGTTAGTTTTTGTTTCGGTGCTGCATGTGTGGATCGATTTCAATCGTGAAAGTGTGAGTCGATTTCATTCAGCAAGAATCGTGGTTGAGTTGATCACAATTTATAGAGTCCCAACTCAAATTGAACACGTCTTGTAGAGTCCGCAAAATTTCAATATCTACAACGTCATTTTATATGTTTTTGAGACATTCAATGTGCATGCATATAACATATAATATATTATATAATCATATTATACTTTATCATTTGAATATTATTTTACAATAATAAAAAAATCAACATCATAATATTAACTAAATTATTTTATGATAGTTTTCATCATGTCGAATTTGTCAAAGCTTGAATTTGTGGCACTTAATATTTTTTAAAAGAATTATTTGTCATGAGTACTTGATGCTGAAATTCACCTTACCGCTAAGGGTCTTGGTGATAGCATAATTGAAGGAAATACGACATCAAGTCAGGATAAAACGAAAGCTATGATTTTTCTTCGTCATCATCTTAATGAAAATCTGAAGGTTGAATATCTAACGGTGAAAGATCCACTTGAATTGTGGATAGGTTTGAAAGGGAGGTATGACCACCTCAAGGCAACAGTATTGCCAAGGGCTCTTTATGAGTGAATGCACTTACGGTTTCAAGATTATAAAACTGTAATGAGTCTAACTCTGCTGTATTTAGAATCACTTTCCAATTAAAATTATGTGAAAAGGTTATAAACGATGAGGACATGTTGAAAAAGACACTAACTACTTTCCATGCCTCCAATTTGATATTAAAGCAACAATACCGTGAAAAGGATTTCAAAAAGATACTCTGAATTAACCTCATGTCGTCTGGTGGATGAGAAACATAATGACCTTTTAATGAAAAATCATGAAGCTCGTCCTGCTGGAAGTGCTCCATTACCGGAGGCACACGCGGTTGAAGCACACGATCAGTCTAAAATAAGATTAAATAATCGGGGCCATGACAATTTGCGCGAGCGTGAAAAAGACAAAGGACGATATTAATCGTCGAGGTAGTGGTCATAACAATAGGGAAAACAATATAGGTTCTCAAAATAATGCTTCTAAATGAAAGGACGATCATTGTCATCGTTGTGACCTTAAAGGTCACTGAAAAAATGAATGTCGGGCACCTGAGCATTTTGTTAGGCTATATCAGAATTTCTTTATAAGGAAAGGAAATGAAGGTTGTACCTCCTCTTCTAATGCCTAGGTAGAGTCATATTTGACTCTCAAAGATGGTGTTCAGACAAAATCTTCTCAGAAATATGATGAGAATGTTGAGGCAAACTTAGCATTGAAAGATGATGCTGAAGGGCTCGATAATATTACTCATCCAGAAGTTGAGGACTTCTTTGTGGATCACAATTGAAAATTAATAATAGAATTGGGAAATAAATAATGTTGTTATGTATTTTTAATGTCTTATTTAAAGTTCATGTACTTAAATTTTCTTTTATTAAGTTTTGGGGATAATACTCAATTACCCCCTAGCCTATACCAAAATTCCTGAGACACGCCTTATCTTTGATGTGGTCATATTACCCCCTCCAACTTTTTTTTAAGTAATTGTTTACCACTTTCGTACCTACGTGGCAATAATAATCAGAAAGGTTGATCGGTTTGTTCAACACGCGTCGGGCCCCACTTTTGCAACTTTCTAAAAAGTGACTATCAGCTACTTTTACACTTCCCAAATTCGAAAAAGCTGGCCATTTACATTTTCAAAATTACTTTACCAAAAAGAAGATAAAGGAACAAGGAAAGAAAGAGGGAAAATTTAGCTTGGTTTCAAAAAATCAACATAGGTTAGAAATTTGATTTCAAACTGATAGTTGATTTTTGATGTTGGATTTGATAGTTAGTTTTTGTTTCAGTGCTGCATGTGTGGATCGATTTCAATCGTGAAAGTGTGGGTTGATTTCATTCAACAAGAATCGTGGTTGGGTTGAGTTCAAAGGTTTAGTTTTTTCTTCATTTATTTTGTTTTTTGTTATTGGTATGCTTAGATTTTGTAGGGGTTATGATATGTTGTTAAATATTGGTCTCGATTTTGAGTGAAATATAACTTTAAGCTTATTTTTAGGGTTTATGTTATGGTTCTGTTAGATATCAAATTTTGTATTTTTAGGGTTGATGTTATTCATATATTCATACTGTCACCTTTGTTTTTATGGGGTATGTAACTTGTTATTCATACATTTATATGAAACGTGTTTTGAGTGTGGGTTGGTTGGGTGGTATTATAGTTGTGTGAGTTATATGGTTATAATATGAAACATGCAAGAAGATAAAGACGAGTTGGGTGTTGTGTTGTGTTGTCTTATATTCTGGGTTACAATAAAGTAACTTCATGTTGGGTGTTGTGTTGTGTCTGTGTGGGTGTGGGGTTAAAGTTAAATAACATTATCCTGAGAAGAAAATATATGTTGGGTGTTGTGTTGTGTCTGTGTGGGGTTACATACCTAATTGTAAGAAGATAAAGATGTATCGTGTATTGTGTTGTTTATATGGGGTATTATGTTCTGTATGTGTGGGGTTGGGTATGTGTTTTCTTCAACTTGAATTGTTTTTATAACTATTTGGGTATGTGTTTTCTTTAGTCAATTATTATATTCTATTAACAACTTTTACTTAATTATTGTTACGTTTATGCATATAGGTATGAGTGGGTTTACATTCATTACTTTAAAGTTGTATCATGGTGGGGTCTTATTGTATGAAGGTGATAAAGCAAGATATGTGGGTGGGTTAGTGAGTGAATATTATGATATTGATGTGGATACAATATCATATTTTGAGATTAAAGACTACATTAAAGAACTAGGGTATAGCCCAAATTGCAAATTTAGTGTCCGTCCACCTAATAGTTGCATCTTAGGAGATATTGACAATGATGATATTCTCTTAGCAATATGTAATTGTTTGCAAAGTGGGTCTGTTTTGGAAGTATATGTCCACATGCCTGGTGAGGAATCTGGTGCAACTTTTAATAAAGTTGGGACCACTGAGGCTAGTGGATATAATGAAGTAGGTGAGGCTGCTTTTAATGGGGTAGATATAACTATAAATACTACCTCAAATATTCCTTCTACTTCAAACCCAACAGCTCCAAATAGTGATCCATCAGATTTTGAAGATAGTGAATACTCTGTAAAAGTATCTGACGAGTCAACTGAAGAGAGTGATGATTCTGAAGATAGTGAAATACTTGAATATGATCAATATGGAAGTGATGTTCATGAGGAGTTAATTCAACTGAGGGCTGAGAAAAGATCTTTTCTGAGAAGGAGAAAAAGAAGGGAAAGAATTCCTGCAGATACTGAAGATGTAGCATGTGGTGATGCTGGAGCAGATTTTGGGTTTGATGTGACAGCTATCAATAGATATACTTTAGAAGGAAGGTTGGGGGTGATGAACCATATTATGCAAGTTCTGATGCTTGTAGTTTTGAAACTGACACAGATGATAGTTGTCTAGAGGAAGGTGAAAAAATGAAGTTGAAACTACCTAACACAAAAGGAAAAAACATACCATAGAGAGAGTCAGATTTGATCCCAACATTAAGAAGATTGTGTGGCAATGTCACGACCCAAAACCGAGCCGCGACTGGCACCCACACTTACCCTCCTATGTGAGCGAACCAACCAATCTAAACCCTAACATTTCAATTTAATATCAACAGAAAGTAATGCGGAAGACTTAAACTCATTAGTAAAAACCAATTCAATAACTTCTAAAATTCAACATCTATTATTCCCCAAAATCTGGAAGTCATCACCACAAGAACATCTATGATCAAATTACTAAACTAAGAGTATTCTAA
>NC_028644.1:6149240-6192086 GCF_001406875.1 Solanum pennellii | reverse complement strand
AGAGAGTCGATTTCAGTACCCAAATTTCAGAAGTCTAAGTGTTCTGGAACGAGACACCTGCGACGGTCCGTCGTGGGTTCCGTCGACTCACACAGTTTTTCCAGAAATAAATTCTGCTGCTCAAAACGACTAAACAGGTCGTTACAGGCAATTGGGTATGATTTTTGAAAGTGTAAAAGAGTTTAGATTGGCAGTCACTAAGTATGCAATTCAGAGAGGGGTTCAGATTGAAAAGTGTGTGAATGAGCCAAATAGAGTAAGGGTGAGATGTTGCAAGGTAAATTGCAAATGGTTGTTATATGCAAGTTTGGACAAGAAGACTAATAACTTTATTATTAAGACTTACATGCCAGTCCATTCATGTCAAAAGGCTACTAGGAATTATTTGTGCAACTCTACATTCATTGCTACTGTTTTTAAAAAGAAAGTTATTGAACAACCAAATATCAGAGTGTTCAAGTTGCAAGTGTTAATCCGTAAGAAGTATAATGTTCATGTTGGTAAGACCACAACTAGAAGAGCAAGAGCTAAAATTTTGAATGAACTTATGGGTGATCATGTTAAGGAATTTGGGAGGATTCTTGATTATAAGGATGAGTTGCTGAGGTCTAATCCTGGGAGTACTTGTGTGGTGAAGCTAGGAGAAACTAATGAATCTGGTAGGCCAGTATTTGAGGCATTTTACATCTGTTTTGCTGCACTCAAGATGGCATTTATGTCAGCTAGAGAATGCATTGGTCTGGATGGTTGTTTCTTGAAGGGGGTTTGCAGGGTCAATTACTTATTGCAGTGGCTAAAGATGGCAATAATCAAATGCTTCCACTTGCTTGGGCTGTAGTTGAAAATGAAAACACAATCACTTGGAGTTGATTTATTTCTCTGTTGAAAGAATACTTGAGATTAGGAGATGGAACAAGTTTTACAATTATGTCAGACATGCAAAAGGTAAACTTGTTTTAAATTATCTGTTGGTTTATTATTTTTTAAACTTAATTATCTAATGTTTGTTGTAACTTGTAGGGACTGGATATAGCTATGAAGGAGTTGTTGCCAGCTTGTGAGGAAAGAAGGTGTGCTAGGAATATACTAGCAAATTGATCAAAGAATTGGAGAGGGTTGCAAAGGAAGAAGCAGTTCTGGAAGTGTGCAAGAAGTACTTTTGAAGCTGAATTCAGAGAAAATCTGCACGAGTTGTCTAAATTAGGTACTGGAGGTACAGGTATAGTGGATGACCTAATTTACTATGATAAAGAATATTGGTGTAAGGTGTATTTTAATTGTGAAGTCAAGTCTGATGCAATAGATAATAATATGTGTGAAAGCTTTAATGCTTGGATTTTGTCTGCAAGGCATAAAACCATTATTACTATGCTTGAAGAGATAATTGTTAAGGTCATGAATAGGTTAGCTAGGTTAAGTGAATTTCCAAACTCTTGGATAAGCAATTTCTCTCCAATGGCAATGAAAGTATTAGAACAAAATATTGATAAGTCAATGGCATGTAACATTGAGTTTAATGGAGTAACTGGCTATGAGGTTTTGGATGGATACAAACAACACACTGTATGTTTGAGAAAGAGGGAGCGTAGTTGTAGATCTTGGATGTTGAAGGGTATACCATGTGCACATGCCTTAGCTGCAATGTTGCATAAACAATATGACCCACATAATTTCATTCATCCATGCTACTCTAAAGAGAGGTACTTGATGACTTACTCACATTTCATACAACCTATGAATAACATGCCAATGTGGCCAGAATCAAAAAAATCCTCTTGTTGATCCACCAGTGATAAAACAAATGTCAGGCAGACCTAGAAAGTTAAGAAGGAAAGAGGTTGGTGAAAAGAAGGTGTCTGGTAAATTATCTAAAACAGGACTAACTATGACATGTAGTCTTTGCCATGTTAAAGGTCACAATAAAAGAAGTTTTCATTTACGAAGGAGTGATGGAGTTGGTTCTACTGTCGGGGAACAGAGAGCTACCCCTACTTCAAATGTTGAAGAACCATCAAGTTCAAAAATGGGAAAGGGAAGACCAAAGGTACATTACTATTTTGTCACTTACTTTTAAAGTGTAATAAACTTACTAATATAGTATTTTATTTTATTTTTGCTAATTAGAAATCAACAAATATTGAGAGTGAGCCTGTTGCCAAAAGGGGGAGAGGCAGACCTAAAAACACAAGTGCAACAGGGGATTCACCTACAATTATTGCACCTCCAACAACTTCAAGAACAACAAGAGCTACAGCAAGTACAAGTGCATCAAGGGTCTCTCCTAGAACCACTGCACCTCCTACAACTTCAAGAACACAAACACATGAAGCAAGTGCAAGTGTAAATGGTGTTGGAGTATTATCAAGATGTAGGAGTGGTAGAGGAAGGGGTAGGGTATTGGGAAGTGCAGGAAGAGGTAGTAATCATCCACTTGAAAATTGGTTTACATGTTCTCAAGGTAGTACAACACAGGGCGTAGACCAAAACACAAATGTTGCACCAAAGGAAACTGCTACTACCAGAAAAGGAAAGGGTGTTGAAAACATAACTCAATTTAAAAGGCCAAGAGTCACTGGAATGGGTGTGTTTCAAGCTAAAAATGGTTTCAAAACTTTCAATGTAAGTATTGCGATGCATTCATATTGTTTGTTCTCTAATAACTTGCACATTTGTTCTCTAATAATCTTATCTAAAAAATTTGTAGCCTGGACTGCCAAGTAGCACAATATTAGCAGGACCAAAGAGAGTTTTGAGATCAAGTATTGTAACTGGGGATGTTGGTTTCAAACCGACAAGCGGATTGAAGTGGAAAGGAAATCAGGAAATCACAACTAGAAGGCTCCAGCAGATTAGAGATCAATCAAGGCTTTCAAACTCAAATGCTTCCTCCTCTTCACAACCTCGACACCCATGGAAACTATAATGTTGATATCAATGGTGTTTTATTAGTACTTTTTTGGTGGCCACTATAAGTACTATTTTGTTTCATGTTTGAAGGAAAAATAAATATTCATATATTTTGTTGTAGTACTGAAATTATGGGTACTTATGCAATGCGAAAACTTTGTTTTGCGTATGCGTTGTGACTTGTATAATTTTGGGCACATTTAGATTTTGTACTGAAAATTTGCTCTTAAGCAATGAAATTCTGGGCACCTATGCGTTGTGACTAATTCTCGGCACTTTTACAATCAACTTTGTACTTAAAATTTGCTCTTAAGAATGATTAATACCTCTTGCTTTACTTCATTTTACAACTTCCAACACAAACATATCAACATGGCAAATAGAGAATTAAGACAGTTTGAAACACAAAAAAATTCAATTTTACATTACAATAGAGCAAATAAAGGTTTCGTTACCACACAAAATTATGGCAATTTCATATGATCCTTATACCTACCAACTTGGGTTAGAAAACTAACAAATACAACAACAAAATAAATCATCACACAACAAAGGAATTTGCCAAAACAACAGATTTTATTTATTTTCTTCATTTTCATCCCTTTCATCTTCTTCTTGTCTTTCAATTCACCCATTTCTTTTACGTTGTCAACCTTCTCCTTTGAATTGATGTTGAGATTTTCATAACGATTTCGAAGACTTTAACCTTCATCCAAAGGAATTTTCTCTAGTTTTGACTGTTCAATGTTGGAATTATCAAGCTGTTCCCGTTGCATCTACACACGCTCATAATTTTTTTCTAACTCGTTAATCCTATTCAGCAATTTCGGAAGAATAAAATGAGATCTTTCATCAACTCTCTCCGTGTCTCTCCATCTAAAGAAATTACAGTTTGTGGCCTCATAGTGAGGACAAGACCAAAATCATTTTTCGGGATTGCGATTTGACCAAGACGTCTGCATTTGCAGTAAGATTCCATTCTTGCATCACACTTTCGCATTAAACATTGAATCGTTCTCATCCATACACAACTTATTCAACTCGGACTTTGTTATAACCCTAACTTTATAAACATTGTCAAAAAAAATAAGAATTAATAATCGACATAAAAAGATGTAAAAAATATATTAAATTTTACTTTACCTTTTCAAATCAAGGAGCTATTTAACTTGAATGATCATGGAGCTTCTTTAAAAATGAACAACACTGAAAATGGAGTTTTTTTGTTTCAAAAGATGAAGACAATTGGTTTAGAGAGAAACATTAATATTTATTTTTGAGTTTTTTTCAAATTACTTTGACACGTGGCTAACTTTTATTGGTCATTGTTATCTAAAATCTTCACTCACGCGCCCTACATGGGTGAATTCACGTATATATCCACGTAGGTACAAAAGTGGTAAACAAAGTTAAAAAAAAAGTTTGGGAGGGGGGGGGGGTAATAGGACCTCATCAAAGATAAGGTGTGTCTCAGGGATTTTGGGTATGGGCTAGGGGGTAATTGAGTATTATCCCTAAAAAATAGATTTTAAAAAAAATTATTGACTCTTGAAATTTTGGTATTGTCACGTAAATTTAAACAAGTGTAATAATATATATTATTAAAAATCACAATAACTAACAATTTAAAATATTTCATAATCATATAAGATATTTGATTGACTGGTTGGAATAGAAGAGATAACTTATATTATATGAAAGTGTCGTCAAAAGTTTTAGAATTAACAAATTAACAATTTAAAATATTTATGATTATCCACGTGAATTGAAACAAAAATAACATATATTACTCAAATTTATACGAAAAATACTATAATTCAGATTAAAAAAACATATATTGAATCTGTAATTGAGATTAAAAAAGAGCAAGTATCACATATAGCAAATATAAAAATCATATTTGTATTTTATAGCTAAAGTTTGCATAATTGCGCTC
Organism: Solanum pennellii; assembly: GCF_001406875.1. NCBI lineage: Eukaryota > Viridiplantae > Streptophyta > Magnoliopsida > Solanales > Solanaceae > Solanum > Solanum pennellii. The sequence continues at coordinate 6,187,243 of NC_028644.1, read as the reverse complement.
CATGAAAAATTTTATGTTTGCTATGAAGCTATTGATCTGTACAATTCGGTAGAAACATTCAATATTATAAAAATTGTTCAGTTTTGTATAAATTCATTTATGCATTGTAATTTGTATATTGAGATTTCTATTTGTATAATTATAAGTGTATAGGACGAAAATATATGTATTTGTGTTTTTATATACACTTTTCTCTCGTTTTATACAAATAAAAACACATTTTATACATTTTATATCGAAATATATAAAATGACCAATTTTATATTGAAAATGATTAATTATATATCAAATAAGATGGCAAAAAAAGGAATGTTTCCTGCGAACTATGGCTATAATATTTAATTTGAACTAATAATTTGTTATTTCATATAGTTTTCCCTTAGTAAAAGTTAGCATATATAGTGCTGGCACGGGTTCCGAATATCTAGTAGGGAAAATTACATGGGGTGGCAAACATCCCTATGTAATTAGTTAATAAGGGTATAGTTTAATTTATTTATTGTCAATAAATGCAGCTTCAATTTTTTTGCCATAATTAATGGGACCCACACCTATTTGTATACCAGATAAAAATAGTCATCCAAAGATTTTGTATATAATTTTATTCAAAATCAAATTTATCTATCTTATTCTCATTCCATATCTTTCTCCTAAAATTACTCTTCCCTTCCATTTTGACCTTCTTCCTCTATGGTTCTTTCACTTTTCGCAGGTAACCGCAAAATTCGTGGCTTTCAACATTTTTTTTTTTTGATTCCTTCTTCAACAATTGTATATGTAGTATGCTTGTTAGTTTTTTCATATTTTTTTTTAAAAAATTTTTCTTACTTATCAAATTACAAGTCTTTCAAAATCAAAACGAATGATTTCTCTCCATCTATGAGAATTACGAGAGGCATGTCATTGCATGTCAATTTTCTTGATAATCCACCTTCGTTTCAATTGGGTTAACTCAAGATTTTGGGGTCAATGTAGGGTCTATGGCAAGACATAAACAAATTCAAATTGAACAATCTATTGAAGAATTGAGATCAATGACAAAAAAATGATGTAATGACAAGTCATCAACAACGCGAAATCTAGCGCCATTAAGATTGTTGAAGGTGGAAGTAAGAGAAAAGCCATAAACATTGATTCAGAGGAGATTGAATCTGCCTCATCAGAACTGGACTAATCTAAAGAATATCAAGAACATCAGGTAGTGTAATTTATATACAAATTACAAAGTTATGCATATAGTGGGTTGTATATTAAGGTAATATATACAAAGTATTATGAGACAATTCTTATTGTATATTCTTTAGTTGTATACCAATTACTAAAGTTAGGTATAGTGTGTTGTATAATAAGGTAACATATACAAAGTCTTATGAGGCAGTAGCTATTTGTATACAATTATTTAGTTTTGTATAAAAGAAATTTGTTAAAATCACTCTATATACATATACAAAAATATAATACATTATAAAAATTCGTCGATATATACAAAAATTGTGAATAATAATAAAATATTGTATATATCAACATTACGCACTCAAAAATACAAACAGATTTCAAGCTTACTACATATACAATTGACAAATGAATATTATATAATCAGTTTAATATTAATATTTTTTTTAAAAAAAACATAAAATCACATATGCACAGATATAACTATAATACATATACCAAAATTATTGTACATTATACAAATTTCTAGATATATACAAAAAAAAATAGGAACATAATAAAATATTATATACAAACAGACTACCCAATTTTTTAAAAAAAATACATATTATGATGGTCACATATACATTTAATAACACATAATCAATTACACACAAATATGTATAAAAATTAACGCCTGAGTGTTTCATAGATTTATCTAAATTCTTTTTTTAAAAAAAAAATATTTGATTTTGAATGTTAAACTAATGCTTTAGTCGTAAGCTTTAAAATTGGTATTATCTTTTTGTATCTTTAGAATTCTTCTTTTGGGAAAATATTTAATTTTGAATGTTTTGCTTAAATCATGGGATTATGTGAATTTATTGTTACCATCTTTTGTGCAACTGTTACCATTTATTGAAGAAATAATTTTTTTGTATAAATTTAATTAAAAAAACGTTTTATACAAGTCTAAAGTTACCTAACAAACTAAACTATACACGTAGAATGTGATTATGTAAACTATATCCATGAAATAGAATTTCATAAAATTCATTTGCCATATATGGAATTTCCAATATCTAGCAAGCCTAGAAGAATGGTAAGCCCATAAAATACTCATAGGATTTGGGCCCATATTAAAATAGGGAAAAATTACTTAACTACATAATCTTTCTTTCTATAATTTCTAAAATTCCCCACCTTTTCAAAATATTTCAAAAATCCCTTTTTTTCTCTTTTTCTCACATTTTTCAGATACATTATTGACATCCCTTCAATCCAACGATTTTTTTTCTATTTTTACGCCTAAAATCATTCATATATCAACAGTTACATCAATCACTCAATTTTTTAATTTCAAATCTATTCTCTCTCAAGTTCATAAATTTGAAGTTCCTAAAAAGATAGAACTATTTTTTCATCAATTTTTTTATTTTCAATTCTTCATATTTCGGTTTTTTAATAAAAAAATTATTGTTTTTATTTACAATTTTGTTATACATATGAATTTTGCTCCCTCTTTTTAGTATGGTACCTTGTGTATTTGATTTTGGTGATGAAAAATTTCATGAAAATAGATCTAATCAATTCCTTACAATTTCGATGATAATGATTGAGTTGAAAATAGATCCAACAGGTTGTAGGATCCATTAACGATGGCGAATCATAATATTTAGAAGACGAAATCGAAGAAAAATGAAACTTCATCTTTTAAAGTAAATGTGGAAGAACTTCATCCCTGGTGAGTTATTTTTTAAAAAATAGATATGTTGACAATAATGATACATTATCATATTATAATGTACCTTGCTTTAAATTTTACGAAATTATATATAAAATCGTAATTTTGATTTGTTTTGTTTTTCAATATATTGTCAGTAATCTATCAAACTATATAGTAGAAATTATTTTGATGAGATCTTGCATAATAGTGTATCATATTATAAAATAGCTTCATCACGATACCTAAATAACATATAATGAATATATGATGTTTCATTTAGTATCAGAAACAAATATCATCAAGTGGTATTGAGTATCAGTTACTATTATTATCATTACGTATCAACTAAACGATAACATTTTTTGTAGTTACCATATCATGTAATTAATTTTTTGTTCAAATTTAATTTATTGTTATAATGTATCTGCAGAATATTTATAGTGATGGTTGAATGTTTGTAGTTGCCTTTGTTGAATTCTTTAGCGATGAAGTCAACATCCATCTAATGATTTCTGAGCTGACTACCTTCGCACAAGATATGCAACACTATTATGGAAGTACGATCTCAACAAGGTCAAGGTAGGATATGTTAGCGATTAGCGATGATCCACTAAAGCTAAAGAGCTATTTCACTTCACAACAATAAGATGACTTGGATCATATATATTAGTGATTATGTACCAATTCACAGACAACTTTTGATGTTTATTTTTTGTAAGACACATTAACTAATATTTTGGAGGGTTTATTATCTTTCAAGAAACATTTTCTCAAGTTTTACAGTTTTTTGAAACAAAATTGTTTATTTTGAATATGATATTTGTTATTGCTAGTACCTTGTTACGTTTTGTCTATTATAAGTATTTTATACATCATATATTATCTGATATAAAATATCAAAAATTATGAAATATGATACACGATTATAAGTATTTTATATATCATATATTTTATACTTTATATTAATTGTAATATAGAGTATATTACAATTAATATATAATTGATACTATATTATTAGCAGATACAAGATTTTTCAAAACAATATTATGTTATATGATACACAATTATTTTTTATATAACAAAATTTGTATGTAACACAACACCTGAAACTATATTTTTATACTTGATACAAATCAGTTAAGTTCCAAAATATTTAGTACCTTTTAACATTATGTCTCTTATAAATTTGGTACAAATGACTATAGTTAATGCTATATTATAAGTTGACACAAATTTGCCAAATAATATATTATGTATATGATACATAATTATTATTTTTCATGCTTTCAATAGCATAAATTGATGTGTATAAGTTGATACAAATTTGCCGAAAATGTATATTAAGTATATGATACACAATTATTATTTATTATGCTTTCAACATCACAAATTGATGTGTCTCACAAAATTAAACCTGATGCTATATATTTACAATTGTTCCAATCCTCTAAATTTGTAATATATTATCTTTTAACATTATGTCTCTTATCCTATACACATTACAACTCTTATCCGGTACATTTACAACACTTGATACTATATTATCTGATACCAAAAAAATTAAAAGAATTAAGTATCAAATTCATTATGTTAAACAAATCAATACAATGTAATACTTATGAACAGTTACATATACATTAATTACTTAACCAATACGATGTATATTCTAAAAGCAACTTTATATCAAACACAAAACAATACACAATATGTATACCGTATTCACTATATAAAAAATTAACAATAAAAAAATATAGACAGAGCTAAAAAACGTAGCATTACAATTTATTGGATCAGAAATTAGTAAGCTAAAAGCACTTTGTAATGTAAACATTTGTAACAGTGGAAAGAAATATTATAATTTGAAAAATTATTAGATCTGAAAAAACAAAGTACTCCAAAAAAGTATTGATCAAGATTCTTTTGGGAAGAAAGTACAAGTTCTTCGATTTGGTCTTCTTGTCCACATCACCCATAACAGCTGGATTTTTCTTCTTTTTTTTTCTTGATCTACTGGACATTCTTTTGTATCTTGTTGGCAAGACAACTTCTTTCAAAATACAATTCGAAACTGATCAATCACTTTTGTCCGACATTGATTCCATTGGAACTGCATAACACGCTAATAGATAGATGCAATTGTACCAAATATAAAATAATAATCTCTCTTGACTTCAAAGGTTCAAGAAGCCAAAACAACATCTCAAATCAAAAGAAAATAAAAAGAAAAATAGCCATAAAAAAGAATCAAACTTTTACTATGTTTTCAAAGAAAAATGAGAAGGTTTCACAATTTGAAATTCAAAATTGCCTAATTCAGTTAGAGGTTTATGAAGATTGATTGGTAGAATTGTTAAACGTCCGCGTAATTCGTGGGATTAATTATAATTTCCTTTTTTAATCCTTTTCTTAAGCAGTAAATTGATAGCTACAATTTAAAAATTTAAGTATCAGTCCATTTTAATTAAAATATCGGCCTACAATATTATATATCCGAAATAATATAAGAAAGAGATTTTTGGTAATTAGTGAAAGAGTAGGGATAGAAAATAATTTCTATCTTAGACTATGTGATTTGCCTAATTTTTACAACAAATAGTCCAACTTATTGTTGTATTTCTTTCTTCAAATTATTTTGATACATATTTGACGTTTCTCAAAAATTATTTCTCAATCTTCATAAAATAAATACAAAATTTTTATATATATATATTTATAAATATCACCTACGAAATTATACGAAATATATATTAAAAGATGATCCAATATTATATGATTGTTTTATCCCTAGAAAGCCCTTGCTTGTGTAACCAAAACCATGGACTATTCAAAAACGACAAGAGGACAAAATCGACTTTTGAACATAAATGAATAAAATAGTGATGGGAAGTCTTCATCACATCCACTCTCCCTATAGAAATTTTTTTTTATTAAATTATGAGTTGTGTGTTAAGTTCTAGTGAAGCAACAAGTGTAGTCAATGTACATACCCCTAGCTCATTAAAATAATATTTTAAGAATATAAACTTGAAAAATACTACTACTCTATTAAAAAAATTGTGCAAGTACCATTGATCTAAGCTACTAATCCCTAGGAATATCATACTTTAATACAATTATTAATTTTTCTACTAAATGATTATAGATGCTGTGGGACCCACTCAAATTGGAGGTGATTACAATAATAATAAAATATAAATAAGAAAACAAATAATTTCTTCTCTTTTTGCTTGTGTAGAATTCCAAGAATAACCCCCATCACAATAAAGAATAGAAAAAATATTAATAATATATTTTGTCCCATTGTGTTGGTTAGATGCACTTTTACAACCATAATTACTCTCACACTAAATTAAATCAGAGTGAATAGTATTGCTTTGCTATTTTTTTTGTCTGTCTATTTTTATTATTATTTGTTGCTATTTATGCTATTATTATTTTTATGTTATTATTTATTATTTTTGTAACGATTATGTTTTTTTTTTCGATTCAACTTTTTATATAACTATTTCGTATTATCAATTTTTTCATGTCATGTTTATTTTTTATTAGTATAATTTTATTAGTATTGTAATTTTTAAATTAAAATAGAATTTATTGTTAAGTAAGGTTATAGAATTATGTTTTTTTTTAAAAAAAATTAACAAATCATATTTATGTATGCTATGTTGAAATTTGCTATAAGAATATCATGTTAAATTTTTTGTTTTAAATTCATAAGTTGTGTTATATTTTTAGTTTTATTTGTTTTAGTAATATTGAATTCAGATTGCAAGTCATTTTTTAATCAGACTTGACAAATTATCTTTTTGTCGAATATTTAATAATTTGTGACTTATTATTTATATATTAATCTTTTTATCAAACATGCATTTCCCGATGTTCACAGGATTTCATACTTTTAGTTTTTATTTAATTCAATTGAAATATATTAATTTTTAAAAAAATATAAATTAATAATTTTTTCAAAATGTTAGTTGAGAACATATGCTTATTAAGTAATATATTTTCAAAAAACAATATATCTGTTAAATATTTAATTTAATATTATTCATAAAGTTTCTTATTTGTACAGTATCAATTTTAAATAATTAATTCTTAACTTTAAAATTTAATATAATTTTATGATGGCAATTGTGCATTCAAACACAAAATGTATAATTACATTGTGGTATAAAAATAAGATATGTGTAATTATAGTGTAATTGCACTGTGACAATCAAACAGATCAATACAATTATTAGATTATATGATTATTAGGCTGATTATTACTATCCTAATGATTACACCAATTTTAATTACCAGGTGACTTTCCAGACCCTTAATGATTTTCTTTATTTTGATAAACTCAAAAATTACTTACAACTTATGATATTTATATTCAACTTATATAGTATAATATATGTTTTCAAAGTCTTTATTAGATTATTATTAAATAGGACAACAAATTCGATGAGAACCCCACAAAGTCAGATAAGTTATTGTAAATAACATTACAAATTATTTCTGTATTATTAATTTAGAATTTATATTTTTTTAAATACGTCTTCCTTCGAGGAAGGTAGAAAACTAATTTTTTTACTCTAACGATCTGTTTAGAAAGTCACTTGCTAATTAGAATCATTGTAATTATTAGTAGTAATTACTATTTTAGTAATTACACAGTCTAGTAATTACACTGACTTATTTGGTTGCCATAGAGTAATTACACTGTAATTACACATGTCGTGTTTGGATATCACAATGTAATTACACATGTTGTGTTTGGATGCATAATTATAACCATAAAATTATATTAAATTTTAAAAATAAAAATGAATTATTTAAACTTTATACTATATAAATAAGAAAGTTTATAAATAATATTAAATTAAATATTTAAGAGAAGTATTGTTTTTTGAAAATATGTTACTTAATAAACATATGTTCTTGACTAATATTATGACAAAATTATTGATTTATATTTTTTCAAATTAATATATTTAAATTGAACTGATCATAAAAACTAAAAGTATGAAGTTTCTATGAACATCGTGAAATGCATGTCTGATAAAAAAATTAATATGTAAATAATATGTCATAAATTATTAAATATTCGACAAAAAGATAATCTATCAAGTATAATTTAAGAAAATGACTTGCAACGTGAATTCAATATTACTAAAACAAATGAACGAAAAATATAACATAAGTTATAAATTTAAAACAAAAAATTTAACATAATACTCTTATAACAAATTTCAACATATACATAAATATGATTTATTTTTATTTTTATTATGCTAATGAGAAAATAAACACCGCATACAAAAATAGATAATACAAAAAAATTAAATAGAATCACGTAAAGTAAGATTGAGAACGAGAAGAAAATGAAATACAATAATTTAAAAATAAAAAAGCTTCTAGAAAATTTTAAAATAATAAAATAAAACTTAAAATAAAAGAAGTAAATAAAAAGTTAAAAAATAATCAGCAAGTAATTATACCATGTAATTATCTGTCTGTGAATTGGATAATGTAGTCACCCCTGTAAATTACACTAATTATCTATTGACCAAGTAATTACTTTATCTAATCAAACAAAATAGATAGTATAATTATATTAATTATACTAAATTCATTAGCAGGATGTTCTTTCAAACTAACCCTTAAAAGAATAGAAAAAAAGAAGTAGGAATTACAATTTTGAGAGAATATCTTTATGATGGCCTCCTTTTTACTTACTTGTCCTTTTTTGCTCATAGATTGTTCTCTTTAAATTTATTTTAATAAACAAAATACTATATTTTTACATTTAAAAATAATTTAATAAATATTCTATGCTATTTTTGAATAACATAATTTATAGCCATTTGAATATATGTGTGTTACTATCTCCATATTAACTATATAGTATTGTGAAGAGGTGATAAGATAAGATATATCATAATTGAAGATTATTCACGATATAATTTTACATAGCAAGGTGTGAAAGATATAAATTATGATAAAAGATTAATACGTAGTGTAGTGTTGTCTTACTTAGAATGATTGATGTTTGTCGTTATATTATAAGTTGTATTATTGTAGTTTTTGTTTTTTTATATTATTTTTAATTATTTTCAATAATCTATTATAATATATTGTTTATTGTGTTTTAATTATTGCACTATTTTGTTGTTGTTGTTACTCTTTCCATGTGGCGCATGTTTTTTTTCTTTATTTATGAAATTGTTGTATTTAAGCCAATAGTCTTTTAGAAATAATCTATTTACCTCTATAAGATAATGGTATGATTTGAATATATTCTATTATCCTTGACCTCACTTATATTATTTTAACATCTTATTTTAACAAAAACTTAAATTTTATTTTTTAAAATTTAATTAATATTTAGCACATAAACTGAAATGGAAGAACCAAAAATATTGAGGGCAAAAAATGGCAAGGGGGTGGGGGATTTGTGTAATGATTGTAGTGGGAGGTGGGGAGTGAGAATGGGACCCATTGAGGGGGGCAACCTTTTGTGGTGTGTGTTATTAGTAAGGAGAACTCTCACTTTCATGACTCATTCCACTCTTGTCTGTCCAATTTAATTTTTTGTAGTTTTCTCTTTTCCTTTTTCATCACAATCTTCAAGCATATTTACAAAAAATTATGACATCTCAAATTATTTTATAAATAAATTTTTAAAAAGCTTTTTTTAATATATATTCAAGGAAAATATTCCTGCTGTCCTCCATTAAATTATTCTTGTGAAAAGTTAAAATGACATTTCTTCCCTTTTGTATATAAAAAAGAATATTATTATTATTTTTGGAAATGAATTAAAGATTTGTTGAACCTAAATGAGATGAAAAGATTATATTCTTAACTAAATGAAAAAGGCTTGAACTCAAAAAAGAAAAAAAGAAAGATTATTTATATTTTTATGATGTAATAAAAATAATTTGATATTAGCATTTATTAAACAATCATAAAATATTGAGTTGAACTTATAAGTGCGGTCTCAAAAGGTATATAAATCTTTTTATTATCTTATGGAACTAGAGAAATTATTTTCGAAGCACCATTCAACTTGAGTTCAATAAGCTAAAATTACTATAAAAAAATTAAAACAGAAACAAAAATAACAATAAAAATAGTCAATAACCGAAATAATATAATCAATAAATGAAAACAAGCAAACACAAATCACTAGAAAAATAAAGTTAATACTATGTGAAACACCACCAAGCCAAAATCGGTCGGGAAACAAGACAAGCGTACACTCCATAACCTACCATTCAATTCTTTAATTATAATTCACGATCTTTACATCCTCCTATCTAATGTCATATATATCAGTAAACCAATGTTACTACACTGCATAACCTACCATCCAATCCTTTTATCATAATTCACGATCTTTACATCCTCCTATCTAATGTGATATATATCAGTAAACCAATGTTATTTATATATTACTAAACAAATATTATTTTTTATAATTGTATTATAAATTGATTCCATATGTTTTATCTTATTCTGTGGGGTATTATTATAAAAGTTAGTAAGATTCTATGAAGTAAAAAATATAAAATAAAATAAAGTAAATATAAAATAAAGAAAATAAAAACTAGCAGGAGAAAAATTGATAAAAAGGCAAAATACTGGTAACCATCCAAGAACAAGAAGGGGCAAAGGGTTTTCTCACTTTCTCTCCCACTAATTATTATCAGGTTTTCCTCTCTTTTCTTTAATTGTTTTCTCCGTTATTTGCATACCCATTTTCCCCTTTGCCTTTTTTTTTTCCTACCAACTGCTTTTTTCTGGGTAATTTGCTGTTTTTATTTCTATTTTTCTTTAAGAAATCTGTATGTTAAATTGAAATGTTCTTAAAGAATTGATTTTTTGGTTGATTTTTGCTTTTTTCTTGAGACCCTTTTTGTAGCTGATGAGAATCTGTTGTTTTTGTAGGTTTGAAGGTGGATTTGTTGTTTGTTGGATATTGATTGTTCATGGTAAAGGGGGTTTTAGGGTCACAGATGGTGAGGATGATGAGCTGATAAAGTTAGGATTCTAGACGTTTGGGTATAATTAATTTGCTGTTATATGTTGATTCTTGTGTTGTTGTTGAAATGGATGTAAAGGTGTCCTTTTTGGGTTTGATGGAGTTGGATCTTTCATTGGTTTAACTTTTGGGAGGAAAATCAAATTTGGGTATTGTTTGAAATCTGCTAAAGGGAGAGACTTTGCTTAAATTTTGTGATTTTGAGTGGATTGTTTAGCTTATGGGTGTTGCTTGAAAGAATTGATTGTTCAGTTGTTTGCCGGTTTTGGGTTTTGGATTGATTGATCAAAATGGAAGAAGATGGAATGGCTTTTGTTGCAGGAAGTGAAAACTTGGAAAGTGGGATCAAAATTAATGCAGAAGAGTCTCAGTGTTTCGAGATGGAGGTGGAATCTTGTGAGACTGGAACACTTGGTGTAAGCAATGAAAGTGTAGTTTTTCCATCAGAGAATGGTGAAGCAAGTAACGGTAACGTGGTTTTTTCCAGAGAATCTCCGCTTGTACGTAAGGATTTTAGATCATCTGCTGTAGTAGGAGGGTGTAATTGTGGAGTAAATAAACTTAAAGCGAGATTGGCTAGTTCAGATGGTGAGAATGGGAAAAATGAGATATCTGGTGCTGAGAAGAAGCTTAATAGACAAGAGAGGATCGAATTAGGGCGATTGTTTCAGGGTGCCGTGAGTTGCCATGATTGGGAGCTTGCCGAGAGTTTGATTCTACTGGCAGATCCCCAAACTTTAAATGATGCATTGTGCATTGCTTTAGATTCGGTATGGTTTTTAAGTACACAACAGGAGTTATATGGGATAACAGGGTTGATTAAGAAGATAATTTCTAATGGTGCTTTTGATTTCACTCGGGCTGCTCTAAGGACTTCGTTTCTTGCCTCTTGTGTTTCTGCTTGCCAAAGTCGAACCATGAGCCTCACAGATACTGTGACTGTAATGGCACGAAGGTCAGAGATTTGCATGTTCCCTCTATACATCATTTATGTGATTAAGCTAGGATTTTTCTCACATAACTTGAATTTAGTCTTTGATGGTAGAAAAAGTACAAAGAATAGTCAATTTGTTGTTTCATGTTTCCGCATCTCTTCTTGTTTTGTTGATTAAGTAAATCAACTTCATTAAATGTGGGCATAGCCTGGTCACAAGAGATATACTAAGAAAGTAGAAAACCTACAAAAAGAGATGGTTTTCTAAAAAAGCTACACCAATCATCTATACGACTAGGAACCTCATGGCTGCACCCCAAAAAAAAAGATATAAGAGACTGCTCCTTAACATTAGAAAAGCCATCTCCACACCCTCAAAAGCTCTCCTGTTTCGTTCTCTTCAAATGCTCAAATCAGTGCTTGTGGAGCAACACTCCGAGATCTGTTTCCTGGACTTTTCTTTACATTACCTGGTATCACCCAGTAAATCCCAAACCATGTCGGAAGACTTGGAACATCCCACCATAACCTCGAAGCAACCATGTTGATGTTTCGACATCTCTCGGAAATGCGTTTCTGTTGTACAAATATTGCACATTGTGGCATGCTTGTTTGTAATTTTAAGTCTCCCAAAGCCATGAGTTTTGGATTTCCCGATATATTTTACTGGATTTCTTCCTTGGCATAGGTCTAGAAAGCTTTTCTCAAAATCTTATCTCTGGCTGGCATGTTTTACTTGACCCTAAGAGTCATATTCCTTCATTTGAAGGGTCATCTTACTAGCTTCTCAGCCTCGAACAATCTCTGAATTTCATAGTTTACCAAATTCTTCATGCTGAAATTTCTACTTTCAGTCGTCTCCAGACACTGTTTGCTTTAAGAACATGCATTTGCTTATTGGTAAGGTAAATAATAGAACGTTGATATAGTTTGTTTCTCTGTTGTTATAATTTCCTTGATGAGGTAATTGTTGAGGTTGTTATGATCTTCATGTTTAGGATTTAAAAGAGTTGCAATTTTAACTTTTTATATTGGTTTCTTTCCTTCCTTCCCTTTCTCACTTTATGTCAATTTGTATACCTTATACTGGGTGCTTGTGTCACTTAATGTTGGATTTTTCGCAACTACTATTAGCAGGTTGCATGAACGACTTCAAGAGTGCAATGGGGATGAAATTTTGAAGGCAGAAGCTGGTGCTAAGGTCCAGAAGTTTACTGAATGGGCTCTAAAATGTATTGGTTTCCATTCCCGCTGCCAAGGGAACAGGGATAGGGTTCGGCACAATCCTGCTGTTGAAATACAACTACAGTTGTCGGCTTTCAAGATCTTCCTCGATCTAGCTGGGAACCACCTTTCAGGAAAGGACTTCACAGAAGCATTTGACGCAGCTTGCTTCCCACTTACACTCTTCTCTAGTTCATTTGATCCTGGCTGGGCATCAGGTATTTCAGCAACTGCAATCCAAGGATTGCTTGGCATGTTGGTGGAGGGAGGTGCAGACAATGTTAATCAATGCTTTCTTGAAGCCTCTCGTTTTGGGAGCACTGAGCTTGTCCGCATTCTCTTGCAGGTATACAAGTGTTTACTGTTTTAATTTTGACTTGTGCCTTTAGAATGATGTATAGTCAGCTTTGACTTCCTTCTATTCTCCAAGGTTACTGTGTTTCTATGGTTCTTATTAGATTATGTTTTTCTCTTGTAATGCTTCTTTTGTTATGACATTTTTTCTTCACCCTTAACTTCCAGTCAGGCTTAGAAAATACTGTTGGTATTTCTATTCACTCCAGTTTCACTTAGACAAAAAGCAACATAAATGTAAAGAAGTAAAGAAAAATACATATACACCACAAAACTGACACGTGCATCCAGTTTTCCTTCTCCTAGTGAAAGGGCAGTAAGTTAAAACATCCAAATATAGTGCTGCAAGCTGGAGTGATTTGTTGGACGGAAAGCCGATTGAAACTACATAGATTGGTATCTTCTGGCCTTTATGATATTGCCCTTTCTGCACGAGACTCATTACCTTTACTAACTTTCTAACAAGTGTTAATCCATAACATTGAGGTTTGAAATTGGTATATTCCAACAAATTAGTCGTTGAGAAGATTCATTATAGTTCTACTATTTTTGTGCTAGTTGTCAACCTATCATGCTAATATACTACAATATTCACTAGATATCGTGTTGGATACGACAAGCTTAAGAACAGAAGTTTGAAATGAGGACATGGTTTGAATAGGACAAAATTTAAGTTTTTATATTTAACTTGTTGCATATGGTGCAAATAGACATTTGGAACTATAAGCAAGAAAATATGAATGACATTTTCCATCAATTTGTTAGGTTCAGACATGATGAATTTTCGAGTTCAATTTGCATAAAACAGGTTATAGGTCTTACAAAGCTATTTCTTTCCATGTGGTTTTAGATTTACCTTGTTCCCTTTGCTACACCTTCACTCACCATGGTTTCACTCTATCGACCGCTGCATCTGGAGGTCGATGCAACGCAACGCAGGATGATCAAGCCATCTAAAAGAACCTTTTCTTATCCTATCCTCAATGTATGCTACTTGCATCATCCGACAAATGCGTTTATTTTGGGCTTTGTCTTATCTTGTTCAGCTTAGCATGTGTATCTCTCTGAAATTCATCTTGTGGATTTGTTGGACTTTAGAAGCCCAACTTTCCGTTGCGAAATGATTTCAGTGATTTAGGTTTCAGGGTCAGGCACTCAGGTTCATGTTCATGGTTCACGCCAAATTCAACTGCAAGTTTGATTGGGTCCCTAAAATATGATGTCCTTATATCCTAGGTTTTAACCCTGCAACTATTGTAGTGTCTTTAAAATCCTTGACTTTGGTGCCACCTCCTTGTACCATTGGTATCAAGTTCTCTCTCTTTTTTTATTTCAGAAGACTAAACATTTAGGGATCACATCGTCTTTCTGCTTTCTCTGCTTCACATCCCACAAGGTGGTCATGTGCGTTAAGAGTATGTTTAGCAGAGTAGGAAAGAAAAAATGAAGAGGAAATAGCTAGGTTATTAATATATCATCGCAAACCCTTAGATATTATTTATGGAAATTGATTTCCTGTTGAAATTTTAACATTTAACTAATTTATAATTTATAAACTGGGCAGAGACATGTTTTTTTCCTTTCCAAAAGGGAAAAATCGGAAAATGGGACTGCTTTTTGTATGCCAAAGTTTATTTAATTTAGCAAGTGAAGTTGGTGATATTGCCAACTTCAATATTGATTCAGTTACTGTGCATTACTAGACAACTTCTCTAGATTGGGGGCTTTGTGGTGGTCCAGTTAAGTGATTGTGATTGGCATGACAGAGATCCATGAGAGAGAGAGAGGTTTAATTCATTGAAGCTATAAATGTTTTGAGTTTTTATCTCGGGTTGTTAGTTGAGGTGTATTATATTGTTTTATTTTCTTTGGCAACCGATAAACATATGGCCTTTTATATTATCTTAGATTATTCTGCTTTATTTTTTACTACTTCAGCTTACTTATGCTCCATGTTCAGATGAACCATCATATGGTGCTGGTAAACGTGTATAATCTCTGAACTGTTCTTGTTTTGTCAGTCTACTTGTATGTCATTCTGGTCAGCCTGGGTGTTACTGTTACTCATAATGCTTCTTTTCACCATTTCTTTGTATGATTGCTGGGGCTAGAATTTTGGAGCAAGTGTTCTACCTTGATTTCTTGTTCTCTTGTTGATGTTTTCTTTTCTCTCGGAATATTTGGAGAATAGAGCTGTGTATCATGCTCATCTTTGCTTGGTTGTTTTCTCTTATAGATTGCTCAAAGGAATAGCTTGGATGTTGATGTCGACCTGGCTTTGGGATTTGCTTCTCATTATGGTAAAATTGGAACTATGGAATGTTTAGTGGAAGAAGGGAATGCAATGGCATTCTTGGGACCTTTGATGAGAGCTGCCGAAAGGGGATCCATGCAGGTAGTTGACTGGTTTGTTAAAAGGGGTTGCAGAGATATGGAACTATGTCTGGCCCTCACTGCTGCTACTTCCAGTAGTCAGGTTGAAGTTGCTCGATATCTCCTTCCTCATGTTCCTCAGCATGTTCTTGCTGCCCTAAGCATTGAGATTCTTAAGGCTGCTGGTGAAAGAAGTAGCGGGTCTCTCGATGGAGTAGCATTTCTCCTAAGTTCAGACTTCCTCGGTGATCCCATTGCCACTTATGCTGTCGCTGACAGCATTGCAAAGTCTGATGACGAGGCTGTGGCTCCTGCACTCAGGTCTTTCCTTCGAGAGCATTGGTCAGAAGCTGCTTTCTCAGACGGACTTAGGCAGGGACAAGAACACTACTGTAACCTGTTGCGTATTATGAAATGGGGGGAATCTCCCGTGTGTTTGAGGGACATCCCGGGGCCATTGAGGATAGCAATAGCATACCTGCCACTGTATAGGGAATGTGTCAAGGCAGGGGGTTGTTTGTTATCACAAAGACTTAAGGGCCAGCTTGTGGAAGCAGCAAAAAGGCTCGACGGTGTAGTGCTGGAAGAAGTAAAGCAAGGGAGAGAACTGTTGGCTGTTTTGGAGCATCATCTTCCTCCATTTTTGCATAATAATGCATCCAATGCTGCTTAGTTTTTGAAAATTTTCACATATCTTGTCTCTTCAACAAAGTCTAATAACACAATGGTTGGTGCATTGAATGTGAGCAAGAAGCCCTCTTAAGGTTGGTCAGTTATCTTATGAACCAGACCTTTGTGTTGGCTTAAGATAATTGTACCTGCAGAGAGTCTACAATTTGCATATTTCTGATGTGTATGTTGAGTAACTACATTCACAAGTCTGGGAACTCAAATGGACATGCAATATTGGCTATTTTCATGGTGCTTCTTCCAACTTGTCTTCTTACGCGACTGAACGTGTCTTTTTATCACCGCTTATGAGTAATTTATACTCCTTTTATCCCAATCTGTGTGATGTTTGATCGGGGATTTGAGTTTAAGAAGATAAGGAAGATGTTTGATTTTGCATTGAGTTTAAGGAGATAAAGAAAGATGTGTGAACTTTTGATTAAAGACAAGTTATAGCTATAGTGTGGTCGTAAATCTCACATTAAGGATAAATAAAAAATTTACTAAGTTGAATTATTTTTAAATATAGAAAGTAATAAGTAAATTAGGATGGATCGAAGGGTTGTATGGTATCACTTCAATTGATCACTTAAATCATGTTAAACTATTGTGGTATGGTGTAATGTTAGGTGTTTGACAACAAATTTCATTTTTTCTTTTTTGGTTTGTTGCTAAATTAGCACTATTTAGCTGTGAGTGGAGGATTTATCGAAAATAATTTCTATCTTATAAATGTATTAATAAAATTTGCGTATATTCTATCATCTTTAGTTAAATCATATTGAAAATGCTATTGTAATTGTTAATAGTATTTAGCTATATATCTATCCAGGTTTTATGAAAATTAAAAATAAGAAACAAGATCCATAAGTGCTTTCTTTGAGCATGTAACTTATTTTCTTCTTCTTATTGTTTTAGTTTAATTACTTGAGTGAACCATTTTATTAAATAACTACTACGGCATTTAAACTTTAACTAAAGCAATACTATATATGCTATAGTTTCTTAACTAATCTTATCTCTTAACATGAATGTGCATTAATCTCAATATTTTCATTTACGCTACTTAAATGTTTCTTAACCAACTAGCACTACAATAACTATACACTTGAGATAAAACATGATAGTGTTAAAATATTTAATGAGTTTAAGAAGTGGCTCCTCACTATTTTTTCAAATCATCATTATGTGCTTCCTATAAACAACAATCTATATTAGTAAGCTTCTATTAATATGACAATGTACTCTTTCTATTTAATATAAAATTATGTGCATTTCATAAAGCTAAGAGCCAAAAAACTACAAATCCAAATATCTCTGAAGGTAAGTCATTGATGTCAATAGAAAATTTAATAATCAGGTCATTAAACTATATTTTTAAAAAAAAAAATAATATATATCTACACACACTTGTTATTCTTGTTGGTGAGGGACTATTCATATCAAATATTACTCATTTTTTCCATTAAAAAGTAAAATTTGTTTCTTTTACCACAAGATTAATAAGAAAATCAGAAAAAAGAAAAGCTTAGTTGAATTAACGATCAAAAAACAACTTTAACTATCCTGTTTTTTGAGTTCCACACTTAATTATTGAGCGTGCGAGTTTTTCTCTTGAACTATCAACCCAATGGTTAGCGAAATACATCTAGAGTTTGACTCGACCAAATATTTGTTTAGAAATGTTTCTAGGTGGATTTGTCTATAAAGTATTCGTCCACCCAACATATAAAACAACTTTTTTGCCGAGACATTAATTTCTTAAAATATATTTTTATTTAACTTTTTAAACTCCCCCTTTAAATAGATATGAATGCCACATCAGATATGATACCACGACTAAGAAGGTGGAGAAAACGATGGTAGACTTAGATATCATAGTTGAAGTAAATTACTTTATACGAACAATTTTAATCTTAAAATTTTTTAACTTTTAACCTAATACTTATTAGTTTATTTAGATTTGTCACAAGGAGATTATTTTTCAAGTGCCACATGACAAATTTTTTATACAAAAGAAAAAGTGTACACACATCATTAAAAATAAGTCAAGGTGCATTTCTAACTATTGAGTGGTAGTTCAAATATGAAACTTAAAAATTAAAATAATTAAAATATATTTTTTATTACAAATTCACTTAATTGTGTGGATGTTGTTAGGGTTTTGACCTTATTTTCTTACCTTATTTAAAGTTTATTTTTTCCTAAAAGAAAAGACAAAACAATACCATAAATGTTTAATATCCTTCCATATTTGGTTTTTTCCTTCTTTAGAGGAGAAACTTATAAATTGAAGACCCCTCTTCTCATACCTAAAATAACAATAGAATCCACAATGTAGTCGTTTAGAGACTTTTGTTTATGGGGAGATTTATTCTCTCTACAGTTTTAATCCTTTTTCTTCATATTACTTTTGATATAATAATATTTTTTATTTTTGGTATTATTTTATTGTTATCTAATTTATCAACCATATGATTTGCTAATTTGTAAGCTTCCACATGACGTCATAATCACCCATTCATAACTCAACAAGTGATATCAGAGCAAATGGTTCAATGATCCGATGACCCAACAAGTGGTATTAGAGCGCACGATTCAAAGATCCGATGGTTCAATGATCTAGTGCTTCAATGAGGTTGAAGAAAGACTCAAGTGGTTCAAACTAATTTGCAACAAAATTGATGATAATGAAGATTTTTATGCTACTACACGTGGAGAAAAATTTCAAATATGTTTTCAATAATATCCTGTTGATCCATCTTTTAAAACAAAATTATTTTCAACAATTTCAACCCTTACAGACTTTTAATGCTCGGGATACACTTTTAACTCATGCATCTTAATTTTAATGCATGAGCTCCGCTTCAAACTAATGCATCCTACTTTTAACGCATGAGCTCCACTTTCATCTCATGCATATTACTTTTAACGCATGAGCTCACTTTCAACCATGATCCTAATTTTTAACACAAGACTCCAATTTTAACTCATATCAATTTTTAAATCATGGTAAGCAACATTGATATATGAAGATTGTGTGAAGAAAGAGGATCAAGATTATTATGCCAGAAAATTTAAGTCTAAAGGGAGATTTGTTAGGGTTTTGTCCTGATTTTCTTATCTTATTTGAAGTTTATTTTTTCCTAAAAAAAAAGACAAAACATTATCATAAATGTATTTATTTTTTCTCAAGAAAATATAATATTCTTCCATATTTGATTTATTCCTTCCGTAGAAGAGAAACTTGAAACTTTATAAATTGAAGACCGCTCTTCTCATATCAAGAATAACAATAGAATCCACAATGTAGTCGTTTAGAGACCTTTGTTTATGTGGAGATTTATTCTCTTTAAAGTTTTTTAATGTTTTTCCTTCATATTAGTTTTTATATAGTAATATTTTTTATTTTTAGTATTATTTTTTGTTATCTAATTTATCAATCATATGATTTGCAAATTTATAAGCTTCCGCATGACGTCCTAATCACCCCTTCATAACCCAAAAAGTGGTATCAGAGCACATGATTCAACGATCCTATGATCTAACAGATGTTTCTCTTAATTCATCTCTAACGTAATGTATGTATTTATTGTATTTATTATAGTTGTACTAACGTATTTGGTTAAAGGATGGTTTTCTAAATTCTATAAAAGGGTAGTCTTTCACCCTTGTGAAATACACAACAAAAGAGATAAAATAATACTCTCTACTGTATACTTCTCATTAACATTCGTCTTCCATTTCTTGTTTAGTATTATTATATTTTGCTCTCGTTTTACAATACGTTATCATCACGAATCTCTAACCAATCGAGACCTACTTAATTCGAAATTAATTTCTAAAAGTTGATGAACTTTCTTTCAGAGTTAGGTATACATTTATGTGTTTATAACATATCTAATAGGACTTGCATAAATCTTTGATTTATGATTTAATTACAGTATATGTAACTTGATTTAGCTATTACTATGATACTTTACTAGGCATAATAATCAATACGTTTCAAGTTTATATTGTTATGTTATTTATGCTACTAATTTATAACTTTATATTTAATACTAAGCAATGTGATAGCATGATAGTTAGAAGACTTGTAAATATTTTCTTCTCATAAATTTATGATAAATATTTATGTATCATAAAGAGAGTAGTATTATATTAAATATGACATGAAAAGTTTACAAAACTTTGACGTTAATAACTATTGAAACTAGAAATAAATATTGTAGAACAATTAAAATTACATATTATATCTACTGTTTCAATACTTCTGTTTGCAACAAATTTTAAACATATGGAAAATAAATAACCATACAAATAAAATATGAAGAAACATGATTTTGTTCATCAAGATAACGGGTACAATTATGTTGATCTCTTGATTCTACTCTCCTAAGATTTATCCATGATTCGAGGGCCGTTAGTGGCGTATTTATCGAACTAGGATGATTTAGATTTGACCTCTCTATATGAATAATCCATCAATTTATGGAATATTTGAGATCTTGATCTCTTTGTGAAATTTTCGAGATGCATTTTAAGAGAATTTAGTACCCTTTATATAGGCATAAATTAGGATAGGGTTGCGTAGCCTCCAAGAATTCTAATTTGAGTTGATCACAATTTGTATAGTCCCAACTCAAATTGAACATGTCTTGTAGAGTCTGCAAAATTTCAATGTCTACAAATGCCCCCTGCTTCAAGGCTTGAAGGAGTGTAGACTTGATGAAACTCAAGACGAGGCTTGAAGTACTCATTCTTCCACCTTTGCAGCTTCAGATTTTCAAATTTGATTAAGAGAGAAGAGATGAAGGCCAAATTTGGTCCCACTGGGCGTGCCAATTTGTTTGCAACAAATTTTAAAAATATGGAAAATACATAAATCATACAAAAAAAATATAAAGAAACATGATTTTATTCATCAAGATAGCGGGTATAATTCTGTTGATCCCTTGATTCTACTCTCCTAAGATTTATTCATGATTCGAGGGACGTTAGTGGCGTATTTCTCAAACTAGGATGATTTAGATTTGACCACTCTATATGAATAATCCATCAATTTGCGGATTATTTAGATCTTGAATACTTTATGGAATTTTCGAGATGCATTTTAATAGAATTTGATACCCTTTATATAGACATAAATTAGGATTTAGAGTTGAGTAGCCTCCAAGAATCCTAATTTGAGTTGATCACATGTAGAGTCCCAACTCAAATTGAACACGTCTTGTAGGGTCCGCAAAATTTCAATGGCTACAACGTCATTTTATATGTTTTTGAGACATTCAATGTGCATGCATATAACATATAATCATATTATACTTTACCCTTTGAACATTATTTTATAATTTATTATAAAAAAATCAACATCATAATATTAACTCAATTATTTTATGATAGTTTTCATCATGTCGAATTTGTCAAAGCTTGAATTTGTGGCACTTAATATTTTTGAAAAGAATTATTTGTCATGGGTACTTGATGCTGAAATTTACCTTACCACTAAGGGTCTTGGTGATAGTATAATTGAAGGAAATACAACATCAAGTCAGTATAAAATGAAAGCTATGATTTTTCTTTGTCATCATCTTGATGAAAACCTGAAGGTTGAGTACCTAATGGTGAAAGATCCACTTGAATTGTGGATAGTTTTGAAAGGGAGGTATGACCACCTCAAGGCGAAGGTATTGCCAAGGGCTCTTTATGAGTGAATGCACTAACGATTTTAAGATTATAAAATCGTAATTGAGTATGACTCTGTTGTATTTAGAATCACTTCCCAATTAAATTATATGGGAAAGTTATAAACGATGAGGACATGTTGGAAAAGACACTAACTACTTTTCATGCCTCCAATTTGATATTAAAGCAACAATACCGTGAAAAGGAGTTTAAAAAGATACTCTGAATTAACCTCATGTCTTCTGGTGGATGAGAAACATAATGACCTTTTAATGAAAATCATGAAGCTCGTCCTGCTGGAAATGCTCCATTACCGGAGGCACACGCGGTTGAAGCACACGATCAGTAATAAGATTAAATAATCGGGGCCATGACAATTTGCGCGGACGTGGAAAAGACAAAGGACGATATTAATCATCGAGGTAGTGGTCATAACAAAAGGGAAAACAATATAGGTTCTCAAAATAATCCTTCTAAAAGAAAGGACGATCACTGTCATCGTTGTGACCTTAAAGGACACTGAAAAAATGAATGTCGGGCACCTGAGCATTTTGTTAGGCTATATCAGAATTTCTTTTAAAAGGAAAGGAAAAAAAGGTTGTACCTCTTCTTCTAATGTCTGGGTAGAGTCATATTTGACTCTCAAAGATGGTGTTCAGACAAAATCTTCTAGAAATATGATGAGAATGTTGAGGCAAACTTAGCATTGAAAGATGATGCTGATGGGCTCGATAATATTACTCATCTGGATACTGAGGACTTCTTTGGGGATCACAATTGAAGATTAATAATAGAATTGGAAAATAAATAATGTTGTTATGTGTTTTTAATGTCTTATTTAAAGTTCATATACTTAAATTTTCTTTTATTAAGTTTTGTACTTCTTATTATGTATTTTTATTCTTATGAAGATAAACAAAATTTTCCAATCTTCTGTTTGATTCAAGATGAGTAGTGGAGATATATGCCTTCTGGACAGTGTCACTACTCATACGATACTAAGAGAAAAAATATTTCTCTCATTTGATAGTAAAAAAGGCATATGTTAACACAATATCCGGTAGTACAAAATTGATTGAGGGCTCTGAACGAGCGACTTTATTACCACCAGATGAACATTTTTGATAATTGACAATGCATTTTATTGTAGTAAGTCTCATAGAAACTTGTTAAGTTTCAAGGTTATTCGTCAAAATGACTATCATGTTGAGACTGCAAATGAAGGAAAGGTTGAATACCTTTACATCACTACGATAAATGCGAAGAAGAAAATTGTGCATGAAAAATTGCCTGCACTTTCGTCTGGGTTGTACCATACAAACATTGGTACAGTTGAATCACATGCTGTAGTAAATAAAAGGTTTATTGATTTAAATGATTTTATCATTTGGCATGACAGGTAGGGCCAGCCCGGTTATAATATGATGCGCAAAGTAATTGAGAATTCACATGAGCATACTTTGAAGAACCAAAATATTCTTCAATAAAAGGAATTCTCTTGTGTTGCTTGTTCACAAGGAAAATTGGTTATCAAACCCATCAATGACTAAGGTTAGGGTGGAATCCCCTGCATCTCTGGAACGGATACAGGGTGATATATGTGGACCTATTCACCCAGCATGTGGACCATTTGAATGTTATATAGTCTTGATAGATGCATCTACAAGATGGTCTTATGTGTGCTTATTATCGACTCACAATATGAATTTTGTGAGGTTGTTGGCTCAAACAATAAGGTTAAAAGCATAATTTTCAGATTATGCAATAAACACAATTCGTCTTGATAATGCTGGTGATTTTACATCTTAGGCATTTAATGATTATTGTGTGTCCACTAGAATAACAGTTGAACATCCTGTTGCACATGTTCATACTCAAAATGATTTAGCAGAGTCACTGATTAAACGTCTTCAACTGATAGCTAGACCATTGTTGATGAGAACAAAG
Organism: Solanum pennellii; assembly: GCF_001406875.1. Taxonomy (NCBI): domain Eukaryota; kingdom Viridiplantae; phylum Streptophyta; class Magnoliopsida; order Solanales; family Solanaceae; genus Solanum; species Solanum pennellii. The sequence continues at coordinate 6,163,147 of NC_028644.1, read as the reverse complement.
TAGCCTTTCAGTTTGGGGGCATGCTATTTTGCATGCAACAACACTTGTGCGCATAAGGACAACCAATTATCATGACATCTCTCCATTACAATTGGTTTTTAGTCAGGAGCCAAACATTTTTCATCTTAGAATTTTTTATTGTGCGGTATATGTTCCAATTTCTCTACCACAACCTACAAAGATAGGTCCCCAAGAAGGTTGGGATATATGTTGGGTATGAATCTCATTCTATTATAAAATATTTGGAACCTAGTACTGGAGATTTATTTACGACAAGGTTTGCTGATTGTCATTTTGATGGATCAGTATATCCAACATTTGGGGAAGAACAAAAGCAGTTGGGAAATGAGATAGATTGAAATTCACTTTCACTGTCTCATTTAGACCCTCGAACAAATCAATGTGAGCAAGAAAATCAAAAGATAATTTATTTGGAGAATATTGCAAATCAACTATGAATGCATTTACTAACTTTTCACGGGTTACTAAATTATATATCCCAACTGCTAATGCTAATAATCAAGTTTGAGTCGATGTCTCCATAGGAAAAAATGTTAAAGCATGAACCATGCTTAAAACGTGGTAGACCAATTGGTTCCAAAGATAAAGTCCTAGAAAAAGGAAAGAAATAAATGATCAAGATGACATAATATAGAGGCAATTTCTCATGAAGAGTTCCGAGACATAATAAATAATGACACCATAGAGGAGGTCCATGTACCTAAAAATAATGAGAATAAGAAATCTCTATCTCGACAAGAAAAGATGGATCGAAATAATATTGTGGTGGATAATATTTTTGCCTAAAATGTTGCAGTTGAAATTATGCAACAAGATGAGGATTTGGAACCAAGATATGTCAATGAATGTAGACAGAGAAATGACTTGCTAAAATGAAAGGAAGCAATTCAAACAGAATTGGCTTCACTTGAAAAACGTGAAATTTTTGGATCAATAGTCCGAACACTCGAAGGTGTCTAGCCAGTGGGGCACAATGAATTTTTGTGCGAAAATGCGATGAAGTGGTAAAGTCGTAAGATATAAAGCACGACTTGTGGCACAACGATTTTTCACAAAGGCCTGACATTGATTATGAGGAGACGTATTCTCCTGTGGTAGATACAATTACCTTCAGGTATCTGATAAATATGACAGTTCAGAAAAAAACTTGAAATGCATCTAATGGCTCACTATACCACAATATTATATGAAAATCCCTGAAGCTTTTAAAGTTCCTGAAACATATAAAAATTCAAAAGGAAGTTGTTCAATAAAGCTTCAGAAATCCTTATATGGATTGAAACAATAAAGGAGAATGTGGTATAATCGTCTTAGCGAATACTTGCTAAATGAAGTGTGTAAGAATGACCCTATTTGTCCTTATACTTTTATACGAAGGTAAAAATCTGAGTTTGTAATAATATCTGTTTATGTTGATGACTTGAACATCATTGGAAATTCTAAAGAGCTCTCAAAAGTCGTTGAGTGTTTGAAGAAAGAATTTGAAATGAAAGATCTTGGCAAGACAAAATTTTATCTTGGCCTTCATATTGAATATTTGACAAATGAAATATTTATCCATCAATCAACATATATTGAAAAGGTTTTGAAGCGATTTTACATGGGTAAATCACACCCATTGAGTACCTCAATGGATCTGTTGATATAAATAAAAATCAATTCCGACCTCAAGAAAAGAATGAAGAGATTCTTGGTGATGAAACAACATATTTCAGTGCTATGGGGGTACTAATGTACCTTGCCAACAATACCTGGCCAGATATTTGTTTTGCAGGTAATTTTTATTGGCGAGATTCAACTCATGTCCAACAAGAAGACATTGAAAATATGTTAAACATATATTCAGACATCTTTAAAGAACAATTGATATGAGATTATTGTATTCAAATGCATTCAAGTCAAAATTGATCGATTATGAAGATGTTGCCTATTTGTCTGACCCACATAAAACCGATCTCAGACAAGCTATTTATTCATATACTGAGGTACAACTACATTATGGCGTTCGATGAAGCAAACAATAATTGCTACTTCTTCAAATCATGCAGAGATAATCCATTCATGAAGCAAGTCGATAGTGTGTATGGTTGAGATCAATGACTCTACACATTTTACAATTATGTGATCTTTCTGTGCAAACAAGGACTCAAACAATATTGTATGAAGATAATGATGCTTGCATAGCTCAATTAAAGGGAGAATATATTAAGGGAGATCGAACAAAGAATATTTTACCTAAGTTCTTTTTCACATGATCTCCAACATCAACATTTGAGAAGTTAAGATATAAGATTGGAATGCGTCGTCTTCGAGATATCAAATAAAATTTTCATTAGGAGGAGTAAAATACGTGTTGTACTCTTTTTTCCTTAACCAAGGTTTTGTCCCATTAGTTTTCCTGATAAGGTTTTTAATAAGGCAAAACTCAAGGCGTATTATAAGATGTGTATATTCTTTTTCCTTCCCTAGGCTTTTTCTCATTAGATTTTTCTATAAACATCCAAGTGGGAGTGTTACAAATCCACTTAATTGTGTGGATGTTTCTCTTTTAATTCATCTCTAACGCAATGCATGTATTTATTGTATTTATTATAGTTGTACTAATGTATTTGGTTAAAGGACGTAACATATGTTTGTTAAATCCTATAAAAGGGTAGTCTTTCCTCCTTGTAAAATACACAACAAAATAGATAAAATAATACTCTCTACTTTATATTTCTCATTAGCATTTATCTTCCGATTCTTATTTAGTGTTATTATATTTTACTCTCGTTTTACAACATTTTCTATATATGTGTCAAAAGTAAAATGATTCTTTTTCTCACATGGTTGATAAAAAATAAAAGACAAAAAGTTTAATTGGGAATTGGCATGTCAGTTCGATTTGCTTGTTTTGCACATCATTGGGCCGGGCCGGGTCGGGTCATGGATCCTTATAAATACTGACATTAGACTTGGAGAAACGGCATTATGCCCCGCCATTTTTTAATCAAAAATTCAAATAAAGCAGTAGCAGATGAACTAGAGAGAAGCTTCAATTCGAAAAGTTTCGCGCTAGGGTTTTGATTCAATAGGATCCTTACATTTTTCACCGGATATTTTCGAATTCGTGGAGGTTATGTGGAATTTCTACAGCTCTATAATAGTTTTCGAATCTCGCGATTTGGTGTTGAATTGAAATTGTTTGATTTCGTTTATTTTTTCTCTGCGATTTTCAGGTTGATATTTCAAATTGGAGAGTTTTAATCTTCGAAGTTCCGAATTTGTTCTGATTATTCAAATTCCGTAAGTATGATGCAAAGTAGATCTCGCTGTCCCTGTTTTATTTTTTGATTTTTTGGAAATATTTTGTTGATTTCGTGTATATTTTTTCAGTGATTGCAGATTTGTTTCATTTGAAGGTTTCGGATCAAATTTTTCGGAAAAGTCAGTTATTAAGCACGTTTGAAGGTGAAGATTTGTTGCTCAATCACTTGATATTCTGATTATCTGTTTGGCGGCTTGAAAATTATAGGAGTGAAACTTTACCTATGCTAAATTGTGCTTTCCTACTGACAGGATCTAGAAAATTTGTTATGTTTTATATAAACTGAGTGTTGTGCACTATAAGTGTTGTAGTTGATAGCTAATTAGTTAAATTTGCTTGTACTTCTGTATGTTTTTACTTATTAAAGGTTGAGTATTCATCAACATGTAAAAAACTGTTTTTTCAATACGCAAGCCGCAAGCAATTTCACGTCATAGTAACTTGTTTTGCTACAGTTATCAAAGCATGTTTTGTGTTATCCAGTTAGTTTTCTTCGGCTGTCCAAGTATGAACCCTGATATTTCAAAAGTTTAGACGAAGCTAGAGGTTTCAGCTATGGATATTCTAGCTGCAACTAGGCAGTTCTTCTTTCACATCAAGCATGTTTGAAGTTGGATTAGCCAGATACAACTGGCTGTTAAGTGGTTTTTCTATTTGTGTCATTTGAGATGCAATGTTTGTTCGGCGATGTTGTCTACTTTTTTGTAGGGATAATTAGTCATTTTTCATTGACTTTTCCTGTGTCTATGATTATAGAACACATGGATCAGAAATGTTATGCTCAGAGTTTTTAATGATTACAGAACTTAGTATAATGTGATATGAAATTAACAATCATCTTTGAAGGTTGAGATGAGATGCAATGCTTGCTGGCGAGAACTGGAAGGACAGGCCATCACTACCACATGTGGCCACATCTTCTGTATCCTAGTTTTGAATGTGCTCCATATGTGTTCTGTGTGTAGTCAAGCATCCAAGGGAATGTATTAGCGGTCGACGAAGTAGAGTTTACAATCTTTGGGAATCAAGGTTCGATTCCAGCAGAGGTGACACTAAGTCCCATCTGTCAATGTCTTGGTGGGAAGAGTTATCCGCTACTATACTGGTGGTAGGTAGCAGGTACTTGATGAATCATTTGATGTGTGTGGAAGCTAGTACGGATACCACTGTAATCATAAAGAAAATAGTGTTCCCATATAGGCATGTATCATTGCACAGTTTTCTCATGGACGTGATTTGGTGTACAACTGCTATGATTCCTTAATAATGGTAATAGGTCAGAACGATGCCAGTAAGATTCTCAGCAGTGATGCTGCTTGTCCTATTTGTGATCAAGTTCTCTCTAAAAGGTTAGTGCTATCTAGTATCACTTTCATCTAGTGCTGTTCAGTTCACCTAAAAATGAAATTTTGCAAAAGGTATATCCTAATTAGCACTTCCGCTAAGTTCTCAAAGTAATTTGCAGCATCTTGTTGAGGTTGTTATATAACCAAGGCTCTGATATTTTTGTTTCAGTCTCATGAAACCTGTGGACGTCAATCCAAGTGATGAATGGATAAATGTAAGCAAACATTTGTGAAAGGGTTGTTGCCTTATCACTTTCTACATTTATTGTGGCCAAATCATATTTGTTTCTGACTTATTTCTTAATCAGCATCCTAGTTAAAATTTGTCCACACCCTCATGCAGATGGTCATGGCTGGAATTACACCCCAGATATGTATCCTTCATCGCATGTCCTGTGTTGCCACATCTGTAGTATTCTGTTTTATTTTTAAAACATAGTGAAGTTGGCTTAATTATATTAACATACTCCATTCCAAAGTTGATGTAGGGTAACAATATCTTTACAGAAATGGTATTACGTTAGCTTCACTACTTTCTCCTTAATCACATCCAGTAATGAAGAGTGCCTACCGAAGTGTGATGTTCCACATTGGGCAAAAGGAATTGGAGATGCAGTTCAAGATGAACAAGGTAGTTGCTCAATGCCGTCAGAAATGTGAGATGATGCAGGAAAAATTCTCTCAAAAGTTGGAGCAAGTGCATACTGCATACCAGAAGGTGGCTAAAAAGTGCCAAATGTTGGAACAAGAGATTGAGACCTTATCTAAAGACAAGCAGGAACTCCAAGAAAAATTTGCCGAGAAATCCAGGTTCTTCTTACAGTACTTAAAGCAGTTTCTGTTTATCCAAGTCAAAAATTAAGAAATCCAGTGTAACTGCAAAGTGCTCTAGTTATCCACTATAATCTATTAACTGGGGAGGTTTGCAAAGTGTGCTTTGACTAACTACTGAAATCCGCTTCTTTGGTACGTGCTCTCAGAAATAACATAGGTTTCTACTGTCAGGCAAAAAAGAAAACTTGATGAAATGTATGATCAGTTGAGAAATGAATATGATTCAGTAAAGCGCACAGCCATTCAGCCAAGTAATTTCTTTTCAAGAGCAGAGCCTGATTTGTTTTCAAATCCTGCTAATATGATGGACAACAGAGATACCATGAGAAAAGGTAACTCATTTTGTATTTAGAATAATCACATGGCACATGTGAGGCTGGTGTAGTTTGAAAAACATGATTTGTTCATCTTAGTGCATGAATATTCATTGTCCAAATTCTTTGAATTTTGGGTATTTCGCTCTCAAAGCTACATTAACCTTTTAGCAAAACATTAGTCGACTCATTTGCCGCAGATTGGTCGGTTCTCACTCCTGAAACTCCAGGACCAAGAGAAGACTTATGGCCTCCAACAAGACAGAATGGTTCCAACTCTGGCCCTTTTGATGTCTCGAATGGCTCCCCTGTTAGACAGTCAGCAGTACCAGTGGATGCTGGAAACAGAAGAGCAGGTGCACATCCTATGCTTGGCGTTGCAACTGGCGCAAGCAATCCCTCAATGACCCTTAGGAATCTCATCCTATCACCAATTAAGAGACCTCAACTCTCCCGCAACAGACCGCAGATGTTCACGTAAGCCACAAACTTCACATCCAATAAACTAATATGTGAGAGCAAAATTTTTACAAATATTTGTTTTTCCAGGTTTTAAGTTGGGAGATCTTTGCAGAGAAAAATATACCTGCGATGCAACTATGGACCAGGTTTCCTTGACATTTTCATTGGGAAATTTTGCAGTGAAATAAAGTGCCAGATATTGAAATACTTAGCTGACTTTTCTTTTGTGGTAGGAAAAGTAAGGATGATGTAGAGTAATGTTTCATAGTTTACATACAAATTGATGATGTGATATGCGTTACAGTTTAATAGTTGCAGCTTTTCTTGCACTACTTAAGTGTATAAATATACCTCTTTTATACTTGAGGATTCAAAAATTATAAGTACGGAAAATGGAAAAACTATCTTCCTTGTGCTGAAAATTGGTAGTACTCTTTAGATTACATGCTGCTAACTTGAAGTGTATGCAATGATACAAGTCATGTACTGATTAAACTGGTTTAGGGTGAAGTTTTTGTGTGGCTTGAATACCACGTTGACAGAGTAGACACGATTAGAATCATCAAAAGCCCCTCTTTAAGATACCTTACAATTCCAATTCCCCTACCTTCATAAATCCATGTAGTACAATTCTTACTCCAGGAGCTTCACATATTACTTACATTTACGACATAGGAGGGAGAGATCAGTGGATTTTATTTGGACAAACCGAGATCATCTATCGGAAGTTTTAATTTGATGGGAAGGACAACCCAAGACAAAACATTGCTCATTTTGTGAGTTGATTGCAGGTACTTATGTCAATAGTAGTGATAAAGAAATTAGATGAGAGAGTAACAATAAACAAGGATATAATTGCTCTTTATGTAAAATGAAAGAACTGTATTGTATATATGTAATTAACTGTCATCAAAATTTTTTCTTACAAATATGTATACTCAAGTCTCTTGATTATATGACATTATTGGAAGGCATGAAAGCCAATATGACAAGAAGTATGAAAATGAAAATAGGGATCAACAACAACATGAATGGTGGTGGCGGCGGCAATGGTGGAAGTATCAATGGAAGAAGTAACAATAATGCAGTAAGACAAATTAGAAACAACATTGACTCTAAACTGAAATAACTCATGGTAGATGATACATTCCTTTTAGCATATTTCCCTTGTGATGAGAATAATCTTCCATACTCAAAAGTAGTAGTAGTTCTATTGGAGTTTGTCACTTCTTTAACATCCATAATTACGAGGAATGACTTCTCTTGATCAGTACTTTCTCTTGATAATGATTTATTTTATTCGATTCGAGGGGTGAATTGATGAGTGTGTTGAAGGAAAGAAAAGAAGCAGTTTTAGAGTATTTCCTATATTTGGTTTGAGATTTATGATAATTATATTATGTACTAGATCTGTTATTATTATTATATATATACACACTATGCTTATGTTATATTTGTTGGAGGAGAGAGGGAGAGAAATAGATGGGAATATGCAGGTGGGATTCAATGAATTCCCAAATCAAGTGGGGGCAGTTTATTTCCTAGTTGATGTTTCTTGAAAAAGAAATAGGAGAGTTGTCTCCCTTGTCCAAGATTCTTCACCCCTGGACAATCTAGCTCTCCAGCTGACTCCAATCGAGTCGAGCTCAATCAAATTTCTTATATTAATATCATATCGAGTTGAGTTTGAGTTGACTCTTTAATGTTTAGTGGCATGTAGTGCTACACTATTAGAAAATAAATAGGTTGATTAAGAAAAATGTATAGACATTACTATTTTAAATTGATAAAAATATTTAAGTGTGATTGAATTATATACATTATTATTAGTTGAAATTAAACTTGAACATAGAATTGAATTTTCAGGTCAAAAAAGTAAAATACTAAAATTCAAATAAGTTCGTCTAATAGTATTATGTTTCATTAACTTTTTTAATTACATACTGTACCACCTATAAAGTGATCTTACATAATCATGATATGTAATAAAAAACCAATTACAGATTTAAAATACAAATTATAGATTTCTTATAATTATTATATGCGTTGCTACAATTACAAACTTAAATATGTTTAACGATACATTTTAATTTAGAAGAAATTATGATATGATAAAAATTGAACCAATTGGGCTGAATTGAATCGAGTCAAATTAAAGATAAACTGAAATCAAGTTGAGCTAAATACAAGTGAGTTGAGTACTCCAGCCTGTTAGGCTTGTTGCCCATGCACAACCATGGAGTTGGGAATTTAGTAAAAAAATAATTTAGAAGTAATTGTTTTTAAATTTCTTTACCACTTAAAATTTTCCTCATGCAGAAATGATTCGATGGTTTATACGGGAAAAGGATAAGCTATTCTAATATTAAAAGGAAAATTAATAAAAATACTCTATTTTAATTGATAAAAGGATTTAAGAAGAAAAAATTTATTTTTATATTAGTTAAAGAAATTTTAAAACAAAAAAGAAAAAGAAGAAGGTTTTTTAAAATAAATATTTTATTAAAAAAAATTGTATTCGAAAAGATAAATAAGTTTGTTAAAGAAAAGGACATTTTCTCCACAAAAATATATGGAGAGAGAGAACATGATACATATATATCATGCATGCAGTATTAAAGATCGATGTAAATTAGTGTGTATAAGAGATTGTCGATTTGATGAGGCATGAATATGAACTCATTTAATTTAATAGGATTTTTAAAGTAAAATTTTTTGATACAAATTTAAATTGGTCTAATCTTAAAAGTGAGTTCGAAAACACACAAATAAAAACAACAACGACTTCATTCCTTTTGAAATTTGTGTAGAACACAAGTCGAAAATGACTATCAGCCAAAGTCGAAAACTTCTTAATTATTGACTTTCCAATTTTCACGTTGTTATCGTTTTCTCTTTTATGCCTGCACTTCAAATATTTTTATATCATAAAAGTTAGTATTTCAAATATAATTGTACAATGCTCCCTATTAAATTAAGATGACTTCATATTCATGCCTCATTAAATTCAAAATCTCTAATACATATCAATTTACATCAATCTTTGATAGTGTATGATATAGTGAAAGATTTAACATTTTTACTAATGGGTTTAAAATTATAAAAATATAATTTCTGAATTTTGAACCCTTTAAATTAAAGTACAAAGTGTTTTAGGTTGATTAAATTTAAATAATTTTGGGCTTTTAAACTCTTTTTATTTTTGAAAGTGTTTGAAAAAGACAAAAAAAAAAGGAGATCTTTTTAAAATGTCATTATTTTAGTATTTAATAGGGTATAGTGTCAACACTTTCAATATTTAGTGATAATGTCAAAATGTTACATTATTATGTATTTTAATTATATTTTAATTATTTAGTTTAATTAAAAAGAATACCTAATTTATAGAACAAACTAGAGCTATTTAGGGGAGAGAAAAATTATAAAAAGTAACAGATGCTTAAAACTCTCTACATCAGTTACAATTTTTTCAAATCTTGATGATATATCTGGCCATTATTCATGATGTTCATCCGAAAAAAAAATTATTGCGATTTTATTATTTTGTCAAATAAACTGGGTAAACGATTTTTGGAAAATAAACAAAAACGAAAAGTCGAAATTCAGGTATGTTTTAGTTAATTAATCGTTATATATTTTGTATTTGATTCTGATTTGAAGTAGTTTTTTTGACTTTAGTATGCGAAATCGTATATCCAACAGAATACTTATTTGATGCATCAATTGTTTAGACAAATAATAATGTTCAAATCTTTTATTTGAATTACGATTGTAACTTTATTGTTTTGTATTCTTTATACAAGTTAATGATAATGTCCCTATTTTGATATTTAGTATTGACTTTTTTTTTTTTTACCATAAAGCATATATGGGGAGCATTGCTTTTATAATAGAGCATTCTGGACATTGGACTGAAGATAATTGCTATGTTGATTACACAGCTGAGGCAATTATGATTAAAGAGTATGCATCGTATAAAGATTTAGTTGATGAAGTTGCTAATCAGATTGGGGTAGATTTGAGGTATAACAGAATGAAACTTAAGTATAAAATAGAAGGTAGCATTGCACCTTTGGAGATACACAACGATATGGGAATGAGGGTATATGTCTCATTGAAGAAAGAAGTTCGAGAATTCGCAAAGTACCCCATTTGTGTAACTGTATTTGTGAATGATCGTGATATAAATTGTAGAAATCATTATGAATAAGATATTTGCATGTGTATGATAAACGGAAGAAGTATTACTAATAACCAAGCAATAGTTATTAGTGCACCATTAATCAATGATGAGTTAAGTAATTCTATTATCTGCAATATGAATCATAAAGAAGTCATTGAGGATCAAGTTTATAAGAATAAACGTACTTTGAAAGCTGTGATGATGAAATATGGCATTGATAATAGATTTCAGTGGAAGACAAAAAGATCAAGTATAGTAAGGTATTTTTTATTTAAATATATTTTATCTTTTGTTGTTATATTAATTATTCCATATAATATAATGTCTTAATTTATTTTGTTTATTTTCTTTTGTAATTCGAGCAGTTATACACTTGTTTGTGTATCTGAAAATTGTGGATGGATAATGAAGGCTTCCAACATCAATAAATCGGGAATGTTTAGAATTAGAAAGTTTGTAGATGAGCATACATGCTCATTAAAAGATAAGGTGTATAGTCAGAGACAAGCAACAAGCAGTCTTGTTGGAGGTCTAATAAAGCCCAAGCTAGTTGATCATAAAAGAAAGTTGACACCGAAAGACATACAAGTTGATGTTAGACTCGAACTTGGTGTAGACGTATCTTACTTTGTGGCATGGAATTCTAGGGAAAAGGCAATAAATACATTAAGGGGGACACCATCTGATTCATATAGTAAATTACCCAATTATTTATACATATTGGACACCACTTATCCTGGATCGCATATAAGATTGAAGAAGACGGAAGAAAATGAATTTCTATATGTCTTTATAGCTTTGTTTCCTTTCATAAAAGGTTTTGAAAGTTGTAAGCCAATAGTTGTAGTAGACGGTAGCCATCTCAGGGGGACTTATAATGGCACATTTGTGTCTGCAAGCACATTGGATGGAACAGTTAACTATTAGTTATTTATATTTTTATAAATAATTACGCACGGTATTATATTCATTAAACATGTATTTGTTGTATTTGACGATATGTATCCTAATGTTTGCATTATATATGTTCAGGAAATATATTGCCCCTAGCATACGGTGTTATTGATTCGGAAAATGATGCATCTTGGACATAGTTTTTTGAACAATTTAGAGAAGCTCATGGTTTAAAGGATAAAATGTGTGTTGTATCCGACAGAAACAAGAGTATTATAAAAGCAGTTTCGAGGATATACAATATACCACATTATGCTTGCACGTTTCATCTTTGGAAGAACGTGAAGACACTTTACAAAAAGTCACATGACAGTCTTTCAGAGGTGTTTTATGCAATGGCAAAGGCATACAAACTTTCTGAATTTAATGAACTGATGAAAAAAGTAGAAGATGTTGATATTAGGGTGAAGAATTATTTGGAATTGGCTGGTTATGACAAATGGGCAAGAGTGTATGCACCAGTTGATCGAGGCACTGTGATGACATCAAACATAGCTGAATGCATAAATGCATGCCTTGTGGAAGCAAGAGAATTACTTATATATGATTTTCTTGAGGAAATTAGACAAATGTTTGGTCGATGGAACTTCAAAAACCATACATCTGCTTCTAATACATTCACGACACTTTGTGGTAAAGCACAAGAAATGCTCGCTGAAAATGAAGAACTTTCACTGCGTATGACGGTATGTTTATGCTTCCTTAAAATTGTAACATGTATTTTTTTCAATCTTAAAAATTACTAAACAAATTAAACTAAACATGCAATACACAACACGTGCAAAAAAAAAATTACCTCTTCTCCAAAAAATTGTTCTTCTTCAACTTCATGAATTTCTGTGGGATTTTGCACCTCGACAGGTTCAGCCATTTTTCCACCTCGTATAACCTCCTTAGACTTAGAAGCTGAACCTAATTTGTTGTTTATTTCTTGAGTGAAAAAAAAATTAAACTATGTAACTCGGAAGAACTGTGATTTTTTTTAAAAATACCTCTAGTAACTTTTTTGAATGCATCCATTGAAGAGTGAATTTGATATTATGAAACCCTAAAAAATAATTTAAGAACAACAACAAAATAAAAAAAATAAAAAAAAGTAAAATAAGTAAGTAATCAAAAAGTAATATGAAGAACATAATAACCAATTCAATGTGAATCTCCAAATCAAACCTTCAAACGGAATTACTTGATAATGATGTTAAATAGGAAAATTCGGGTTTGAAGAAATTGAAGCGTAAATCTGGGGATTTGATGATATATGAATAAAATGATTTTGAAGATGTTGTGTCTGTTGAAGAATGTTAGAGAGATAACTTGCAATTGAAATGAAATCATGGAATATTAAGAGTTGAAAATTAAAAAAGATATTCTGAAGAATTAGTTTTGAAAAAGGGGTTTTAGAGAGAGAAAATATTTTATTAATAAAAGTGAAAATAATGCATTGGAAGTTGTTGAATTATCTATTAAAAAGGGTTAAGATATAACGTGACAACACAATTAAAATTCCGGAAAGAGAGTGTAAGAGAGATAACGTGACAATCCCAACTAAAATCTGGGAATGTGATAAGTTTAATATTAATAAATATAAAAGGAAAATTCGGGAATCAATGCATAATTAATTTTGAAAAAATGTTATAAAGATAGTGAAAATATTTTATTAATAAAAGTGAAAATGAATCTTGGAAGTTGTGGAATTGATTAGTAATAAATATATAGATATAAATTAATAATAATCTTAATATAAGAGAGAGAAATTTTAAAATATAATTAGTATATATCTAATTACTTAAATATAGGATAGCAATAGGCTCTTCCTCATAAGACAGATTCTCATCAAGAAGAATTGAATCCCAACGAATAATATAATTTCCATCACCATGGTATTTTTTCAGCATAGACACATGAAATACCGGGTGCACTCCTGACAACCCTGGAGGCAATGCCAATTCATAGGCCACATCCCCCACGCACTTCAGAACTTCAAATGGACCAATATAACTCGGACTAAGCTTACCTCGCTTACCAAACCGCATCACACCTTTCATGGGTGAAACCTTCAGCAAGACTTGTTCACCCTCCATAAAATCTAAGTCCCTAACCTTTCGATCTGCATATTCTTTCTGCCTACTCTGAGCTGCTAGAAGCTTCTCCTGAATGAATTTTACTTTATCTAACGATTCCCTCAAAAGATCGGTACCCCAAGGTCTCACCTCAAATGCATCAAACCAACCAATGGGAGACCTACATCTCCTCCCATACAGTGCCTCAAATGGGGCCATATCAATACTTGAGTGATAGCTATTATTGTATGAAAACTCTGCTAAGGGTAAGAATTTATCCCAATGACCACCAAATTCTATCACACATGCACGAAGCATATCCTCCAACACCTGAATCGTTCGCTCAGACTGACCATCGGTCTGAGGGTGAAATGCAGTACTAAGATCCAGCCTAGTACCTAATTCAGCATGTAATGTTCTCCAAAA